>NW_026947668.1:0-436000 GCF_034190915.1 Cavia porcellus | reverse complement strand
ATGGGTGTGTGTTACATTACATTCAGTAGTAGGAGTGAGAAAAACATCACGGGGTGGTGTGAATCGGAGGGTCTGAATTAGGATAGGCAGTGAGTGGCAATGTAGGATGGAGAAAAGCACCGCGGGATGGTCAGCATGGGGAGGTCAGGGAACATGCAGTGGCAATGTAGGATAGGTTTCTGAAAAACATCGCGGGGTGGTGCGCATTGTATGGGTGTGTGTTACATTTCATTCACTAGTAGGAGTGAGAAAAACATCACGGGGTGGTGCGCATTGTATGGGTGTGTGTTACATTACATTCACTAGTAGGAGTGAGAAAAACATCACTGGGTGGTGCGCATTGTATGGGTGTGTGTTACATTAGATTTACTAGTAGGAGTGAAAAAAACATCACGGGGTGGTGCGAAATGTATGGGTGTGTGTTACATTAGATTCACTAGTAGGAGTGAGAAAAACATCACGGGGTGGTGCGCATGGTATGGGTGTGTGTTACATTACATTCACTAATAGGAGTGAGAAAAACATCACGGGGTGGTGCGCATTGTATGGGTGTGTGTTACATTACATTCACTAGTAGGAGTGAGAAAAACATCACGGGGTGTTGCGCATTGTATGGGTGTGTGTTACATTACATTCACTAGTAGAAGTGAGAAAAACATCACTGTGTGGTGCGCATTGTATGGGTGTGTGTTACAGTAGATTTACTAGTAGGAGTGAAAAAAACATCACGGGGTGGTGCGAAATGTATGGGTGTGTGTTACATTAGATTCACTAGTAGGAGTGAGAAAAACATCACGGGGTGGTGCGCATGGTATGGATGTGTGTTACATTACATTCACTAGTGGGAGTGAGAAAAACATCACTGGGTGGTGCGCATTGTATGGGTGTGTGTTACATTACATTCACTAGTAGGAGTGAGAAAAACATCACGCGGTGGTGCGCATTGTATGGGTGTGTGTTACATTACATTCACTAGTAGGAGTGAGAAAAACATCACTGGGTGGTGCGCATTGTATGCGTGTGTGTTACATTACATTCACTAGTAGGAGTGAGAAAAACATCACGGGGTGGTGCGCATTGTATGGGTGTGTGTTACATTACATTCACTAGTAGGAGTGAGAAAAACATCACGGGGTGGTGCGCATTGTATGGGTGTGTGTTACATTACATTCACTAGTAGGAGTGAGAAAAACATCACGGGGTTGTGTGAATCGGAGGGTCTGAATTAGGATAGGCAGTGAGTGGCAATGTAGGATGGAGAAAAGCACCGCGGGGTGGTCAGCATGGGGAGGTCAGGGAACATGCAGTGGCAATGTAGGATAGGTTTCTGAAAATCATCGCGGGGTGGTGTGCAGTGTATGGGTGTGTGTTACATTAGATTCACTAGTAGGAGTGAGAAAAACATCACGGGGTGGTGCGCATTGTATGGGTGTGTGTTAAATTACATTCACTAATAGGAGTGAGAAACACATCACGGGGTGGTGCGCATTGTATGGGTGTGTGTTACATTACATTCACTAGTAGCAGTGAGAAAAACATCACGGGGTGGTGCGCATTGTATGGGTGTGTGTTACATTACATTCACTAGTAGCAGTGAGAAAAACATCACTGGGTGGTGCGCATTGTATGGGTGTGTGTTATATTACATTCACTAATAGGAGTGAGAAAAACATCATGAGGTGGTGCGCATTGTATGGGTGTGTGTTACATTACATTCACCAGTAGGAGTGAGAAAAACAACACGGTGTGGTGCGCATTGTATGGGTGTGTGTTACATTACATTCACTAGTAGGAGTGAGAAAAACATCACGGGGAGGTGCGCATTGTATGGGTGTGTGTTAAATTACATTCATTAGTAGGAGTGAGAAAAACATCACGGGGTGGTGCGCATTGTATGGGTGTGTGTTACATTACATTCACTAGTAGCAGTGAGAAAAACATCACGGGGTGGTGCGCATTGTATGGGAGTGTGTTACATTACATAAACTAGCAGTAGTGAGAAAAACATCACGGGGTGGTGCGCATTGTATGGGTGTGTGTTACATTACATTCAGTAGCAGGAGTAAGAAAAACATCACGGGGTGGTGCGCATTGTATGGGTGTGTGTTACATTACATTCAGTAGCAGGAGTGAGAAAAACATCACGGGGTGGTGCGCATTGTATGGGTGTGTGTTACATTACATTCACTAGTAGGAGTGAGAAAAACATCACTGGGTGGTGCGCATTGTATGGATGTGTGTTACATTACATTCACTACTAGGAGTGAGGAAAAACATCACGGGGTGGTGCGCATTGTATGGGTGTGTGTTACATTACATTCACTAGCAGGAGTGAGAAAAACATCACGGGGTGGTGCGCATTGTATGGGTGTGTGTTACATTACATTCACTAATAGGAGTGAGAAAAACATCACGGGGTGGTACGCATTGTATGGGTGTGTGTTACATTACATTCACTAGTAGGAGTGAGAAATACATCACGGGGTGGTGCGCATTGTATGGGTGTGTGTTACATTACATTCACTAGTAGGAGTGAGAAATACATCACTGGGTGGTGCGCATTGTATGGGTGTGTGTTACATTAGATTTTCTAGTAGGAGTGAATAAAACATCACGTGGTGGTGCGAAATGTATGGGTGTGTGTTACATTAGATTCACTAGTAGGAGTGAGAAAAACATCATGGGGTGGTGCGCATGGTATTTGTGTGTGTTACATTACATTCACTAGTGGGAGTGAGAAAAACACCACGGGGTGGTGTGAATCGGAGGGTCTGAATTAGGATAGGCAGTGAGTGGCAATGTAGGATGGAGAAAAGCACCGCGGGGTGGTCAGCATGGGGAGGTCAGGGAACATGCAGTGGCAATGTAGGATAGGTTTCTGAAAAACATCGCGGGGTGGTGTGCAGTGTATGGGTGTGTGTTACATTAGATTCACTAGTAGGAGTGAGAAAAACATCACGGGGTGGTGCGCATTGTATGGGTGTGTGTTACATTACATTCACTAATAGGAGTGAGAAACACATCACGGGGTGGTGCGCATTGTATGGGTGTGTGTTACATTACATTCACTAGTAGCAGTGAGAAAAACATCACGGGGTGGTGCGCATTGTATGGGTGTGTGTTACATTACATTCACTAGTAGGAGTGAGAAAAACATCACTGGGTGGTGCGCATTGTATTGGTGTGTGTTATATTACATTCACTAGTAGGAGTGAGAAAAACATCACGGGGTGGTGCGCACTGTATGGGTGTGTGTTACATTACATTCACTAGTAGGAGTGAGAAAAACAACACGGTGTGGTGCGCATTGTATGGGTGTGTGTTACATTACATTCACTAGTAGGAGTGAGAAAAACATCACGGGGAGGTGCGCATTGTATGGGTGTGAGTTAAATTACATTCACTAGTAGGAGTGAGAAAAACATCACGGGGTGGTGCGCATTGTATGGGTGTGTGTTATATTACATTCACTAGTAGCAGTGAGAAAAACATCACGGGGTGGTGCACATTGTATGGGAGTGTGTTACATTACATTCACTAGCAGTAGTGAGAAAAACATCACGGGGTGGTGCGCATTGTATGGGTGTGTGTTACATTACATTCAGTAGCAGGAGTGAGAAAAACATCACGGGGTGGTGCGCATTGTATGGGTGTGTGTTACATTACATTCACTAGTAGGAGTGAGAAAAACATCACTGGGTGGTGCGCATTGTATGGATGTGTGTTACATTACATTCACTACTAGGAGTGAGAAAAACATCACGGGGTGGTGCGCAATTTATGGGTGTGTGTTACATTACGTTCACTAGCAGGAGTGAGAAAAACATCACGGGGTGGTGCGCATTGTATGGGTGTGTGTTACATTACATTCACTAATAGGAGTGAGAAAAACATCACGGGGTGGTGCGCATTGTATGGGTGTGTGTTACATTACATTCACTAGTAGGAGTGAGAAATACATCACGGGGTGGTGCGCATTGTATGGGTGTGTGTTACATTACATTCACTAGTAGGAGTGAGAAAAACATCACGGTTTGTTGTGCATTGTATGGGTGTGTGTTACATTACATTCACTAGTAGGAGTGAGAAAAACATCACGGGGTGTTGCGCATTGTATAAGTGTGTGTTACATTACATTCACTAGTAGGAGTGAGAAAAACATCACTGGGTGGTGCGCATTGTATGGGTGTGTGTTACATTAGATTTACTAGTAGGAGTGAAAAAAACATCACGGGGTGGTGCGAAATGTATGGGTGTGTGTTACATTAGATTCACTAGTAGGAGTGAGAAAAACATCATGGGGTGGTGCGCATGGTATGGGTGTGTGTTACATTACATTCAGTAGTGGGAGTGAGAAAAACATCACGGGGTGGTGCGCCCTGTATAGGTGTGTTTTACATTACATTCACTAGTAGCAGTGAGAAAAACATCACGGGGTGGTGCGCATTGGATGGGAGTGTGTTACATTACATTCAATAGTAGGAGTGAGAAAAACATCACTGGGTGGTGCGCATTGTATGCGTGTGTGTTACATTACATTCACTAGTAGGAGTGAGAAAAACATCACGGGGTGGTGCGCATTGTATGGGTGTGTGTTACATTACATTCACTAGTAGGAGTGAGAAAAACATCACGGGGTGGTGCGAATTGTATGGGTGTGTGTTACATTACATTCACTAGTAGGAGTGAGAAAAACATCACGGGGTGGTGCGCATTGTATGGGTGTGTGTTACATTACATTCACTAGTAGGAGTGAGAAAAACATCACGGGGTGGTGCGCATTGTATGGGTGTGTGTTACATTACATTCACTAGTAGGAGTGAGAAAAACATCACGGGGCGGTGTGGATCGGAGGGTCTGAATTAGGATAGGCAGTGAGTGGCAATGTAGGATGGAGAAAAGCACCGCGGGGTGGTCAGCATGGGGAGGTCAGGGAACATGCAGTGGCAATGTAGGATAGGTTTCTGAAAAACATCGCGGGGTGGTGTGCAGTGTATGGGTGTGTGTTACATTACATTCACTAGTAGGAGTGAGAAAAACATCACGGGGTGGTGCGCATTGTATGGGTGTGTGTTACATTACATTCACTAATAGGAGTGAGAAACACATCACGGGGTGGTGCGCATTGTATGGGTGTGTGTTACATTACATTCACTAGTAGCAGTGAGAAAAACATCACGGGGTGGTGCGCATTGTATGGGTGTGTGTTACATTACATTCACTAGTAGGAGTGAGAAAAACATCACTGGGTGGTGCGCATTGTATGGGTGTGTGTTATATTACATTCACTAGTAGGAGTGAGAAAAACATCACGGGGTGGTGCGCATTGAATGGGTCTGTGTTACATTACATTCACTAGTAGGAGTGAGAAAAACAACACGGTGTGGTGCGCATTGTATGGGTGTGTGTTACATTACATTCACTAGTAGGAGTGAGAAAAACATCACGGGGAGGTGCGCATTGTATGGGTGTGTGTTAAATTACATTCACTACTAGGAGTGAGAAAAACATCACCGGGTGGTGCGCATTGTATGGGTGTGTGTTACATTACATTCACTAGCAGGAGTGAGAAAAACATCACGGGGTGGTGCGCATTGTATGGGTGTGTGTTACATTACATTCACTAGCAGGAGTGAGAAAAACATCACGGGGTGTTGCGCATTGTATGGGTGTGTGTTACATTACATTCACTAGTAAGAGTGAGAAAAACATCACGGGGTGGTGCGCATGGTATGGGTGTGTGTTACATTACATTCACTAGTGGGAGTGAGAAAAACATCACGGGGTGGTGCGCACTGTATGGGTGTGTGTTACATTACATTCACTAGTAGGAGTGAGAAAAACATCACGGGGTGGTGCGCATTGTATGAGTGTGTGTTACATTAAATTCACTAGTAGGAGTGAGAAAAACATCACGGGGTGGTGCGCATTGTATGGGTGTGTGTTACATTACATTCACTAGTAGGAGTGAGAAAACCATCACGGGGTGGTGAGAATCGTAGGGTCTGAATTAGGATAGGCAGTGAGTGGCAATGTAGGATGGAGAAAAGCACCGCGGGGTGGTCAGAATGGGGAAGTCAGGGAACATGCAGTGGCAATGTCGGATAGGTTTCTGAAAAACATCGCGGGGTGGTGCGCATTGTATGGGTGTGTGTTACATTACATTCACTAGTAGGAGTGAGAAAAACATCACGGGGTGGTGCGCATTGTATGGGTGTGTGTTACATTTCATTCACTAGTAGGAGTGAGAAAAACATCACGGGGTGGTGCACATTGTATGGGTGTGTGTTACATTACATTCACTAGTAGGAGTGAGAAAAACATCACGGCGTGGGGCGCATTGTATGGTTCTGTGTTACATTACATTCACTAGTAGGAGTGAGAAAAACATCACGGGGTGGTGCGCATTGTATGGGTGTGTGGTACATTACATTCACTAGTAGGAGTGAGAAAAACATCACGGGGTGGTGCGCATTGTATTGGTGTGTGTTACATTACATTCACTAGTAGGAGTGAGAAAAACATCACGGGGTGGTGCGCATTGTATGGGTGTTTGTTACATTACATTCACTAGTAGGTGTGAGAAAAACATCACGGGGTGGTGCGCATTGTATGGGTGTGTGTTACATTACATTCACTAGTAGGAGTGAGAAAAACATCACGGGGTGGTGTGAATCGGAGGGTCTGAATTAGGATAGGCAGTGAGTGGCAATGTAGGATGGAGAAAAGCACCGCGGGATGGTCAGCATGGGGAGGTCAGGGAACATGCCGTTGCAATGTAGGATAGGTTTCTGAAAAACATCGCGGGGTGGTGTGCATTGTATGGGTGTGTGTTACATTAGATTCACTAGTAGGAGTGAGAAAAACATAACGGGGTGGTGCGCATTGTATGGGTGTGTGTTACATTACATTCACTAGTAGGAGTGAGAAAAACATCACGGGGTGGTGCGCATTGTATGGGTGTTTGTTACATTAGATTCACTAGTAGGAGTGAGAAAAACATCACGGGGTGGTGCGCATTGTATGGGTGTGTGTTACATTACATTCATTAGTAGGAGTGAAAAAAACATCACGGGGTCGTGCGCATTGTATGGGTGTGTGTTACATTATATTCACTAGTAGGAGTGAGAAAAACATCACGGGGTGATGCGCCTTGTATGGGTGTGTGTTACATTACATTCACTAGTAGGAGTGAGAAAAACATCACGGGGTGGTGCGCATTGTATGGGTGTGTGTTACATTACATTCACTAATAGGAGTGAGAAAAACATCACGGGGTGGTGCGCATTGTATGGGTGTGTGTTACATTACATTCACTAGTAGGAGTGAGAAAAACATTACGGGGTGGTGCGCATTGTATGGGTGTGTGTTACATTACATTCACTAGTAGGAGTAAGAAAAACATCACGGGGTGGTGCGCATTGTATGGGTGTGTGTTACATTACATTCACTAGTAGGAGTGAGAAAAACATCACGGGGTGGTGCGCATTGTATGGGTGTGTGTTACATTACATTCACTAGTAGGAGTGAGAAAAACATCACGGGGTGGTGCGCATTGTATGGGTGTGTGTTACATTACATTCACTAGCAGGAGTGAGAAAAACATCATGGGGTGGTGCGCATTGTATTGGTGTGTGTTACACTACATTCACTAGCAGGAGTGAGAAAAACATCACGGGGTGGTGCGCATTGTATGGGTGTGTGTTACATTACATTCAGTAGCAGGAGTGAGAAAAACATCAAGGGGTGGTGCGCATTGTATGGGTGTGTGTTACATTACATTCACTAGCAGGAGTGAGAAAAACATCACGGGGTGGTGCGCATTGTATGGGTGTGTGTTACATTACATTCACTAATAGGAGTGAGAAAAACATCACGGGGTGGTGCGCATTGTATGGGTGTGTGTTACATTACATTCACTAGTAGGAGTGAGAAAAACATCACGGGGTGGTGCGCATTGTATGGGTGTGTGTTACATTACATTCACTAGTAGGAGTGAGAAAAACATCACGGGTTGGTGTGCATTGTATGGGTGTGTGTTACATTACATTCACTAGTAGGAGTGAGAAAAACATCACGGGTTGGTGTGCTTTGTATGGGTGTGTGTTACATTACATTCAATAGTAGGAGTGAGAAAAACATCACGGGGTGGTGCGCATTGTATGGGTGTGTGTTACATTAGATTTACTAGTAGGAGTGAAAAAAACATCACGGGGTGGTGCGAAATGTATGGGTGTGTGTTACATTAGATTCACTAGTAGGAGTGAGAAAAACATCACGGGGTGGTGCGCATGGTATGGGTGTGTGTTACATTACATTCACTAGTGGGAGTGAGAAAAACATCACTGGGTGGTGCGCATTGTATGCGTGTGTGTTACATTACATTCACTAGTAGGAGTGAGAAAAACATCACGGGGTGGTGCGCATTGTATGGGTGTGTGTTACATTACATTCACTAGTAGGAGTGAGAAAAACATCACTGGGTGGTGCGCATTGTATGCGTGTGTGTTACATTACATTCACTAGTAGGAGTGAGAAAAACATCACGGGGTGGTGCGCATTGTATGGGTGTGTGTTACATTACATTCACTAGTAGGCGTGAGAAAAACATCACGGGGTGGTGCGCATTGTATGGGTGTGTGTTACATTACATTCACTAGTAGGAGTGAGAAAAACATCACGGGGTGGTGCGCATTGTATGGGTGTGTGTTACATTACATTCACTAGTAGGAGTGAGAAAAACATCACGGGGTGGTGCGCATTGTATGGGTGTGTGTTACATTACATTCACTAGTAGGAGTGAGAAAAACATCACGGGGTGGTGTGAATCGGAGGGTCTGAATTAGGATAGGCAGTGAGTGGCAATGAAGGATGGAGAAAAGCACTGCGGGGTGGTCAGCATGGGGAGGTCAGGGAACATGCAGTGGCAATGTAGGATAGGTTTCTGAAAAACATCGCGGGGTGGTGTGCAGTGTATGGGTGTCTGTTACATTAGATTCACTAGTAGGAGTGAGAAAAACATCACGGGGTGGTGCGCATTGTATGGGTGTGTGTTACATTACATTTACTAATAGGAGTGAGAAACACATCACGGGGTGGTGCGCATTGTATGGGTGTGTGTTACATTACATTCACTAGTAGCAGTGAGAAAAACATCACGGGGTGGTGCGCATTGTATGGGTGTGTGTTACATTACATTCACTAGTAGGAGTGAGAAAAACATCACTGGGTGGTGCGCATTGTATGGGTGTGTGTTATATTACATTCACTAGTAGGAGTGAGAAAAACATCACGGGGTGGTGCGCATTGTATGGGTGTGTGTTACATTACATTCACTAGTAGGAGTGAGAAAAACAACACGGTGTGGTGCGCATTGTATGGGTGTGTGTTACATTACATTCACTAGTAGGAGTGAGAAAAACATCACGGGGAGGTGCGCATTGTATGGGTGTGTGTTAAATTACATTCACTACTAGGAGTGAGAAAAACATCACCGGGTGGTGCGCATTGTATGGGTGTGTGTTACATTACATTCACTAGCAGGAGTGAGAAAAACATCCCGGGGTGGTGCGCATTGTATGGGTGTGTGTTACATTACATTCACTAGCAGGAGTGAGAAAAATATCACGGGGTGGTGCGCATTGTATGGGTGTGTGTTACATTACATTCACTAGTAAGAGTGAGAAAAATATCACTGGGTGGTGCGCATTGTATGGGTGTGTGTTACATTACATTCACTAGTAGGTGTGAGAAAAACATCACGGGGTGGTGCGCATTGTATGGGTTTGTGTTACAGTACATTCACTAGTAGGAGTGAGAAAAACATCACGGGGTGGTGCGCATTGTATGGGTGTGTGTTACATTACATTCACTAGTAGGAGTGAGAAAAACATCACGGGGTGGTGCGCATTGTATGGGTGTGTGTTACATTACATTCACTAGTAGGAGTGAGAGAAACATCACGGGGTGGTGCGCATTGTATGGGTGTGTGTTACATTACATTCACTAGTAGGAGTGAGAAAAACATCACGGGGTGGTGCGCATTGTATGGGTGTGTGTTACATTACATTCACAAGTAGCAGTGAGAAAAACATCACGGGGTGGTGCGCATTGTATGGGAGTGTGTTACATTACATTCACTAGCAGGAGTGAGAAAAACATCACGGGGTGGTGCGCATTGTATGGGTGTGTGTTACATTACATTCACTAGCAGTAGTGAGAAAAACATCACGGGGTGGTGCGCATTGTATGGGTGTGTGTTACATTACATTCAGTAGCAGGAGTGAGAAATCATCACGGGGTGGTGCGCATTGTATGGGTGTGTGTTACATTACATTCACTAGTAGGAGTGAGAAAAACATCACGGGGTGGTGCGCATTGTATGGTTGTGTGTTACATTACATTCACTAGTAGCAGTGAGAAAAACATCACGGGGTGGTGCGCATTGTATGGGTGTGTGTTACATTGCATTCACTATCAGGAGTGAGAAAAACATCATGGGGTGGTGCGCATTGTATTGGTGTGTGTTACATTACATTCACTAGCAGGAGTGAGAAAAACATCACGGGGTGGTGCGCATTGTATGGGTGTGTGTTACATTACATTCAGTAGCAGGAGTGAGAAAAACATCACGGGGTGGTGCGCATTGTATGGGTGTGTGTTACATTACATTCACTAGTAGGACTGAGAAAAACATCACTGGGTGGTGCGCATTGTATGGATGTGTGTTATATTACATTCACTACTAGGAGTGAGAAAAACATCACGGGGTGGTGTGAATCGTAGGGTCTGAATTAGGATAGGCAGTGAGTGGCAATGTATGATGGAGAAAAGCACCGCGGGGTGGTCAGCATGGGGAGGTCAGGGAACAAGCAGTGGCAATGTCGGATAGGTTTCTGAAAAACATCGCGGGGTGGTGCGCATTGTATGGGTGTGTGTTACATTACATTCACTAGTAGGAGTGAGAAAAACATCACGGGGTGGTGCGCATAGTATGGGTGTGTGTTACATTTCATTCACTAGTAGGAGTGAGAAAAACATCACGGGGTGGTGCGCATTGTATGGGTGTGTGTTACATTACATTCACTAGTAGGAGTGAGAAAAACATCACGGCGTGGGGCGCATTGTATGGTTCTGTGTTACATTACATTCACTAGTAGGAGTGAGAAAAACATCACGGGGTGGTGCGCATTGTATGTGTGTGTGTGTTACATTACATTCACTAGTAGGAGTGAGAAAAACATCACGGGGTGGTGCGCATTGTATGGGTGTGTGTTACATTACATTCACTAGTAGGAGTGAGAAAAACATCACGGGGTGGTGCGCATTGTATGGGTGTGTGTTACATTACATTCACTAGTAGGAGTGAGAAAAACAACACGGTGTGGTGCGCATTGTATGGGTGTGTGTTACATTACATTCACTAGTAGGAGTGAGAAAAACATCACGGGGAGGTGCGCATTGTATGGGTGTGTGTTAAATTACATTCACTACTAGGAGTGAGAAAAACATCACCGGGTGGTGCGCATTGTATGGGTGTGTGTTACATTACATTCACTAGCAGGAGTGAGAAAAACATCCCGGGGTGGTGCGCATTGTATGGGTGTGTGTTACATTACATTCACTAGCAGGAGTGAGAAAAACATCACGGGGTGGTGCGCATTGTATGGGTGTGTGTTACATTACATTCACTAGTAAGAGTGAGAAAAACATCACTGGGTGGTGCGCATTGTATGGGTGTGTGTTACATTACATTCACTAGTAGGTGTGAGAAAAACATCACGGGGCAGTGCGCATTGTATGGGTTTGTGTTACAGTACATTCACTAGTAGGAGTGAGAAAAACATCACGGGGTGGTGCGCATTCTATGGGTGTGTGTTACATTACATTCACTAGTAGGAGTGAGAAAAACATCACGGGGTGGTGCGCATTGTATGGGTGTGTGTTACATTACATTCACTAGTAGGAGTGAGAGAAACATCACGGGGTGGTGCGCATTGTATGGGTGTGTGTTACATTACATTCACTAGTAGGAGTGAGAAAAACATCACGGGGTGGTGCGCATTGTATGGGTGTGTGTTACATTACATTCACAAGTAGCAGTGAGAAAAACATCACGGGGTGGTGCGCATTGTATGGGAGTGTGTTACATTACATTCACTAGCAGGAGTGAGAAAAACATCACGGGGTGGTGCGCATTGTATGGGTGTGTGTTACATTACATTCACTAGCAGTAGTGAGAAAAACATCACGGGGTGGTGCGCATTGTATGGGTGTGTGTTACATTACATTCAGTAGCAGGAGTGAGAAAACATCACGGGGTGGTGCGCTTTGTATGGGTGTGTGTTACATTACATTCACTAGTAGGAGTGAGAAAAACATCACGGGGTGGTGCGCATTGTATGGTTGTGTGTTACATTACATTCACTAGTAGCAGTGAGATAAACATCACGGGGTGGTGCGCATTGTATGGGTGTGTGTTACATTGCATTCACTATCAGGAGTGAGAAAAACATCATGGGGTGGTGCGCATTGTATTGGTGTGTGTTACATTACATTCACTAGCAGGAGTGAGAAAAACATTACGGGGTGGTGCGCATTGTATGGGTGTGTGTTACATTACATTCACTAGTAGGAGTGAGAAAAACATCACTGGGTGGTGCGCATTGTATGGATGTGTGTTATATTACATTCACTACTAGGAGTGAGAAAAACATCACGGGGTGGTGTGAATCGTAGGGTCTGAATTAGGATAGGCAGTGAGTGGCAATGTATGATGGAGAAAAGCACCGCGGGGTGGTCAGCATGGGGAGGTCAGGGAACAAGCAGTGGCAATGTCGGATAGGTTTCTGAAAAACATCGCGGGGTGGTGCGCATTGTATGGGTGTGTGTTACATTACATTCACTAGTAGGAGTGAGAAAAACATCACGGGGTGGTGCGCATTGTATGGGTGTGTGTTACATTTCATTCACTAGTAGGAGTGAGAAAAACATCACGGGGTGGTGCGCATTGTATGCGTGTGTGTTACATTACATTCACTAGTAGGAGTGAGAAAAACATCACGGCGTGGGGCGCATTGTATGGTTCTGTGTTACATTACATTCACTAGTAGGAGTGAGAAAAACATCACGGGGTGGTGCGCATTGTATGTGTGTGTGTGTTACATTACATTCACTAGTAGGAGTGAGAAAAACATCACGGGGTGGTGCGCATTGTATGGGTGTGTGTTACATTACATTCACTAGTAGGAGTGAGAAAAACATCACGGGGTGGTGCGCATTGTATGGGTGTGTGTTACATTACATTCACTAGTAGGTGTGAGAAAAACATCACGGGGTGGTGCGCATTGTATGGGTGTGTGTTACATTACATTCACTAGTAGGAGTGAGAAAAACATCACGGGGTGGTGTGAATCGGAGGGTCTGAATTAGGATAGGCAGTGAGTGGCAATGTAGGATGGAGAAAAGCACCGCGGGATGGTCAGCATGGGGAAGTCAGGGAACATGCAGTGGCAATGTAGGATAGGTTTCTGAAAAACATCGCGGGGTGGTGTGCATTGTATGGGTGTGTGTTACATTAGATTCACTAGTAGGAGTGAGAAAAACATAACGGGGTGGTGCGCATTGTATGGGTGTGTGTTACATTACATTCACTAGTAGGAGTGAGAAAAACATCCCGGAGTGGTGGGCCTTGTATGGGTGTTTGTTACATTAGATTCACTAGTAGGAGTGAGAAAAACATCACGGGGTGGTGCGCATTGTATGGGTGTGTGTTACATTACATTCCCTAGTAGGAGTGAGAAAAACATCACGGGGTCGTGCGCATTGTATGGGTGTGTGTTACATTATATTCACTAGTAGGAGTGAGAAAAACATCACGGGGTGGTGCGCCTTGTATGGGTGTGTGTTACATTACATTCACTAGTAGGAGTGAGAAAAACATCACGGGGTGGTGCGCATTGTATGGGTGTGTGTTACATTACATTCACTAATAGGAGTGAGAAAAACATCACGGGGTGGTGCGCATTGTATGGGTGTGTGTTACATTACATTCACTAGTAGGAGTGAGAAAAACATCACGGGGTGGTGCGCATTGTATGGGTGTGTGTTACATTACATTCACTAGTAGGAGTGAGAAAAACATCACGGGGTGGTGCGCATTGTATGGGTGTGTGTTACATTACATTCACTAGTAGGAGTGAGAAAAACATCACGGGGTGGTGCGCATTGTATGGGTGTGTGTTACATTACATTCACTAGTAGGAGTGAGAAAAACATCACGGGGTGGTGCGCATTGTATGGGTGTGTGTTACATTACATTCACTAGTAGCAGTGAGAAAAACATCACGGGGTGGTGCGCATTGTATGGGTGTGTGTTACATTACATTCACTAGTAGGAGTGAGAAAAACATCACTGGGTGGTGCCCATTGTATGGATGTGTGTTACATTACATTCACTACTAGGAGTGAGAAAAACATCACGTGGTGGTGCGCATTGTATGGGTGTGTGTTACATTACATTCACTAGCAGGAGTGAGAAAAACATCACGGGGTGGTGCGCATTGTATGGGTGTGTGTTACATTACATTCACTAATAGGAGTGAGAAAAACATCACGGGGTGGTGCGCATTGTATTGGTGTGTGTTACATTACATTCACTAGTAGGAGTGAGAAAAACATCACGGGGTGGTGCGCATTGTATGGGTGTGTGTTACATTACATTCACTAGTTGGAGTGAGAAAAACATCACGGGTTGGTGTGCATTGTATGGGTGTGTGTTACATTACATTCACTAGTAGGAGTGAGAAAAACATCACGGGGTGTTGCGCATTGTATGGGTGTATGTTACATTACATTCAATAGTAGGAGTGAGAAAAACATCACGGGGTGGTGCGCATTGTATGGGTGTGTGTTACATTAGATTTACTAGTAGGAGTGAAAAAAACATCACGGGGTGGTGCGAAATGTATGGGTGTGTGTTACATTAGATTCACTAGTAGGAGTGAGAAAAACATCACGGGGTGGTGCGCATGGTATGGGTGTGTGTTACATTACATTCACTAGTAGGAGTGAGAAAAACATCACGGGGTGGTGCGCATTGTATGCCTGTGTGTTACATTACATTCACTAGTAGGAGTGAGAAAAACATCACTGGGTGGTGCGCATTGTATGCGTGTGTGTTACATTACATTCACTAGTAGGAGTGAGAAAAACATCACGGGGTGGTGCGCATTGTATGGATGTGTGTTACATTACATTCACTACTAGGAGTGAGAAAAACATCACGGGGTGGTGCGCATTGTATGGGTGTGTGTTACATTACATTCACTAGCAGGAGTGAGAAAAACATCACGGGGTGGTGCGCATTGTATGGGTGTGTGTTACATTACATTCACTAATAGGAGTGAGAAAAACATCACGGGGTGGTACGCATTGTATGGGTGTGTGTTACATTACATTCACTAGTAGGAGTGAGAAAAACATCACGGGGTGGTGCGCATTGTATGGGTGTGTGTTACATTACATTCACTAGTAGGAGTGAGAAACACATCACGGGTTGTTGTGCATTGTATGGGTGTGTGTTACATTACATTCACTAGTAGGAGTGAGAAAAACATCACGGGGTGGTGCGCATTGTATGGGTGTGTGTTACATTACATTCACTAGTAGGAGTGAGAAAAACATCACTGGGTGGTGCGCATTGTATGGGTGTGTGTTACATTAGATTTACTAGTAGGAGTGAAAAAAACATCACGGGGTGGTGCGCATTGTATGGGTGTGTGTTACATTACATTCACTAGTAGGAGTGAGAAAAACATCACTGGGTGGTGTGCATTGTATGGGTGTGTGTTACATTACATTCACTAGTAGGAGTGAGAAAAACATCACGGGGTGTTGCGCATTGTATGGGTGTATGTTACATTACATTCAATAGTAGGAGTGAGAAAAACATCACGGGGTGGTGCGCATTGTATGGGTGTGTGTTACATTAGATTTACTAGTAGGAGTGAAAAAAACATCACGGGGTGGTGCGAAATGTATGGGTGTGTGTTACATTAGATTCACTAGTAGGAGTGAGAAAAACATCACGGGGTGGTGCGCATGGTATGGGTGTGTGTTACATTACATTCACTAGTAGGAGTGAGAAAAACATCACGGGGTGGTGCGCATTGTATGCCTGTGTGTTACATTACATTCACTAGTAGGAGTGAGAAAAACATCACGGGGTGGTGCGCATTGTATGGGTGTGTGTACATTACATTCACTAGTAGGAGTGAGAAAAACATCACTGGGTGGTGCGCATTGTATGCGTGTGTGTTACATTACATTCACTAGTAGGAGTGAGAAAAACATCACGGGGTGGTGCGCATTGTATGGATGTGTGTTACATTACATTCACTACTAGGAGTGAGAAAAACATCACGGGGTGGTGCGCATTGTATGGGTGTGTGTTACATTACATTCACTAGCAGGAGTGAGAAAAACATCACGGGGTGGTGCGCATTGTATGGGTGTGTGTTACATTACATTCACTAATAGGAGTGAGAAAAACATCACGGGGTGGTACGCATTGTATGGGTGTGTGTTACATTACATTCACTAGTAGGAGTGAGAAAAACATCACGGGGTGGTGCGCATTGTATGGGTGTGTGTTACATTACATTCACTAGTAGGAGTGAGAAACACATCACGGGTTGTTGTGCATTGTATGGGTGTGTGTTACATTACATTCACTAGTAGGAGTGAGAAAAACATCACGGGGTGGTGCGCATTGTATGGGTGTGTGTTACATTACATTCACTAGTAGGAGTGAGAAAAACATCACTGGGTGGTGCGCATTGTATGGGTGTGTGTTACATTAGATTTACTAGTAGGAGTGAAAAAAACATCACGGGGTGGTGCGCATTGTATGGGTGTGTGTTACATTACATTCACTAGTAGGAGTGAGAAAAACATCACTGGGTGGTGCGCATTGTATGCGTGTGTGTTACATTACATTCACTAGTAGGAGTGAGAAAAACATCACGGGGTGGTGCGCATTGTATGGGTGTGTGTTACATTACATTCACTAGTAGGCGTGAGAAAAACATCACGGGGTGGTGCGCATTGTATGGGTGTGTGTTACATTACATTCACTAGTAGGAGTGAGAAAAACATCACGGGGTGGTGCGCATTGTATGGGTGTGTGTTACATTACATTCACTAGTAGGAGTGAGAAAAACATCACGGGGTTGTGCGCATTGTATGGGTGTGTGTTACATTACATTCACTAGTAGGAGTGAGAAAAACATCACGGGGTGGTGTGAATCGGAGGGTCTGAATTAGGATAGGCAGTGAGTGGCAATGAAGGATGGAGAAAAGCACTGCGGGGTGGTCAGCATGGGGAGGTCAGGGAACATGCAGTGGCAATGTAGGATAGGTTTCTGAAAAACATCGCGGGGTGGTGTGCAGTGTATGGGTGTGTGTTACATTAGATTCACTAGTAGGAGTGAGAAAAACATCACGGGGTGGTGCGCATTGTATGGGTGTGTGTTACATTACATTCACTAATAGGAGTGAGAAACACATCACGGGGAGGTGCGCATTGTATGGGTGTGTGTTAAATTACATTCACTACTAGGAGTGAGAAAAACATCACGGGGTGGTGCGCATTGTATGGGTGTGTGTTACATTACATTCACTAGCAGGAGTGAGAAAAACATCCCGGGGTGGTGCGCATTGTATGGGTGTGTGTTACATTACATTCACTAGCAGGAGTGAGAAAAACATCACGGGGTGGTGCGCATTGTATGGGTGTGTGTTACATTACATTCACTAGTAGGAGTGAGAAAAACATCACTGGGTGGTGCGCATTGTATGGGTGTGTGTTACATTAGATTTACTATTAGGAGTGAAAAAAACATCACGGGGTGGTGCGAAATGTATGGGTGTGTGTTACATTAGATTCACTAGTAGGAGTGAGAAAAACATCATGGGGTGGTGCGCATGGTATGGGTGTGTTTTACATTACATTCACTAGTGGGAGTGAGAAAAACATCACGGGGTGGTGCGCATTGTATGGGTGTGTGTTACATTACATTCACTAGTAGGAGTGAGAAAAACATCACGGGTTGGTGTGCATTGTATGGGTGTGTGTTACATTACATTCACTAGTAGGAGTGAGAAAAACATCATGGGGTGTTGCGCATTGTATGGGTGTGTGTTACATTACATTCAATAGTAGGAGTGAGAAAAAAATCACGGGGTGGTGCGCATTATATGGGTGTGTGTTACATTAGATTTACTAGTAGGAGTGAAAAAAACATCACGGGGTGGTGCGAAATGTATGGGTGTGTGTTACATTAGATTCACTAGTAGGAGTGAGAAAAACATCACGGGGTGGTGCGCATGGTTGGGTGTGTGTTACATTACATTCACTAGTGGGAGTGAGAAAAACATCACTGGGTGGTGCGCATTGTATGCGTGTGTGTTACATTACATTCACTAGTAGGAGTGAGATAAACATCACGGGATGGTGCGCATTGTATGGGTGTGTGTTACATTACATTCACTAGTAGGAGTGAGAAAAACATCACTGGGTGGTGCGCATTGTATGCGTGTGTGTTACATTACATTCACTAGTAGGAGTGAGAAAAACATCACGGGGTGGTGTGCATTGTATGGGTGTGTGTTACATTACATTCACTAGTAGGCGTGAGAAAAACATCACGGGGTGGTGCGCATTGTATGGGTGTGTGTTACATTACATTCACTAGTAGGAGTGAGAAAAACATCACTGGGTGGTGCGCATTGTATGGGTGTGTGTTACATTACATTCACTAGTAGGAGTGAGAAAAACATCACGCGGTGGTGCGCATTGTATGGGTGTATGTTACATTACATTCACTAGTAGGAGTGAGAAAAACATCACGGGGTGGTGTGAATCGGAGGGTCTGAATTAGGATAGGCAGTGAGTGGCAATGAAGGATGGAGAAAAGCACTGCGGGGTGGTCAGCATGGGGAGGTCAGGGAACATGCAGTGGCAATGTAGGATAGGTTTCTGAAAAACATCGCGGGGTGGTGCGCATTGTATGGGTGTGTGTTACATTAGATTCACTAGTAGGAGTGAGAAAAACATCACGGGGTGGTGCGCATTGTATGGGTGTGTGTTACATTACATTCACTAATAGGAGTGAGAAACACATCACGGGGTGGTGCGCATTGTATGGGTGTGTGTTACATTACATTCATTAGTAGCAGTGAGAAAAACATCACGGGGTGGTGCGCATTGTATGGGTGTGTGTTACATTACATTCACTAGTAGGAGTGAGAAAAACATCACTGGGTGGTGCGCATTGTATGGGTGTGTGTTATATTACATTCACTAGTAGGAGTGAGAAAAACATCACGGGGTGGTGCGCATTGTATGGGTGTGTGTTACATTACATTCACTAGTGGAGTGAGAAAAACAACACGGTGTGGTGCGCATTGTATGGGTGTGTGTTACATTACATTCACTAGTAGGAGTGAGAAAAACATCACGGGGAGGTGCGCATTGTATGGGTGTGTGTTAAATTACATTCACTACTAGGAGTGAGAAAAACATCACGGGGTGGTGCGCATTGTATGGGTGTGTGTTACATTACATTCACTAGCAGGAGTGAGAAAAACATCCCGGGTGGTGCGCATTGTATGGGTGTGTGTTACATTACATTCACTAGCAGGAGTGAGAAAAACATCACGGGGTGGTGCGCATTGTATGGGTGTGTGTTACATTACATTCACTAGTAAGAGTGAGAAAAACATCACTGGGTGGTGCGCATTGTATGGGTGTGTGTTACATTACATTCACTAGTAGGAGTGAGAAAAACATCACGGGGTGGTGCGCATTGTATGGGTTTGTGTTACATTACATTCACTAGTAGGAGTGAGAAAAACATCACGTGCTGGTGCGCATTGTATGGGTGTGTGTTACATTACATTCACTAGTAGGAGTGAGAAAAACATCACGGGGTGGTGCGCATTGTATGGGTGTGTGTTACATTACATTCACTAGTAGGAGTGAGAGAAACATCACGGGGTGGTGCGCATTGTATGGGTGTGTGTTACATTACATTCACTAGTAGGAGTGAGAAAAACATCACGGGGTGGTGCGCATTGTATGGGTGTGTGTTACATTACATTCACTAGTAGCAGTGAGAAAAACATCACGGGGTGGTGCGCATTGTATGGGAGTGTGTTACATTACATTCACTAGCAGGAGTGAGAAAAACATCACGGGGTGGTGCGCATTGTTTGGGTGTGTGTTACATTACATTCACTAGCAATAGTGAGAAAAACATCACGGGGTCGTGCGCATTGTATGGGTGTGTGTTACTTTACATTCAGTAGCAGGAGTGAGAAAACATCACGGGGTGGTGCGCATTGTATGGGTGTGTGTTACATTACATTCACTAGTAGGAGTGAGAAAAACATCACGGGGTGGTGCGCATTGTATGGGTGTGTGTTACATTACATTCACTAGTAGCAGTGAGAAAAACATCACGGTGTGGTGCGCATTGTATGGGTGTGTGTTACATTACATTCGCTAGCAGGAGTGAGAAAAACATCATGGGGTGGTGCGCATTGTATTGGTGTGTGTTACATTACATTCACTAGCAGGAGTGAGAAAAACATCACGGGGTGGTGCGCATTGTATGGGTGTGTGTTACATTACATTCAGTAGCAGGAGTGAGAAAAACATCACGGGGTGGTGCGCATTGTATGGGTGTGTGTTACATTACATTCACTAGTAGGAGTGAGAAAAACATCACTGGGTGGTGCGCATTGTATGGATGTGTGTTACATTACATTCACTACTAGGAGTGAGAAAAACATCACGGGGTGGTGCGCATTGTATGGGTGTGTGTTACATTACATTCACTAGCAGGAGTGAGAAAAACATCACGGGGTGGTGCGCATTGTATGGGTGTGTGTTACATTACATTCACTAATAGGAGTGAGAAAAACATCACGGGGTGGTACGCATTGTATGGGTGTGTGTTACATTACATTCACTAGTAGGAGTGAGAAAAACATCACGGGGTGGTGCGCATTGTATGGGTGTGTGTTACATTACATTCACTAGTAGGAGTGAGAAAAACATCACGGGTTGTTGTGCATTGTATGGGTGTGTGTTACATTACATTCACTAGTAGGAGTGAGAAAAACATCACGGGGTGGTGCGCATTGTATGGGTGTGTGTTACATTACATTCACTAGTAGGAGTGAGAAAAACATCACTGGGTGGTGCGCATTGTATGGGTGTGTGTTACATTAGATTTACTAGTAGGAGTGAAAAAAACATCACGGGGTGGTGCGCATTGTATGGGTGTGTGTTACATTACATTCACTAGTAGGAGTGAGAAAAACATCACTGGGTGGTGCGCATTGTATGCGTGTGTGTTACATTACATTCACTAGTAGGAGTGAGAAAAACATCACGGGGTGGTGCGCATTGTATGGGTGTGTGTTACATTACATTCACTAGTAGGCGTGAGAAAAACATCACGGGGTGGTGCGCATTGTATGGGTGTGTGTTACATTACATTCACTAGTAGGAGTGAGAAAAACATCACGGGGTGGTGCGCATTGTATGGGTGTGTGTTACATTACATTCACTAGTAGGAGTGAGAAAAACATCACGGGGTGGTGCGCATTGTATGGGTGTGTGTTACATTACATTCACTAGTAGGAGTGAGAAAAACATCACGGGGTGGTGTGAATCGGAGGGTCTGAATTAGGATAGGCAGTGAGTGGCAATGAAGGATGGAGAAAAGCACTGCGGGGTGGTCAGCATGGGGAGGTCAGGGAACATGCAGTGGCAATGTAGGATAGGTTTCTGAAAAACATCGCGGGGTGGTGCGCATTGTATGCGTGTGTGTTACATTACATTCACTAGTAGGAGTGAGATAAACATCACGGGATGGTGCGCATTGTATGGGTGTGTGTTACATTACATTCACTAGTAGGAGTGAGAAAAACATCACTGGGTGGTGCGCATTGTATGCGTGTGTGTTACATTACATTCACTAGTAGGAGTGAGAAAAACATCACGGGGTGGTGTGCATTGTATGGGTGTGTGTTACATTACATTCACTAGTAGGCGTGAGAAAAACATCACGGGGTGGTGCGCATTGTATGGGTGTGTGTTACATTACATTCACTAGTAGGAGTGAGAAAAACATCACTGGGTGGTGCGCATTGTATGGGTGTGTGTTACATTACATTCACTACTAGGAGTGAGAAAAACATCACGGGGTGGTGCGCATTGTATGGGTGTGTGTTACATTACATTCACTAGTAGGAGTGAGAAAAACATCACGGGGTGGTGTGAATCGGAGGGTCTGAATTAGGATAGGCAGTGAGTGGCAATGAAGGATGGAGAAAAGCACTGCGGGGTGGTCAGCATGGGGAGGTCAGGGAACATGCAGTGGCAATGTAGGATAGGTTTCTGAAAAACATCGCGGGGTGGTGCGCATTGTATGGGTGTGTGTTACATTACATTCACTAATAGGAGTGAGAAACACATCACGGGGTGGTGCGCATTGTATGGGTGTGTGTTACATTACATTCATTAGTAGCAGTGAGAAAAACATCACGGGGTGGTGCGCATTGTATGGGTGTGTGTTACATTACATTCACTAGTAGGAGTGAGAAAAACATCACTGGGTGGTGCGCATTGTATGGGTGTGTGTTATATTACATTCACTAGTAGGAGTGAGAAAAACATCACGGGGTGGTGCGCATTGTATGGGTGTGTGTTACATTACATTCACTAGTGGAGTGAGAAAAACAACACGTTGTGGTGCGCATTGTATGGGTGTGTGTTACATTACATTCACTAGTAGGAGTGAGAAAAACATCACGGGGAGGTGCGCATTGTATGGGTGTGTGTTAAATTACATTCACTACTAGGAGTGAGAAAAACATCACGGGGTGGTGCGCATTGTATGGGTGTGTGTTACATTACATTCACTAGCAGGAGTGAGAAAAACATCCCGGGGTGGTGCGCATTGTGTGGGTGTGTGTTACATTACATTCACTAGCAGGAGTGAGAAAAACATCACGGGGTGGTGCGCATTGTATGGGTGTGTGTTACATTACATTCACTAGTAAGAGTGAGAAAAACATCACTGGGTGGTGCGCATTGTATTGGTGTGTGTTACATTACCTTCACTAGTAGGAGTGAGAAAAACATCACGGGGTGGTGCGCATTGTATGGGTTTGTGTTACATTACATTCACTAGTAGGAGTGAGAAAAACATCACGGGCTGGTGCGCATTGTATGGGTGTGTGTTACATTACATTCACTAGTAGGAGTGAGAAAAACATCACGGGGTGGTGCGCATTGTATGGGTGTGTGTTACATTACATTCACTAGTAGGAGTGAGAGAAACATCACGGGGTGGTGCGCATTGTATGGGTGTGTGTTACATTACATTCACTAGTAGGAGTGAGAAAAACATCACGGGGTGGTGCGCATTGTATGGGTGTGTGTTACATTACATTCACTAGTAGCAGTGAGAAAAACATCACGGGGTGGTGCGCATTGTATGGGAGTGTGTTACATTACATTCACTAGCAGGAGTGAGAAAAACATCACGGGGTGGTGCGCATTGCATGGGTGTGTGTTACATTACATTCACTAGCAGTAGTGAGAAAAACATCACGGGGTGGTGCGCATTGTATGGGTGTGTGTTACATTACATTCAGTAGCAGGAGTGAGAAAAGAGACGGGGTGGTGCGCATTGTATGGGTGTGTGTTACATTACATTCACTAGTAGGAGTGAGAAAAACATCACGGGGTGGTGCGCATTGTATGGGTGTGTGTTACATTACATTCACTAGTAGCAGTGAGAAAAACATCACGGGGTGGTGCGCATTGTATGGGTGTGTGTTACATTACATTCACTAGTAGCAGTGAGAAAAACATCACGGGGTGGTGCGCATTGTATGGGTGTGTGTTACATTACATTCACTTGCAGGAGTGAGAAAAACATCATGGGGTGGTGCGCATTGTATTGGTGTGTGTTACATTACATTCACTAGCAGGAGTGAGAAAAGAGACGGGGTGGTGCGCATTGTATGGGTGTGTGTTACATTACATTCACTAGTAGGAGTGAGAAAAACATCACGGGGTGGTGCGCATTGTATGGGTGTGTGTTACATTACATTCACTAGTAGCAGTGAGAAAAACATCACGGGGTGGTGCGCATTGTATGGGTGTGTGTTACATTACATTCACTTGCAGGAGTGAGAAAAACATCATGGGGTGGTGCGCATTGTATTGGTGTGTGTTACATTACATTCACTAGCAGGAGTGAGAAAAACATCACGGGGTGGTGCGCATTGTATGGATGTGTGTTACATTACATTCACTACTAGGAGTGAGAAAAACATCACGGGGTGGTGAGCATTGTATGGGTGTGTGTTACATTACATTCACTAGCAGGAGTGAGAAAAACATCACGGGGTGGTGCGCATTGTATGGGTGTGTGTTAGATTACATTCACTAGTAGGAGTAAGAAAAACATCACGGGTTGTTGTGCATTGTATGGGTGTGTGTTACATTAGATTTACTAGTAGGAGTGAAAAAAACATCACGGGGTGCTGCGAAATGTATGGGTGTGTGTTAAATTAGATTCACTAGTAGGAGTGAGA
Source organism: Cavia porcellus (assembly GCF_034190915.1). Lineage (NCBI taxonomy): Eukaryota > Metazoa > Chordata > Mammalia > Rodentia > Caviidae > Cavia > Cavia porcellus. Next base: position 411,319 of record NW_026947668.1, on the reverse strand, counting down.
AAAACATCATGGGGTGGTGCGCATGGTATGGGTGTGTGTTACATTACATTCACTAGTGGGAGTGAGAAAAACATCACGGGGTGGTGCGCACTGTATGGGTGTGTTTTACATTACATTCACTAGTAGCAGTGAGAAAAACATCACGGGGTGGTGCGCATTGTATGGGAGTGTGTTACATTACATTCAATAGTAGGAGTGAGAAAAACATCACTGGGTGGTGCGCATTGTATGCGTGTGTGTTACATTACATTCACTAGTAGGAGTGAGAAAAACATCACGGGGTGGTGCGCATTGTATGGGTGTGTGTTACATTACATTCACTAGTAGGCGTGAGAAAAACATCACGGGGTGGTGCGAATTGTATGGGTGTGTGTTACATTACATTCACTAGTAGTAGTGAGAAAAACATCACGGGGTGGTGCGCATTGTATGGGTGTGTGTTACATTACATTCCTTGTAGGAGTGAGAAAAACATCACGGGGTGGTGTGGATCGGAGGGTCTGAATTAGGATAGGCAGTGAGTGGCAATGTAGGATGGAGAAAAGCACCGCGGGGTGGTCAGCATGCGGAGGTCAGGGAACATGCAGTGGCAATGTAGGATAGGTTTCTGAAAAACATCGCGGGGTGGTGTGCAGTGTATGGGTGTGTGTTACATTAGATTCACTAGTAGGAGTGAGAAAAACATCACGGGGTGGTGCGCATTGTATGGGTGTGTGTTACATTACATTCACTAGCAGGAGTGAGAAAAACATCACGGGGTGGTGCGCATTGTATGGGTGTGTGTTACATTACATTCACTAGTAAGAGTGAGAAAAACATCACTGGGTGGTGCGCATTGTATGGGTGTGTGTTACATTACATTCACTAGTAGGAGTGAGAAAAACATCACGGGGTGGTGCGCATTGTATGGGTGTGTGTTAAATTACATTCACTACTAGGAGTGAGAAAAACATCACGGGGTGGTGCGCATTGTATGGGTGTGTGTTACATTACATTCACTAGCAGGAGTGAGAAAAACATCACGGGGTGGTGCGCATTGTATGGGTGTGTGTTACATTACATTCACTAGCAGGAGTGAGAAAAACATCACGGGGTGGTGCGCATTGTATGGGTGTGTGTTACATTACATTCACTAGTAAGAGTGAGAAAAATATCACTGGGTGGTGCGCATTGTATGGGTGTGTGTTACATTACATTCACTAGTAGGAGTGAGAAAAACATCACGGGGTGGTGCGCATTCTATGGGTGTGTGTTACATTACATTCACTAGTAGGAGTGAGAAAAACATCACGGGGTGTTGCGCATTGTATGGGTGTGTGTTACATTACATTCACTAGTAGGAGTGAGAAAAACATCACTGGGTGGTACGCATTGTATGGGTGTGTGTTACATTACATTCACTAGTAGGAGTGAGAAAAACATCACGGGTTGTTGTGCATTGTATGGGTGTGTGTTACATTAGATTTACTAGTAGGAGTGAAAAAAACATCACGGGGTGCTGCGAAATGTATGGGTGTGTGTTAAATTAGATTCACTAGTAGGAGTGAGAAAAACATCATGGGGTGGTGCGCATGGTATGGGTGTGTGTTACATTACATTCACTAGTGGGAGTGAGAAAAACATCACGGGGTGGTGCGCACTGTATGGGTGTGTTTTACATTACATTCACTAGTAGCAGTGAGAAAAACATCACGGGGTGGTGCGCATTGTATGGGAGTGTGTTACATTACATTCAATAGTAGGAGTGAGAAAAACATCACTGGGTGGTGCGCATTGTATGCGTGTGTGTTACATTACATTCACTAGTAGGAGTGAGAAAAACATCACGGGGTGGTGCGCATTGTATGGGTGTGTGTTACATTACATTCACTAGTAGGCGTGAGAAAAACATCACGGGGTGGTGCGAATTGTATGGGTGTGTGTTACATTACATTCACTAGTAGGAGTGAGAAAAACATCACGGGGTGGTGCGCATTGTATGGGTGTGTGTTACATTACATTCCTTGTAGGAGTGAGAAAAACATCACGGGGTGGTGTGGATCGGAGGGTCTGAATTAGGATAGGCAGTGAGTGGCAATGTAGGATGGAGAAAAGCACCGCGGGGTGGTCAGCATGCGGAGGTCAGGGAACATGCAGTGGCAATGTAGGATAGGTTTCTGAAAAACATCGCGGGGTGGTGTGCAGTGTATGGGTGTGTGTTACATTAGATTCACTAGTAGGAGTGAGAAAAACATCACGGGGTGGTGCGCATTGTATGGGTGTGTGTTACATTACATTCACTAGCAGGAGTGAGAAAAACATCACGGGGTGGTGCGCATTGTATGGGTGTGTGTTACATTACATTCACTAGTAAGAGTGAGAAAAACATCACTGGGTGGTGCGCATTGTATGGGTGTGTGTTACATTACATTCACTAGTAGGATTGAGAAAAACATCACGGGGTGGTGCGCATTGTATGGGTGTGTGTTAAATTACATTCACTACTAGGAGTGAGAAAAACATCACGGGGTGGTGCGCATTGTATGGGTGTGTGTTACATTACATTCACTAGCAGGAGTGAGAAAAACATCACGGGGTGGTGCGCATTGTATGGGTGTGTGTTACATTACATTCACTAGCAGGAGTGAGAAAAACATCACGGGGTGGTGCGCATTGTATGGGTGTGTGTTACATTACATTCACTAGTAAGAGTGAGAAAAATATCACTGGGTGGTGCGCATTGTATGGGTGTGTGTTACATTACATTCACTAGTAGGAGTGAGAAAAACATCACGGGGTGGTGCGCATTCTATGGGTGTGTGTTACATTACATTCACTAGTAGGAGTGAGAAAAACATCACGGGGTGTTGCGCATTGTATGGGTGTGTGTTACATTACATTCACTAGTAGGAGTGAGAAAAACATCACTGGGTGGTACGCATTGTATGGGTGTGTGTTACATTACATTCACTAGTAGGAGTGAGAGAAACATCACGGGGTGGTGCGCATTGAATGGGTGTGTGTTACATTACATTCACTAGTAGGAGTGAGAGAAACATCACGGGGTGGTGCGCATTGTATGGGTGTGTTTTACATTACATTCACTAGTAGCAGTGAGAAAAACATCACGGGGTGGTGCGCATTGTATGGGAGTGTGTTACATTACATTCACTAGCAGGAGTGAGAAAAACATCACGGGGTGGTGCGCAATTTATGGGTGTGTGTTATATTACATTCACTAGCAGTAGTGAGAAAAACATCACGGGGTGGTGCGCATTGTATGGGTGTGTGTTACATTACATTCACTAGTAGGAGTGAGAAAAACATCACGGGGTGGTGCGCATTGTATGGGTGTGTGTTACATTACATTCACTAGTAGGAGTGAGAAACACATCACGGGGTGGTGTGCATTGTATGGGTGTGTGTTTCATTACATTCACTAGTAGGAGTGAGAAAAACATCACGGGGTGGTGTGCATTGTATAGGTGTGTGTTACATTACATTCACTAGTGGGAGTGAGAAAAACATCACGGGGTGGTGCGCATTGTATGGGTGTGTGTTACATTACATTCACTAGTAGGAGTGAGAAAAACATCACGGGTTGGTGTGCATTGTATGGGTGTGTGTTACATTACATTCACTAGTAGGAGTGAGAAAAAGATCACGGGGTGTTGCGCATTGTATGGGTGTGTGTTACATTACATTCAATAGTAGGAGTGAGAAAAACATCACGGGGTGGTGCGCATTGTATGGGTGTGTGTTACATTAGAATTACTAGTAGGAGTGAAAAAAACATCACGGGGTGGTGCGAAATGTATGGGTGTGTGTTACATTAGATTCACTAGTAGGAGTGAGAAAAACCACGGGGTGGTGCGCATGGTATGGGTGTGTGTTACATTACATTCACTAGTGGGAGTTAGAAAAACATCACTGGGTGGTGCGCATTGTATGCGTGTGTGTTACATTACATTCACTAGTAGGAGTGAGAAAAACATCACGGGGTGGTGCGCATTGTATGGGTGTGTGTTACATTACATTCACTAGTAGGAGTGAGAAAAACTTCACTGGGTGGTGCGCATTGTATGCGTGTGTGTTACATTACATTCACTAGTAGGTGTGAGAAAAACATCACGGGGTGGTGCGCATTGTATGGGTGTGTGTTACATTACATTCACTAGTACGCGTGAGAAAAACATCACGGGGTGGTGCGCATTGTATGGGTGTGTGTTACATTACATTCACTAGTAGGAGTGAGAAAAACATCACGGGGTGGTGCGCATTGTATGGGTGTGTGTTACATTACATTCACTAGTAGGAGTGAGAAAAACATCACGGGGTGGTGCGCATTTTATGGGTGTGTGTTACATTACATTCACTAGTAGGAGTGAGAAAAACATCACGGGGTGGTGTGAATCGGAGGGTCTGAATTAGGATAGGCAGTGAGTGGCAATGAAGGATGGAGAAAAGCACTGCGGGGTGGTCAGCATGGGGAGGTCAGGGAACATGCAGTGGCAATGTAGGATAGGTTTCTGAAAAACATCGCGGGGTGGTGTGCAGTGTATGGGTGTGTGTTACATTAGATTCACTAGTAGGAGTGAGAAAAACATCACGGGGTGGTGCGCATTGTATGGGTGTGTGTTACATTACATTCACTAATAGGAGTGAGAAACACATCACGGGGTGGTGCGCATTGTATGGGTGTGTGTTACATTACATTCACTAGTAGCAGTGAGAAAAACATCACGGGGTGGTGCGCATTGTATGGGTGTGTGTTACATTACATTCACTAGTAGGAGTGAGAAAAACATCACTGGGTGGTGCGCATTGTATGGGTGTGTGTTATATTACATTGACTAGTAGGAGTGAGAAAAACATCACGGGGTGGTGCGCATTGTATGGGTGTGTGTTACATTACATTCACTAGTAGGAGTGAGAAAAACAACACGGTGTGGTGCGCATTGTATGGGTGTGTGTTACATTACATTCACTAGTAGGAGTGAGAAAAACATCACGGGCAGGTGCGCATTGTATGGGTGTGTGTTAAATTACATTCACTACTAGGAGTGAGAAAAACATCACGGGGTGGTGCGCATTGTATGGGTGTGTGTTACATTACATTCACTAGTAGGAGTGAGAAAAACATCACGGGGAGGTGCGCATTGTATGGGTGTGTGTTAAATTACATTCACTACTAGGAGTGAGAAAAACATCACGGGGTGGTGCGCATTGTATGGGTGTGTGTTACATTACATTCACTAGCAGGAGTGAGAAAAACATCCCGGGGTGGTGCGCATTGTATGGGTGTGTGTTACATTACATTCACTAGCAGGAGTGAGAAAAACATCACGGGGTGGTGCGCATTGTATGGGTGTGTGTTACATTACATTCACTAGTAGGAGTGAGAAAAACATCATGGGGTGGTGCGCATTGTATTCGTGTGTGTTACATTAGATTTACTAGTAGGAGTGACAAAAACATCACGGGTGGTGCGAAATGTATGGGTGTGTGTTACATTAGATTCACTAGTAGGAGTGAGAAAAACATCATGGGGTGGTGCGCATGGTATGGGTGTGTGTTACATTACATTCACTAGTGGGAGTGAGAAAAACATCACAGGGTGGTGCGCATTGTATGGGTGTGTGTTACATTACATTCACTAGTAGGAGTGAGAAAAACATCATATGTTGGTGTGCATTTTATAGGTGTGTGTTACATTACATTCACTAGTAGGAGTGAGAAAAACATCACGGGGTGTTGCGCATTGTATGGGTGTGTGTTACATTACATTCAATAGTAGGATTGAGAAAAACATCACGGGGTGGTGCGCATTGTATGGGTGTGTGTTACATTAGATTTACTAGTAGGAGTGAAAAAAACATCACGGGGTGGTGCGCATGGTATGGGTGTGTGTTACATTACATTCACTAGTGGGAGTGAGAAAAACATCACTGGGTGGTGCGCATTGTATGCGTGTGTGTTACATTACATTCACTAGTAGGAGTGAGATAAACATCACGGGGTGGTGCGCATTGTATGGGTGTGTGTTACATTACATTCACTAGTAGGAGTGAGAAAAACATCACTGGGTGGTGCGCATTGTATGCGTGTGTGTTACATTACATTCACTAGTAGGAGTGAGAAAAACATCACGGGGTGGTGCGCATTGTATGGGTGTGTGTTACATTACATTCACTAGTAGGAGTGAGAAAAACATCACGGGGTGGTGCGCATTGTATGGGTGTGTGTTACATTACATTCACTAGTAGGAGTGAGAAAAACATCACGGGGTGGTGTGAATCGGAGGTTCTGAATTAGGATAGGCAGTGAGTGGCAATGAAGGATGGAGAAAAGCACTGCGGGGTGGTCAGCATGGGGAGGTCAGGGAACATGCAGTGGCAATGTAGGATAGGTTTCTGAAAAACATCGCGGGGTGGTGCGCATTGTATGGGTGTGTGTTACATTAGATTCACTAGTAGGAGTGAGAAAAACATCACGGGGTGGTGCGCATTGTATGGGTGTGTGTTTCATTACATTCACTAGTAGGAGTGAGAAAAACATCACGGGGTGGTGTGCATTGTATAGGTGTGTTTTACATTACATTCACTAGTAGGAGTGAGAAAAACATCACGGGGTGGTGCGCATTGTATGGGTGTGTGTTACATTAGACTTACTAGTAGGAGTGAAAAAACATCACGGGGTGGTTATGCAATGTATGGGTGTGTGTTACATTAGATTCACTAGTAGGAGTTAGAAAAACATCACGGGGTAGAGCGCATGGTATGGGTGTGTGTTACATTACATTCACTAGTAGGAGTGAGAAAAACATCACGGGGTGGTGCGCACTGTATGGGTGTGTGTTACATTACATTCACTAGTAGGAGTGAGAAAAACATCACGGGGTGGTGGGCATTGTATGGGTGTGTGTTACATTACATTCACTAGCAGGAGTGAGAAAAACATCACGGGGTGGTGCGCATTGTATGGGTGTGTGTTACATTACATTCACTAATAGGAGTGAGAAAAACATCACGGGGTGGTACGCATTGTATGGGTGTGTGTTACATTACATTCACTAGTAGGAGTGAGAAAGACATCACGGGGTGGTGCGCATTGTATGGGTGTGTGTTACATTACATTCACTAGTAGGAGTGAGAAAAACATCACGGGTTGTTGTGCATTGTATGGGTGCGTGTTACATTACATTCACTAGTAGGAGTGAGAAAAACATCACGGGGTGTTGCGCATTGTATGGGTGTGTGTTACATTACATTCACTAGTAGGAGTGAGAAAAACATCACTGGGTGGTGCGCATTGTATGGGTGTGTGTTATATTAGATTTACTAGTAGGAGTGAAAAAAACATCACGGGGAGGTGCGAAATGTATGGGTGTGTGTTACATTAGATTCACTAGTAGGAGTGAGAAAAACATCATGGGGTGGTGCGCATGGTATGGGTGTGTGTTACATTACATTCACTAGTGGGAGTGAGAAAAACATCACGGGGTGGTGCGCACTGTATGGGTGTGTTTTACATTACATTCACTAGTAGCAGTGAGAAAAACATCACGGGGTGGTGCGCATTGTATGGGAGTGTGTTACATTACATTCACTAATAGGAGTGAGAAACACATCACGGGGTGGTGCGCATTGTATGGGTGTGTGTTACATTACATTCACTAGTAGCAGTGAGAAAAACATCACGGGGTGGTGCGCATTGTATGGGTGTGTGTTACATTACATTCACTAGTAGGAGTGAGAAAAACATCACTGGGTGGTGCGCATTGTATGGGTGTGTGTTACATTACATTCACTAGTAGGAGTGAGAAAAACATCACGGGGTGGTGCACATTGAATGGGTGTGTGTTACATTACATTCACTAGTAGGAGTGAGAAAAACAACACGGTGTGGTGCGCATTGTATGTGTGTGTGTTACATTACATTCACTAGTAGGAGTGAGAAAAACATCACGGGGAGGTGCGCATTGTATGGGTGTGTGTTAAATTACATTCACTACTAGGAGTGAGAAAAACATCACGGGGTGGTGCGCATTGTATGGGTGTGTGTTACATTACATTCACTAGCAGGAGTGAGAAAAACATCACGGGGTGGTGCGCATTGTATGGGTGTGTGTTACATTACATTCACTAGCTGGAGTGAGAAAAAGATCACGGGGTGGTGCGCATTGTATGGGTGTGTGTTACATTACATTCACTAGTAAGAGTGAGAAAAACATCACTGGGTGGTGCGCATTTTATGGGTGTGTGTTACATTACATTCACTAGTAGGAGTGAGAAAAACATCACGGGGTGGTGCGCATTGTATGGGTGTGTGTTACATTACATTCACTAGTAGGAGTGAGAAAAACATCACGGGGTGGTGCGCATTGTATGGGTGTGTGTTACATTACATTCACTAGTAGGAGTGAGAAAAACATCACTGGGTGGTGCGCATTGTATGGGTGTGTGTTACATTACATTCACTAGTAGGAGTGAGAGAAACATCACGGGGTGGTGCGCATTGTATGGGTGTGTGTTACATTACATTCACTAGTAGCAGTGAGAAAAACATCACGGGGTGGTGCGCATTGTATGGGAGTGTGTTACATTACATTCACTAGCAGGAGTGAGAAAAACATCACGGGGTGGTGCGCATTGTATGGGTGTGTGTTACATTACATTCACTAGCAGTAGTGAGAAAAACATCACGGGGTGGTGCGCATTGTATGGGTGTGTGTTACATTACATTCAGTAGCAGGAGTGAGAAAAACATCACGGGGTGGTGCGCATTGTATGGGTGTGTGTTACATTACATTCACTAGTAGGAGTGAGAAAAACATCACTGGGTGGTGCTCATTGTATGGGTGTGTGTTACATTACATTCACTAGTAGGAGTGAGAAAAACATCACGGGGTGGTGCGCATTGTATGGGTGTGTGTTACATTACATTCACCAGCAGGAGTGAGAAAAACATCACGGGGTGGTGCGCATTGTATGGGTGTGTGTTACATTACATTCACTAGTAGGAGTGAGAAAAACATCACGGGGTGGTGCGCATTGTATGGGTGTGTGTTACATTACATTCACTAGTAGGAGTGAGAGAAACATCACGGGGTGGTGCGCATTGTATGGGTGTGTGTTACATTACATTCACTAGTAGGAGTGAGAAAAACATCACGGGGTGGTGCGCATTGTATGGGTGTGTGTTACATTACATTCACTAGTAGGAGTGAGAAAAACATCACGGGTTGTTGCGCATTGTATGGGTGTGTGTTACATTACATTCACTAGTAGGAGTGAGAAAAACATCACGGGGTGTTGCGCATTGTATGGGTGTGTGTTACATTACATTCACTAGTAGGAGTGAGAAAAACATCACTGGGTGGTGCGCATTGTATGGGTGTGTGTTACATTAGATTTACTAGTAGGAGTGAAAAAAACATCACGGGGTGCTGCGAAATGTATGGGTGTGTGTTACATTAGATTCACTAGTAGGAGTGAGAAAAACATCATGGGGTGGTGCGCATGGTATGGGTGTGTGTTACATTACATTCACTAGTGGGAGTGAGAAAAACATCACGGGGTGGTGCGCACTGTATGGGTGTGTTTTACATTACATTCACTAGTAGCAGTGAGAAAAACATCACGGGGTGGTGCGCATTGTATGGGAGTGTGTTACATTACATTCAATAGTAGGAGTGAGAAAAACATCACTGGGTGGTGCGCATTGTATGCGTGTGTGTTACATTACATTCACTAGTAGGAGTGAGAAAAACATCACGGGGTGGTGCGCATTGTATGGGTGTGTGTTACATTACATTCACTAGTAGGAGTGAGATAAACATCACGGTGTGGTGCGCATTGTATGGGTGTGTGTTACATTACATTCACTAGTAGGAGTGAGAAAAACATCACGGGGTGGTGTGGATCGGAGGGTCTGAATTAGGATAGGCAGTGAGTGGCAATGTAGGATGGAGAAAAGCACCGCGGGGTGGTCAGCATGGGGAGGTCAGGGAACATACAGTGGCAATGTACGATAGGTTTCTGAAAAACATCGCGGGGTGGTGTGCAGTGTATGGGTGTGTGTTACATTAGATTCACTAGTAGGAGTGAGAAAAACATCACGGGGAGGTGCCCATTGTATGGCTGTGTGTTACATTACATTCACTAATAGGAGTGAGAAACACATCACGGGGTGGTTCGCATTGTATGGGTGTGTGTTACATTACATTCACTAGTAGGAGTGAGAAAAACATCACTGGGTGGTGCGCATTGTATGGGTGTGTGTTATATTATATTCACTAGTAGGAGTGAGAAAAACATCACGGGGTGGTGCGCATTGAATGGGTGTGTGTTACATTACATTCACTAGTAGGAGTGAGAAAAACATCACGGGGTGGTGCGCATTGTATGGGTGTGTGTTACATTACATTCACTAGTAGCAGTGAGAAAAACATCACGGGTGGGGCGCATTGTATGGTTGTGTGTTACATTACATTCACTAGGAGGAGTGAGAAAAACATCACGGGGTCGTGGGCATTGTTTGGGTGTGTGTTACATTACATTCACTAGTAGGAGTGAGAAAAACATCACGGGGTCGTGCGCATTGTATGGGTGTGTGTTACATTACATTCACTAGCTGGAGTGAGAAAAACATCACGGGGTGGTGCGCATTGTATGGGTGTGTGTTACATTACATTCACTAGTAAGAGTGAGAAAAACATCACTGGGTGGTGCGCATTTTATGGGTGTGTGTTACATTACATTCACTAGTAGGAGTGAGAAAAACATCACGGGGTGGTGCGCATTGTATGGGTGTGTGTTACATTACATTCACTAGTAGGAGTGAGAAAAACATCACGGGGTGGTGCGCATTGTATGGGTGTGTGTTACATTACATTCACTAGTAGGAGTGAGAAAAACATCACTGGGTGGTGCGCATTGTATGGGTGTGTGTTACATTACATTCACTAGTAGGAGTGAGAGAAACATCACGGGGTGGTGCGCATTGTATGGGTGTGTGTTACATTACATTCACTAGTAGCAGTGAGAAAAACATCACGGGGTGGTGCGCATTGTATGGGAGTGTGTTACATTACATTCACTAGCAGGAGTGAGAAAAATATCACGGGGTGGTGCGCATTGTATGGGTGTGTGTTACATTACATTCACTAGCAGTAGTGAGAAAAACATCACGGGGTGGTGCGCATTGTATGGGTGTGTGTTACATTACATTCAGTAGCAGGAGTGAGAAAAACATCACGGGGTGGTGCGCATTGTATGGGTGTGTGTTACATTACATTCACTAGTAGGAGTGAGAAAAACATCACTGGGTGGTGCTCATTGTATGGGTGTGTGTTACATTACATTCACTAGTAGGAGTGAGAAAAACATCACGGGGTGGTGCGCATTGTATGGGTGTGTGTTACATTACATTCACTAGCAGGAGTGAGAAAAACATCACGGGGTGGTGCGCATTGTATGGGTGTGTGTTACATTACATTCACTAGTAGGAGTGAGAAAAACATCACGGGGTGGTGCGCATTGTATGGGTGTGTGTTACATTACATTCACTAGTAGGAGTGAGAGAAACATCACGGGGTGGTGCGCATTGTATGGGTGTGTGTTACATTACATTCACTAGTAGGAGTGAGAAAAACATCACGGGGTGGTGCGCATTGTATGGGTGTGTGTTACATTACATTCACTAGTAGGAGTGAGAAAAACATCACGGGTTGTTGTGCATTGTATGGGTGTGTGTTACATTACATTCACTAGTAGGAGTGAGAAAAACATCACGGGGTGTTGCGCATTGTATGGGTGTGTGTTACATTACATTCACTAGTAGGAGTGAGAAAAACATCACTGGGTGGTGCGCATTGTATGGGTGTGTGTTACATTAGATTTACTAGTAGGAGTGAAAAAAACATCACGGGGTGCTGCGAAATGTATGGGTGTGTGTTACATTAGATTCACTAGTAGGAGTGAGAAAAACATCATGGGGTGGTGCGCATGGTATGGGTGTGTGTTACATTACATTCACTAGTGGGAGTGAGAAAAACATCACGGGGTGGTGCGCACTGTATGGGTGTGTTTTACATTACATTCACTAGTAGCAGTGAGAAAAACATCACGGGGTGGTGCGCATTGTATGGGAGTGTGTTACATTACATTCAATAGTAGGAGTGAGAAAAACATCACTGGGTGGTGCGCATTGTATGCGTGTGTGTTACATTACATTCACTAGTAGGAGTGAGAAAAACATCACGGGGTGGTGCGCATTGTATGGGTGTGTGTTACATTACATTCACTAGTAGGAGTGAGATAAACATCACAGGGTGGTGCGCATTGTATGGGTGTGTGTTACATTACATTCACTAGTAGGAGTGAGAAAAACATCACGGGGTGGTGTGGATCGGAGGGTCTGAATTAGGATAGGCAGTGAGTGGCAATGTAGGATGGAGAAAAGCACCGCGGGGTGGTCAGCATGGGGAGGTCAGGGAACATGCAGTGGCAATGTACGATAGGTTTCTGAAAAACATCGCGGGGTGGTGTGCAGTGTATGGGTGTGTGTTACATTAGATTCACTAGTAGGAGTGAGAAAAACATCACGGGGTGGTGCCCATTGTATGGGTGTGTGTTACATTACATTCACTAATAGGAGTGAGAAACACATCACGGGGTGGTTCGCATTGTATGGGTGTGTGTTACATTACATTCACTAGTAGGAGTGAGAAAAACATCACTGGGTGGTGCGCATTGTATGGGTGTGTGTTATATTACATTCACTAGTAGGAGTGAGAAAAACATCACGGGGTGGTGCGCATTGAATGGGTGTGTGTTACATTACATTCACTAGTAGGAGTGAGAAAAACATCACGGGGTGGTGCGCATTGTATGGGTGTGTGTTACATTACATTCACTAGTAGCAGTGAGAAAAACATCACGGGTGGTGCGCATTGTATGGGTGTGTGTTACATTACATTCACTAGTAGGAGTGAGAAAAACATCACGGGGTGGTGCGCATTGTATGGGTGTGTGTTACATTACATTCACTAGCAGGAGTGAGAAAAACATCACGGGGTGGTGCGCATTGTATGGGTGTGTGTTACATTACATTCACTAGTAGGAGTGAGAAAAACATCACGGGGTGGTGCGCATTGGATGGGTATTCGTTACATTACATTCACTAGTAGGAGTGAGAAACACATCACGGGGTGGTGTGCATTGTATGGGTGTGTGTTTCATTACATTCACTAGTAGGAGTGAGAAAAACATCACGGGGTGGTATGCATTGTATAGGTGTGTGTTACATTACATTCACTAGTAGGAGTGAGAAAAACATCACGGGCTGGTGCGCATTGTATGGGTGTGTGTTACATTAGACTTACTAGTAGGAGTGAAAAAACATCACGGGGTGGTTATGCAATGTATGGGTGTGTGTTACATTACATTCACTAGTAGGAGTTAGAAAAACATCACGGGGTAGAGCGCATGGTATGGGTGTGTGTTACATTACATTCACTAGTAGGAGTGAGAAAAACATCACGGGGTGGTGCGCATTGTATGGGTGTGTGTTACATTACATTCACTAGTAGGAGTGAGAAAAACATCACGGGGTGGTGCGCATTGTATGGGTGTGTGTTACATTACATTCACTAGTAGGAGTGAGAAAAACATCACGGGGTGGGGCGCATTGTATGTTTGTGTGTTACATTACATTCACTAGTAGCAGTGAGAAAAACATCACGGGGTGGTGCGCATTTTATGGGTGTGTGTTACATTACATTCACTAGTAGGAGTGAGAAAAACATCACGGGGTGGTGCGCATTGTATGGGTGTGTGTTACATTACATTCACTAGTAGGAGTGAGAAAAACATCACGGGGTGGTGCGCATTGTATGGGTGTGTGTTACATTACATTCCCTAGTAGGAGTGAGAAAAACATCACGGGGTGGTGCGCATTGTATGGGTGTGTGTTACATTACATTCACTAGTAGGAGTGAGAAAAACATCACGGGGTGGTGCGCATTGTATGGGTGTGTGTTACATTACATTCACTAGTAGGAGTGAGAAAAACATCACGGGGTGGTGCGCATTGTATGGGTGTGTGTTACATTACATTCCCTATTAGGAGTGAGAAAAACATCACGGGGTGGTGCGCATTGTATGGGTGTGTGTTACATTACATTCACTAGTAGAAGTGAGAAAAACATCACGGGGTGGTGCGCATTGTACGGGTGTGTGTTACATTACATTCACTAGTAGGAGTGAGAAAAACATTACGGGGTGGTACGCATTGTATGGGTGTGTGTTACATTACATTCACTAGTAGCAGTGAGAAAAACATCATGGGTTGGTGCGCATTGTATGGGTGTGTGTTACATTACATTCACTAGCAGGAGTGAGAAAAACATCACGGGGTGGTGCGCATTGTATGGGTGTGTGTTACATTACATTCACTAGCAGCAGTGAGAAAAACATCACGGGGTGGTGCGCATTGTATGTGTGTGTGTTACATTACATTCACTAGTAGGAGTGAGAAAAACATCACTGGGTGGTGCGCATTGTATGGGTTTGTGTTACATTACATTCACTAGTAGGAGTGAGAAAAATATCACGGGGTGGTGCGCATTGTATGGGTGTGTGTTACATTACATTCACTAGTAGGAGTGAGAAAAACATCACGGGGTGGTGCGCATTGTATGGGTGTGTGTTTCATTACATTCACTACTAGGAGTGAGAAAAACATCACGGGGTGGTGCGCATTTTATGGGTGTGTGTTACATTACATTCACTAGCAGGAGTGAGAAAAACATCACGGGATGGTGCGCATTGTATGGGTGTGTGTTACAGTACATTCACTAGCAGGAGTGAGAAAAACATCACGGGGTGGTGCGCATTGTATGGGTGAGTGTTACATTACATTCACTAGTAGGAGTGAGAAAAACATCACGGGGTGGTGCGCATTGTATGGGTGTGTGTTACATTACATTCCCTAGTAGGAGTGAGAAAAACATCACGGGGTGGTGCGCATTGTATGGGTGTGTGTTACATTTCATTCACTAGTAGGAGTGAGAAAAACATCACGGGGTGGTGCGCATTGTACGGGTGTGTGTTACATTACATTCACTAGTAGGGGTGAGAAAAACATCACGGGGTGGTACGCATTGTATGGGTGTGTGTTACATTACATTCACTAGTAGCAGTGAGAAAAACATCACGGGGTGGTGCGCATTGTATGGGTGTGTGTTACATTACATTCACTAGTAGGAGTGAGAAAAACATCACGGGGTGGTGCGCATTGTATGGGTGTGTGTTACATTACATTCACTAGTAGGAGTGAGAAAAACATCACGGGGTGGTGCGCATTGTATGGGTGTGTGTTACATTACATTCACTAGTAGGAGTGAGAAAAACATCATGGGGTGGTGCGCATTGTATGGGTATGTGTTACATTACATTCACTAGTAGCAGTGAGAAAAACATCACTGGGTGGTGCGCATTGTATGGTTGTGTGTTACATTACATTCACTAGGAGGAGTGAGAAAAACATCACGGGGTGCTGCGCATTGTATGGGTGTGTGTTACATTCACTAGTAGGAGTGAGAAAAACATCACGGGGTGGTGCGCATTGTATGGGTGTGTGTTACATTACATTCACTAGTAGGAGTGAGAAAAACATCACGGGGTGGTGCGCATTGTATGGGTGTGTGTTACATTACATTCACTAGTAGCAGTGAGAAAAACATCACGGGGTGGTGCGCATTGTATGGTTGTGTGTTACATTACATTCACTAGGAGGAGTGAGAAAAACATCACGGGGTCGTGGGCATTGTTTGGGTGTGTGTTACATTACATTCACTAGTAGGAGTGAGAAAAACATCACGGGGTGTTGCGCATTGTATGGGTGTGTGTTACATTACATTCCCTAGTAGGAGTGAGAAAAACATCACGGGGTGGTGCGCATTGTATGGGTGTGTGTTACATTACATTCACTAGTAGGAGTGAGAAAAACATCACGGGGTGCTGCGCATTGTACGGGTGTGTGTTACATTACATTCACTAGTAGGGGTGAGAAAAACATCACGGGGTGGTACGCATTGTATGGGTGTGTGTTACATTACATTCACTAGTAGCAGTGAGAAAAACATCACGGGGTGGTGCGCATTGTATGGGTGTGTGTTACATTACATTCACTAGTAGGAGTGAGAAAAACATCACGGGGTGGTGCGCATTGTATGGGTGTGTGTTACATTACATTCACTAGTAGGAGTGAGAAAAACATCACGGGGTGGTGCGCATTGTATGGGTGTGTGTTACATTACATTCACTAGTAGGAGTGAGAAAAACATCACGGGGTGGTGCGCATTGTATGGGTATGTGTTACATTACATTCACTAGTAGCAGTGAGAAAAACATCACGGGGTGGTGCGCATTGAATGGGTATGTGTTACATTACATTCACTAGTAGCAGTGAGAAAAACATCACGGGGTGGTGCGCATTGTATGGTTGTGTGTTACATTACATTCACTAGGAGGAGTGAGAAAAACATCACGGGGTGGTGCGCATTGTATGGGTGTGTGTTACATTACATTCACTAGTAGGAGTGAGAAAAACATCACGGGGTGGTGCGCATTGTATGGGTGTGTGTTACATTACATTCACTAGTAGGAGTGAGAAAAACATCACGGGGTGGTGCGCATTGTATGGGTGTGTGTTACATTACATTCACTAGTAGCAGTGAGAAAAACATCACGGGGTGGTGCGCATTGTATGGTTGTGTGTTACATTACATTCACTAGGAGGAGTGAGAAAAACATCACGGGGTCGTGGGCATTGTTTGGGTGTGTGTTACATTACATTCACTAGTAGGAGTGAGAAAAACATCACGGGGTCGTGCGCATTGTATGGGTGTGTGTTACATTACATTCACAAGCAGGAGTGAGAAAAACATCACGGGGTGGTGCGCATTGTATGGGTGTGTGCTACATTACATTCACTAGTAGGAGTGAGAAAAACATCACGGAGTGGTGCGCATTGTATGGGTGTGTGTTACATTATGTTCACTAGCAGGAGTGAGAAAAACATCACGGGGTGGTGCGCATTGTATGGGGGTGTGTTACATTACATTCAGTAGCAGGAGTGAGAAAAACATCACGGGGTGGTGCGCATTGTATGGGTGTGTGTTACATTACATTCACTAGTAGGAGTGAGAAAAACATCACTGGGTGGTGCTCATTGTATGGGTGTGTGTTACATTACATTCACTAGTAGGAGTGAGAAAAACATCACGGGGTGGTGCGCATTGTATGGGTGTGTGTTACATTACATTCACTAGCAGGAGTGTGAAAAACATCACGGGGTGGTGCGCATTGTATGGGTGTGTGTTACATTACATTCACTAGTAGGAGTGAGAAAAACATCACAGGGTGGTGCGCATTGTATGGGTGTGTGTTACATTACATTCACTAGTAGGAGTGAGAAAAACATCACGGGGTGGTGCGAATTGGATGGGTATTCGTTACATTACATTCACTAGTCGGAGTGAGAAACACATCACGGGGTGGTGTGCATTGTATGGGTGTGTGTTTCATTACATTCACTAGTAGGAGTGAGAAAAACATCACGGGGTGGTATGCATTGTATAGGTGTGTGTTACATTACATTCACTAGTAGGAGTGAGAAAAACATCACGGGCTGGTGCGCATTGTATGGGTGTGTGTTACATTAGACTTACTAGTAGGAGTGAAAAAACATCACGGGGTGGTTATGCAATGTATGGGTGTGTGTTACATTACATTCACTAGTAGGAGTTAGAAAAACATCACGGGGTAGAGCGCATGGTATGGGTGTGTGTTACATTACATTCACTAGTAGGAGTGAGAAAAACATCACGGGGTGGTGCGCATTGTATGGGTGTGTGTTACATTACATTCACTAGTAGGAGTGAGAAAAACATCACGGGGTGGTGCGCATTGTATGGGTGTGTGTTACATTACATTCACTAGTAGGAGTGAGAAAAACATCACGGGGTGGGGCGCATTGTATGTTTGTGTGTTACATTACATTCACTAGTAGCAGTGAGAAAAACATCACGGGGTGGTGCGCATTGTATGGGTGTGTGTTACATTACATTCACTAGTAGGAGTGAGAAAAACATCACGGGGTGGTGCGCATTGTATGGGTGTGTGTTACATTACATTCACTAGTAGGAGTGAGAAAAACATCACGGGGTGGTGCGCATTGTATGGGTGTGTGTTACATTACATTCCCTAGTAGGAGTGAGAAAAACATCACGGGGTGGTGCGCATTGTATGGGTGTGTGTTACATTACATTCACTAGTAGGAGTGAGAAAAACATCACGGGGTGGTGCGCATTGTATGGGTGTGTGTTACATTACATTCACTAGTAGGAGTGAGAAAAACATCACGGGGTGGTGCGCATTGTATGGGTGTGTGTTACATTACATTCCCTATTAGGAGTGAGAAAAACATCACGGGGTGGTGCGCATTGTATGGGTGTGTGTTACATTACATTCACTAGTAGGAGTGAGAAAAACACACGGGGTGGTGCGCATTGTACGGGTGTGTGTTACATTACATTCACTAGTAGGAGTGAGAAAAACATCACGGGGTGGTAAGCATTGTACGGGTGTGTGTTACATTACATTCACTAGTAGCAGTGAGAAAAACATCACGGGGTGGTGCGCATTGTATGGGTGTGTGTTACATTACATTCACTAGCAGGAGTGAGAAAAACATCACGGGGTGGTGCGCATTGTATGGGTGTGTGTTACATTACATTCACTAGCAGCAGTGAGAAAAACATCACGGGGTGGTGCGCATTGTATGTGTGTGTGTTACATTACATTCACTAGCAGGAGTGAGAAAAACATCACTGGGTGGTGCGCATTGTATGGGTTTGTGTTACATTACATTCACTAGTAGGAGTGAGAAAAACATCACGGGGTGGTGCGCATTGTATGGGTGTGTGTTTCATTACATTCACTACTAGGAGTGAGAAAAACATCACGGGGTGGTGCGCATTGTATGGGTGTGTGTTACATTACATTCACTACTAGGAGTGAGAAAAACATCACGGGGTGGTGCGCATTTTATGGGTGTGTGTTACATTACATTCACTAGCAGGAGTGAGAAAAACATCACGGGGTGGTGCGCATTGTATGGGTGTGTGTTACAGTACATTCACTAGCAGGAGTGAGAAAAACATCACGGGGTGGTGCGCATTGTATGGGTGAGTGTTACATTACATTCACTAGTAGGAGTGAGAAAAACATCACGGGGTGGTGCGCATTGTATGGGTGTGTGTTACATTACATTCCCTAGTAGGAGTGAGAAAAACATCACGGGGTGGTGCGCATTGTATGGGTGTGTGTTACATTACATTCACTAGTAGGAGTGAGAAAAACATCACGGGGTGGTGCGCATTGTATGGGTGTGTGTTACATTACATTCACTAGTAGGAGTGAGAAAAACATCACGGGGTGGTGCGCATTGTATGGGTATGTGTTACATTACATTCACTAGTAGCAGTGAGAAAAACATCACGGGGTGGTGCGCATTGTATGGGTATGTGTTACATTACATTCACTAGTAGCAGTGAGAAAAACATCACGGGGTGGTGCGCATTGTATGGTTGTATGTTACATTACATTCACTAGGAGGAGTGAGAAAAACATCACGGGGTGGTGCGCATTGTATGGGTGTGTGTTACATTACATTCACTAGTAGGAGTGAGAAAAACATCACGGGGTGGTGCGCATTGTATGGGTGTGTGTTACATTACATTCACTAGTAGGAGTGAGAAAAACATCACGGGGTGGTGCGCATTGTATGGGTGTGTGTTACATTACATTCACTAGTAGCAGTGAGAAAAACATCACGGGGTGGTGCGCATTGTATGGTTGTGTGTTACATTACATTCACTAGGAGGAGTGAGAAAAACATCACGGTGTCGTGGGCATTGTTTGGGTGTGTGTTACATTACATTCACTAGTAGGAGTGAGAAAAACATCACGGGGTCGTGCGCATTGTATGGGTGTGTGTTACATTACATTCACAAGCAGGAGTGAGAAAAACATCACGGGGTGGTGCGCATTGTATGGGTGTGTGCTACATTACATTCACTAGTAGGAGTGAGAAAAACATCACGGGGTGGTGCGCATTGTATGGGTGTGTGTTACATTATGTTCACTAGCAGGAGTGAGAAAAACATCACGGGGTGGTGCGCATTGTATGGGTGTGTGTTACATTACATTCAGTAGCAGGAGTGAGAAAAACATCACGGGGTGGTGCGCATTGTATGGGTGTGTGTTACATTACATTCACTAGTAGGAGTGAGAAAAACATCACTGGGTGGTGCTCATTGTATGGGTGTGTGTTACATTACATTCACTAGTAGGAGAGAGAAAAACATCACGGGGTGGTGCGCATTGTATGGGTGTGTGTTACATTACATTCACTAGCAGGAGTGAGAAAAACATCACGGGGTGGTGCGCATTGTATGGGTGTGTGTTACATTACATTCACTAGTGGGAGTGAGAAAAACATCACAGGGTGGTGCGCATTGTATGGGTGTGTGTTACATTACATTCACTAGTAGGAGTGAGAAAAACATCACGGGGTGGTGCGAATTGGATGGGTATTCGTTACATTACATTCACTAGTCGGAGTGAGAAACACATCACGGGGTGGTGTGCATTGTATGGGTGTGTGTTTCATTACATTCACTAGTACGAGTGAGAAAAACATCACGGGGTGGTATGCATTGTATAGGTGTGTGTTACATTACATTCACTAGTAGGAGTGAGAAAAACATCACGGGCTGGTGCGCATTGTATGGGTGTGTGTTACATTAGACTTACTAGTAGGAGTGAAAAAACATCACGGGGTGGTTATGCAATGTATGGGTGTGTGTTACATTACATTCACTAGTAGGAGTTTGAAAAACATCACGGGGTAGAGCGCATGGTATGGGTGTGTGTTACATTACATTCACTAGTAGGAGTGAGAAAAACATCACGGGGTGGTGCGCATTGTATGGGTGTGTGTTACATTACATTCACTAGTAGGAGTGAGAAAAACATCACGGGGTGGTGCGCATTGTATGGGTGTGTGTTACATTACATTCACTAGTAGGAGTGAGAAAAACATCACGGGGTGGGGTGCATTGTATGTTTGTGTGTTACATTACATTCACTAGTAGCAGTGAGAAAAACATCACGGGGTGGTGCGCATTGTATGGGTGTGTGTTACATTACATTCACTAGTAGGAGTGAGAAAAACATCACGGGGTGGTGCGCATTGTATGGGTGTGTGTTACATTACATTCACTAGTAGGAGTGAGAAAAACATCACGGGGTGGTGCGCATTGTATGGGTGTGTGTTACATTACATTCCCTAGTAGGAGTGAGAAAAACATCACGGGGTGGTGCGCATTGTATGGGTGTGTGTTACATTACATTCACTAGTAGGAGTGAGAAAAACATCACGGGGTGGTGCGCATTGTATGGGTGTGTGTTACATTACATTCACTAGTAGGAGTGAGAAAAACATCACGGGGTGGTGCGCATTGTATGGGTGTGTGTTACATTACATTCCCTATTAGGAGTGAGAAAAACATCACGGGGTGGTGCGCATTGTATGGGTGTGTGTTACATTACATTCACTAGTAGGAGTGAGAAAAACACACGGGGTGGTGCGCATTGTACCGGTGTGTGTTACATTACATTCACTAGTAGGAGTGAGAAAAACATCACGGGGTGGTACGCATTGTACGGGTGTGTGTTACATTACATTCACTAGTAGCAGTGAGAAAAACATCACGGGGTGGTGCGCATTGTATGGGTGTGTGTTACATTACATTCACTAGCAGGAGTGAGAAAAACATCACGGGGTGGTGCGCATTGTATGGGTGTGTGTTACATTACATTCACTAGCAGCAGTGAGAAAAACATCACGGGGTGGTGCGCATTGTATGTGTGTGTGTTACATTACATTCACTAGCAGGAGTGAGAAAAACATCACTGGGTGGTGCGCATTGTATGGGTTTGTGTTACATTACATTCACTAGCAGGAGTGAGAAAAACATCACGGGGTGGTGCGCATTGTATGGGTGTGTGTTTCATTACATTCACTACTAGGAGTGAGAAAAACATCACGGGGTGGTGCGCATTGTATGGGTGTGTGTTACATTACATTCACTACTAGGAGTGAGAAAAACATCACGGGGTGGTGCGCATTTTATGGGTGTGTGTTACATTACATTCACTAGCAGGAGTGAGAAAAACATCACGGGGTGGTGCGCATTGTATGGGTGTGTGTTACAGTACATTCACTAGCAGGAGTGAGAAAAACATCACGGGGTGGTGCGCATTGTATGGGTGAGTGTTACATTACATTCACTAGTAGCAGTGAGAAAAACATCACGGGGTGGTGCGCATTGTATGGGTGTGTGTTACATTACATTCCCTAGTAGGAGTGAGAAAAACATCACGGGGTGGTGCGCATTGTATGGGTGTGTGTTACATTACATTCACTAGTAGGGGTGAGAAAAACATCACGGGGTGGTGCGCATTGTACGGGTGTGTGTTACATTACATTCACTAGTAGGGGTGAGAAAAACATCACGGGGTGGTGCGCATTGTATGGGTGTGTGTTTCATTACATTCACTACTATGAGTGAGAAAAACATCACGGGGTGGTGCGCATTTTATGGGTGTGTGTTACATTACATTCACTAGCAGGAGTGAGAAAAACATCACGGGGTGGTGCGCATTGTATGGGTGTGTGTTACAGTACATTCACTAGCAGGAGTGAGAAAAACATCACGGGGTGGTGCGCATTGTATGGGTGTGTGTTACATTACATTCACTAGTAGCAGTGAGAAAAACATCACGGGGTGGTGCGCATTGTATGGGTGTGTGTTACATTACATTCACTAGTAGTAGTGAGAAAAACATCACGGGGTGGTGCGCTTTGTATGGGTGTGTGTTACATTACATTCACTAGTAGGAGTGAGAAAAACATCACGGGGTGGTGCGCATTGTATGGGTGTGTGTTACATTACATTCACTAGTAGGAGTGAGAAAAACATCACGGGGTGGTGCGCATTGTATGGGTGTGTGTTACATTACATTCACTAGTAGCAGTGAGAAAAACATCACGGGGTGGTGCGCATTGTATGGTTGTGTGTTACATTACATTCACTAGGAGGAGTGAGAAAAACATCACGGGGTGCTGCGCATTGTATGGGTGTGTGTTACATTACATTCACTAGTAGGAGTGAGAAAAACATCACGGGGTGGTGCGCATTGTATGGGTGTGTGTTACATTACATTCACTAGTAGGAGTGAGAAAAACATCACGGGGTGGTGCGCATTGTATGGGTGTGTGTTACGTTACATTCACTAGTAGCAGTGAGAAAAACATCACGGGGTGGTTTGCATTGTATGGTTGTGTGTTACATTACATTCACTAGGAGGAGTGAGAAAAAATCACGGGGTCGTGGGCATTGTTTGGGTGTGTGTTACATTACATTCACTAGTAGGAGTGAGAAAAACATCACGGGGTGGTGCGCATTGTATGGGTGTGTGTTACATTACATTCCCTAGTAGGAGTGAGAAAAACATCACGGGGTGGTGCGCATTGTATGGGTGTGTGTTACATTACATTCACTAGTAGGAGTGAGAAAAACATCACGGGGTGGTGCGCCTTGTACGGGTGTGTGTTACATTACATTCACTAGTAGGGGTGAGAAAAACATCACGGGGTGGTACGCATTGTATGGGTGTGTGTTACATTACATTCACTAGTAGCAGTGAGAAAATCATCACGGGGTGGTGCGCATTGTATGGGTGTGTGTTACATTACATTCACTAGTAGGAGTGAGAAAAACATCACGGGGTGGTGCGCATTGTATGGGTGTGTGTTACATTACATTCACTAGTAGGAGTGAGAAAAACATCACGGGGTGGTGCGCATTGTATGGGTGTGTGTTACATTACATTCACTAGTAGGAGTGAGAAAAACATCACGGGGTGGTGCGCATTGTATGGGTATGTGTTACATTACATTCACTAGTAGCAGTGAGAAAAACATCACGGGGTGGTGCGCATTGTATGGTTGTGTGTTACATTACATTCACTAGGAGGAGTGAGAAAAACATCACGGGGTGCTGCGCATTGTATGGGTGTGTGTTACATTACATTCACTAGTAGGAGTGAGAAAAACATCACGGGGTGGTGCGCATTGTATGGGTGTGTGTTACATTACATTCACTAGTAGGAGTGAGAAAAACATCACGGGGTGGTGCGCATTGTATGGGTGTGTGTTACATTACATTCACTAGTAGCAGTGAGAAAAACATCACGGGGTGGTGCGCATTGTATGGTTGTGTGTTACATTACATTCACTAGGAGGAGTGAGAAAAACATCACGGGGTCGTGGGCATTGTTTGTGTGTGTGTTACATTACATTCACTAGTAGGAGTGAGAAAAACATCACGGGGTCGTGCGCATTGTATGGGTGTGTGTTACATTACATTCACAAGCAGGAGTGAGAAAAACATCACGGGGTGGTGCGCATTGTATGGGTGTGTGCTACATTACATTCACTAGTAGGAGTGAGAAAAACATCACGGGGTGGTGCGCATTGTATGGGTGTGTGTTACATTATGTTCACTAGCAGGAGTGAGAAAAACATCACGGGGTGGTGCGCATTGTATGGGTGTGTGTTACATTACGTTCACTAGCAGGAGTGAGAAAAACATCACGGGGTGGTGCGCATTGTATGGGTGTGTGTTACATTACATTCACTAGGAGGAGTGAGAAAAACATCACGGGGTGGTGCGAATTGTATGGGTGTGTGTTACATTAGACTTACTAGTAGGAGTGAAAAAACATCACGGGGTGGTTATGCAATGTATGGGTGTGTGTTACATTACATTCACTAGTAGGAGTTAGAAAAACATCACGGGGTAGAGCGCATGGTATGGGTGTGTGTTACATTACATTCACTAGTAGGAGTGAGAAAAACATCACGGGGTGGTGCGCATTGTATGGGTGTGTGTTACATTACATTCACTAGTAGGAGTGAGAAAAACATCACGGGGTGGTGCGCATTGTATGGGTGTGTGTTACATTACATTCACTAGTAGGAGTGAGAAAAACATCACGGGGTGGGGTGCATTGTATGTTTGTGTGTTACATTACATTCACTAGTAGCAGTGAGAAAAACATCACGGGGTGGTGCGCATTGTATGGGTGTGTGTTACATTCACTAGTAGGAGTGAGAAAAACATCACGGGGTGGTGCGCATTGTATGGGTGTGTGTTACATTACATTCACTAGTAGGAGTGAGAAAAACATCACGGGGTGGTGCGCATTGTATGGGTGTGTGTTACATTACATTCCCTAGTAGGAGTGAGAAAAACATCACGGGGTGGTGCGCATTGTATGGGTGTGTGTTACATTACATTCACTAGTAGGAGTGAGAAAAACATCACGGGGTGGTGCGCATTGTATGGGTGTGTGTTACATTACATTCACTAGTAGGAGTGAGAAAAACATCACGGGGTGGTGCGCATTGTATGGGTGTGTGTTACATTACATTCCCTATTAGGAGTGAGAAAAACATCACGGGGTGGTGCGCATTGTATGGGTGTGTGTTACATTACATTCACTAGTAGGAGTGAGAAAAACACACGGGTGGTGCGCATTGTACCGGTGTGTGTTACATTACATTCACTAGTAGGAGTGAGAAAAACATCACGGGGTGGTACGCATTGTACGGGTGTGTGTTACATTACATTCACTAGTAGCAGTGAGAAAAACATCACGGGGTGGTGCGCATTGTATGGGTGTGTGTTACATTACATTCACTAGCAGGAGTGAGAAAAACATCACGGGGTGGTGCGCATTGTATGGGTGTGTGTTACATTACATTCACTAGCAGCAGTGAGAAAAACATCACGGGGTGGTGCGCATTGTATGTGTGTGTGTTACATTACATTCACTAGCAGGAGTGAGAAAAACATCACTGGGTGGTGCGCATTGTATGGGTTTGTGTTACATTACATTCACTAGCAGGAGTGAGAAAAACATCACGGGGTGGTGCGCATTGTATGGGTGTGTGTTTCATTACATTCACTACTAGGAGTGAGAAAAACATCACGGGGTGGTGCGCATTGTATGGGTGTGTGTTACATTACATTCACTACTAGGAGTGAGAAAAACATCAAGGGGTGGTGCGCATTTTATGGGTGTGTGTTACATTACATTCACTAGCAGGAGTGAGAAAAACATCACGGGGTGGTGCGCATTGTATGGGTGTGTGTTACAGTACATTCACTAGCAGGAGTGAGAAAAACATCACGGGGTGGTGCGCATTGTATGGGTGAGTGTTACATTACATTCACTAGTAGCAGTGAGAAAAACATCACGGGGTGGTGCGCATTGTATGGGTGTGTGTTACATTACATTCCCTAGTAGGAGTGAGAAAAACATCACGGGGTGGTGCGCATTGTATGGGTGTGTGTTACATTACATTCACTAGTAGGGGTGAGAAAAACATCACGGGGTGGTGCGCATTGTACGGGTGTGTGTTACATTACATTCACTAGTAGGGGTGAGAAAAACATCACGGGGTGGTGCGCATTGTATGGGTGTGTGTTTCATTACATTCACTACTATGAGTGAGAAAAACATCACGGGGTGGTGCGCATTTTATGGGTGTGTGTTACATTACATTCACTAGCAGGAGTGAGAAAAACATCACGGGGTGGTGCGCATTGTATGGGTGTGTGTTACAGTACATTCACTAGCAGGAGTGAGAAAAACATCACGGGGTGGTGCGCATTGTATGGGTGTGTGTTACATTACATTCACTAGTAGCAGTGAGAAAAACATCACGGGGTGGTGCGCATTGTATGGGTGTGTGTTACATTACATTCACTAGTAGTAGTGAGAAAAACATCACGGGGTGGTGCGCTTTGTATGGGTGTGTGTTACATTACATTCACTAGTAGGAGTGAGAAAAACATCACGGGGTGGTGCGCATTGTATGGGTGTGTGTTACATTACATTCACTAGTAGGAGTGAGAAAAACATCACGGGGTGGTGCGCATTGTATGGGTGTGTGTTACATTACATTCACTAGTAGCAGTGAGAAAAACATCACGGGGTGGTGCGCATTGTATGGTTGTGTGTTACATTACATTCACTAGGAGGAGTGAGAAAAACATCACGGGGTGCTGCGCATTGTATGGGTGTGTGTTACATTACATTCACTAGTAGGAGTGAGAAAAACATCACGGGGTGGTGCGCATTGTATGGGTGTGTGTTACATTACATTCACTAGTAGGAGTGAGAAAAACATCACGGGGTGGTGCGCATTGTATGGGTGTGTGTTACGTTACATTCACTAGTAGCAGTGAGAAAAACATCACGGGGTGGTTTGCATTGTATGGTTGTGTGTTACATTACATTCACTAGGAGGAGTGAGAAAAAATCACGGGGTCGTGGGCATTGTTTGGGTGTGTGTTACATTACATTCACTAGTAGGAGTGAGAAAAACATCACGGGGTGGTGCGCATTGTATGGGTGTGTGTTACATTACATTCCCTAGTAGGAGTGAGAAAAACATCACGGGGTGGTGCGCATTGTATGGGTGTGTGTTACATTACATTCACTAGTAGGAGTGAGAAAAACATCACGGGGTGGTGCGCCTTGTACGGGTGTGTGTTACATTACATTCACTAGTAGGGGTGAGAAAAACATCACGGGGTGGTACGCATTGTATGGGTGTGTGTTACATTACATTCACTAGTAGCAGTGAGAAAATCATCACGGGGTGGTGCGCATTGTATGGGTGTGTGTTACATTACATTCACTAGTAGGAGTGAGAAAAACATCACGGGGTGGTGCGCATTGTATGGGTGTGTGTTACATTACATTCACTAGTAGGAGTGAGAAAAACATCACGGGGTGGTGCGCATTGTATGGGTGTGTGTTACATTACATTCACTAGTAGGAGTGAGAAAAACATCACGGGGTGGTGCGCATTGTATGGGTATGTGTTACATTACATTCACTAGTAGCAGTGAGAAAAACATCACGGGGTGGTGCGCATTGTATGGTTGTGTGTTACATTACATTCACTAGGAGGAGTGAGAAAAACATCACGGGGTGCTGCGCATTGTATGGGTGTGTGTTACATTACATTCACTAGTAGGAGTGAGAAAAACATCACGGGGTGGTGCGCATTGTATGGGTGTGTGTTACATTACATTCACTAGTAGGAGTGAGAAAAACATCACGGGGTGGTGCGCATTGTATGGGTGTGTGTTACATTACATTCACTAGTAGCAGTGAGAAAAACATCACGGGGTGGTGCGCATTGTATGGTTGTGTGTTACATTACATTCACTAGGAGGAGTGAGAAAAACATCACGGGGTCGTGGGCATTGTTTGTGTGTGTGTTACATTACATTCACTAGTAGGAGTGAGAAAAACATCACGGGGTCGTGCGCATTGTATGGGTGTGTGTTACATTACATTCACAAGCAGGAGTGAGAAAAACATCACGGGGTGGTGCGCATTGTATGGGTGTGTGCTACATTACATTCACTAGTAGGAGTGAGAAAAACATCACGGGGTGGTGCGCATTGTATGGGTGTGTGTTACATTATGTTCACTAGCAGGAGTGAGAAAAACATCACGGGGTGGTGCGCATTGTATGGGTGTGTGTTACATTACGTTCACTAGCAGGAGTGAGAAAAACATCACGGGGTGGTGCGCATTGTATGGGTGTGTGTTACATTACATTCACTAGGAGGAGTGAGAAAAACATCACGGGGTGGTGCGAATTGTATGGGTGTGTGTTACATTACATTCAATAGTAGGAGTGAGAAAAACATCACTGGGGGGTGCGCATTGTATGGGTGTGTGTTACATTAGATTCACTAGTAGGAGTAAGAAAAACATCACGGGGTGGTGTGCATTGTATGGGTGTGTGTTACATTACATTCACTAGTTGGAGTGAGAAAAACATCACGGGGTCATGCGCATTGTATGGGTGTGTGTTACATTACATTCACTAGTAGGAGTGAGAAAAACATCACGGGGTGGTGCGCATTGTATGGGTGTGTGTTACATTACATTCACTAGTAAGAGTGAGAAAAACATCACGGGGTGGTGCGCATTGTATGGGTGTGTGTTACATTACATTCACTAGTAGGAGTGAGAAAAACATCACGGGGTGGTGAGCATTGTATGGGTGTGTGTTACGTTACATTCACTAGTAGCAGTGAGAAAAACATCACGGGGTGGTGCGCATTGTATGGTTGTGTGTTACATTACATTCACTAGGAGGAGTGAGAAAAAAATCACGGGGTCGTGGGCATTGTTTGGGTGTGTGTTACATTACATTCACTAGTAGGAGTGAGAAAAACATCACGGGGTGGTGCGCATTGTATGGGTGTGTGTTACATTACATTCCCTAGTAGGAGTGAGAAAAACATCACGGGGTGGTGCGCATTGTATGGGTGTGTGTTACATTACATTCACTAGTAGGAGTGAGAAAAACATCACGGGGTGGTGCGCCTTGTACGGGTGTGTGTTACATTACATTCACTAGTAGGGGTGAGAAAAACATCACGGGGTGGTACGCATTGTATGGGTGTGTGCTACATTACATTCACTAGTAGCGGTGAGAAAAACATCACGGGGTGGTGCGCATTGTATGGGTGTGTGTTACATTACATTCACTAGTAGGAGTGAGAAAAACATCACGGGGTGGTGCGCATTGTATGGGTGTGTGTTACATTACATTCACTAGTAGGAGTGAGAAAAACATCACGGGGTGGTGCGCATTGTATGGGTGTGTGTTACATTACATTCACTAGTAGGAGTGAGAAAAACATCACGGGGTGGTGCGCATTGTATGGGTATGTGTTACATTACATTCACTAGTAGCAGTGAGAAAAACATCACGGGGTGGTGCGCATTGTATGGTTGTGTGTTACATTACATTCACTAGGAGGAGTGAGAAAAACATCACGGGGTGCTGCGCATTGTATGGGTGTGTGTTACATTACATTCACTAGTAGGAGTGAGAAAAACATCACGGGGTGGTGCGCATTGTATGGGTGTGTGTTACATTACATTCACTAGTAGGAGTGAGAAAAACATCACGGGGTGGTGCGCATTGTATGGGTGTGTGTTACATTACATTCACTAGTAGCAGTGAGAAAAACATCACGGGGTGGTGCGCATTGTATGGTTGTGTGTTACATTACATTCACTAGGAGGAGTGAGAAAAACATCACGGGGTCGTGGGCATTGTTTGGGTGTGTGTTACATTACATTCACTAGTAGGAGTGAGAAAAACATCACGGGGTCGTGCGCATTGTATGGGTGTGTGTTACATTACATTCACAAGCAGGAGTGAGAAAAACATCACGGGGTGGTGCGCATTGTATGGGTGTGTGTTACATTACATTCACTAGTAGGAGTGAGAAAAACATCACGGGGTGGTGCGCATTGTATGGGTGTGTGTTACATTACATTCACTAGTAGGAGTGAGAAAAACATCACGGGGTGGTGCGCATTGTATGGGTATGTGTTACATTACATTCACTAGTAGCAGTGAGAAAAACATCACGGGGTGGTGCGCATTGTATGGTTGTGTGTTACATTACATTCACTAGGAGGAGTGAGAAAAACATCACGGGGTGCTGCGCATTGTATGGGTGTGTGTTACATTACATTCACTAGTAGGAGTGAGAAAAACATCACGGGGTGGTGCGCATTGTATGGGTGTGTGTTACATTACATTCACTAGTAGGAGTGAGAAAAACATCACGGGGTGGTGCGCATTGTATGGGTGTGTGTTACATTACATTCACTAGTAGCAGTGAGAAAAACATCACGGGGTGGTGCGCATTGTATGGTTGTGTGTTACATTACATTCACTAGGAGGAGTGAGAAAAACATCACGGGGTCGTGGGCATTGTTTGTGTGTGTGTTACATTACATTCACTAGTAGGAGTGAGAAAAACATCACGGGGTCGTGCGCATTGTATGGGTGTGTGTTACATTACATTCACAAGCAGGAGTGAGAAAAACATCACGGGGTGGTGCGCATTGTATGGGTGTGTGCTACATTACATTCACTAGTAGGAGTGAGAAAAACATCACGGGGTGGTGCGCATTGTATGGGTGTGTGTTACATTATGTTCACTAGCAGGAGTGAGAAAAACATCACGGGGTGGTGCGCATTGTATGGGTGTGTGTTACATTACGTTCACTAGCAGGAGTGAGAAAAACATCACGGGGTGGTGCGCATTGTATGGGTGTGTGTTACATTACATTCACTAGGAGGAGTGAGAAAAACATCACGGGGTGGTGCGAATTGTATGGGTGTGTGTTACATTACATTCAATAGTAGGAGTGAGAAAAACATCACTGGGGGGTGCGCATTGTATGGGTGTGTGTTACATTAGATTCACTAGTAGGAGTAAGAAAAACATCACGGGGTGGTGTGCATTGTATGGGTGTGTGTTACATTACATTCACTAGTTGGAGTGAGAAAAACATCACGGGGTCATGCGCATTGTATGGGTGTGTGTTACATTACATTCACTAGTAGGAGTGAGAAAAACATCACGGGGTGGTGCGCATTGTATGGGTGTGTGTTACATTACATTCACTAGTAAGAGTGAGAAAAACATCACGGGGTGGTGCGCATTGTATGGGTGTGTGTTACATTACATTCACTAGTAGGAGTGAGAAAAACATCACGGGGTGGTGAGCATTGTATGGGTGTGTGTTACGTTACATTCACTAGTAGCAGTGAGAAAAACATCACGGGGTGGTGCGCATTGTATGGTTGTGTGTTACATTACATTCACTAGGAGGAGTGAGAAAAAAATCACGGGGTCGTGGGCATTGTTTGGGTGTGTGTTACATTACATTCACTAGTAGGAGTGAGAAAAACATCACGGGGTGGTGCGCATTGTATGGGTGTGTGTTACATTACATTCCCTAGTAGGAGTGAGAAAAACATCACGGGGTGGTGCGCATTGTATGGGTGTGTGTTACATTACATTCACTAGTAGGAGTGAGAAAAACATCACGGGGTGGTGCGCCTTGTACGGGTGTGTGTTACATTACATTCACTAGTAGGGGTGAGAAAAACATCACGGGGTGGTACGCATTGTATGGGTGTGTGCTACATTACATTCACTAGTAGCGGTGAGAAAAACATCACGGGGTGGTGCGCATTGTATGGGTGTGTGTTACATTACATTCACTAGTAGGAGTGAGAAAAACATCACGGGGTGGTGCGCATTGTATGGGTGTGTGTTACATTACATTCACTAGTAGGAGTGAGAAAAACATCACGGGGTGGTGCGCATTGTATGGGTGTGTGTTACATTACATTCACTAGTAGGAGTGAGAAAAACATCACGGGGTGGTGCGCATTGTATGGGTATGTGTTACATTACATTCACTAGTAGCAGTGAGAAAAACATCACGGGGTGGTGCGCATTGTATGGTTGTGTGTTACATTACATTCACTAGGAGGAGTGAGAAAAACATCACGGGGTGCTGCGCATTGTATGGGTGTGTGTTACATTACATTCACTAGTAGGAGTGAGAAAAACATCACGGGGTGGTGCGCATTGTATGGGTGTGTGTTACATTACATTCACTAGTAGGAGTGAGAAAAACATCACGGGGTGGTGCGCATTGTATGGGTGTGTGTTACATTACATTCACTAGTAGCAGTGAGAAAAACATCACGGGGTGGTGCGCATTGTATGGTTGTGTGTTACATTACATTCACTAGGAGGAGTGAGAAAAACATCACGGGGTCGTGGGCATTGTTTGGGTGTGTGTTACATTACATTCACTAGTAGGAGTGAGAAAAACATCACGGGGTCGTGCGCATTGTATGGGTGTGTGTTACATTACATTCACAAGCAGGAGTGAGAAAAACATCACGGGGTGGTGCGCATTGTATGGGTGTGTGCTACATTACATTCACTAGGAGGAGTGAGAAAAACATCACGGGGTGGTGCGCATTGTATGGGTGTGTGTTACATTATGTTCACTAGCAGGAGTGAGAAAAACATCACGGGGTGGTGCGCATTGTATGGGTGTGTGTTACATTACGTTCACTAGCAGGAGTGAGAAAAACATCACGGGGTGGTGCGCATTGTATGGGTGTGTGTTACATTACATTCACTAGGAGGAGTGAGAAAAACATCACGGGGTGGTGCGAATTGTATGGGTGTGTGTTACATTACATTCAATAGTAGGAGTGAGAAAAACATCACTGGGGGGTGCGCATTGTATGGGTGTGTGTTACATTAGATTCACTAGTAGGAGTAAGAAAAACATCACGGGGTGGTGTGCATTGTATGGGTGTGTGTTACATTACATTCACTAGTTGGAGTGAGAAAAACATCACGGGGTCATGCGCATTGTATGGGTGTGTGTTACATTACATTCACTAGTAGGAGTGAGAAAAACATCATGGGGTGGTGCGCATTGTATGGGTGTGTGTTACATTACATTCACTAGTAAGAGTGAGAAAAACATCACGGGGTGGTGCGCATTGTATGGGTGTGTGTTACATTACATTCACTAGTAGGAGTGAGAAAAACATCACGGGGTGGTGAGCATTGTATGGGTGTGTGTTACATTACATTCACTAGTAGCAGTGAGAAAAACATCACGGGGTGGTGCGCATTGTATGGGTGTGTGTTACATTACATTCACTAGTAGCAGTGAGAAAAACATCACGGGGTGGTGTGCATTGTATGGGTGTGTGTTTCATTAGATTCACTAGTAGGAGTGAGAAAAACATCACGGGGTGGTGCGCATTTTATGGGTGTGTGTTACATTACATTCACTAGCAGCAGTGAGAAAAACATCACGGGGTGGTGGGCATTGTATGGGTGTGTGTTACATTACATTCACTAGCAGCAGTGAGAAAAACATCTCTGGGTGATGCGCATTGTATGGGTGTGTGTTACATTACATTCATTAGCAGGAGTGAGAAAAACATCACGGGGTGGTGCGAATTGTATGGGTGTGTGTTACATTACATTCACTAGCTGCAGTGAGAAAAACATCACGGGGTGGTGCGCATTGTATGGGTGTGTGTTACATTACATTCACTAGCAGGAGTGAGAAGAACATCACGGGGTGGTGCGCATTGTATGGGTGTGTGTTACATTACATTCACTAGCAGGAGTGAGAAAAACATTACGGGGTGGTGCGCATTGTATGGGTGTGTGTTACATTACATTCACTAGTAGGAGTGAGAAAAACATCACGGGGTGGTGCGCATTTTATGGGTGTGTGTTACATTAAAATCACTAATAGGAGTGAGAAAAACATCACGGGGTGGTGCGCATTGTATGGTTGTGTGTTACATTACATTCACTGGTAGCAGTGAGAAAAACATCACGGGGTGTTGCGCATTGTACGGGTGTGTGTTACATTGCATTCACTAGTAGGAGTGAGAAAAACATCACGTGGTGGTGCGCATTGTATGGGTGTGTGTTACATTACATTCACTAGTAGGAGTGAGAAAAACATCACGGGGTGGTGCGCATTTTATGGGTGTGTGTTTCATTACATTCACTAGTAGGAGTGAGAAAAACATCACAGGGTGGTGCGCATTGTATGGGTGTGTGTTACATTACATTCACTAGTAGGAGTGAGAAAAACATCACGGGGTGGTGCGAACTGTATGGGTGTGTGTTACATTACATTCAATAGTAGCATTGAGAAAAACATCACGGGGTGGTGCGAACGGTATGGGTGTGTGTTACATTACATTCACTAGTAGCAGTGAGAAAAACATCACGGGGTGGTGCGCATTTTATGGGTGTGTGTTACATTACATTCACTAGTAGGAGTGAGAAAAACATCACGGGGTGGTGCGCATTGTATGGGTGTGTGTTACATTACATTCACTAGCAGGAGTGAGAAAAACATCACGGGGTGGTGCGCATTGTATGGGTGTGTGTTACATTACATTCACAAGCAGGAGTGAGAAAAACATCACGGGGTGGTGCGCATTGTATGGGTGTGTGTTACATTACATTCACTAGTAGGAGTGAGAAAAACATCACGGGGTTGTGCGCATTGTATGGGTGTGTGTTACATTACATTGACTAGTAGCAGTGAGAAAAACATCACGGGGTGGTGCGCATTGTATGGGTGTGTGTTACATTACGTTCACTAGCAGGAGTGAGAAAAACATCACGGGGTGGTGCGCATTGTATGGGTGTGTGTTACATTACATTCACTAGCAGAAGTGAGAAAAACATCACGGGGTGGTGCGCCTTGTATGGGTGTGTGTTACATTACATTGAATAGTAGGAGTGAGAAAAACATCACTGGGTGGTGCGCATTGTATGGGTGTGTGTTACATTAGATTCACTAGTAGGAGTGAGAAAATCATAACGGTGTGGTGCGCATTGTATGGGTGTGTGTTACATTACATTCACTACTAGGAGTGAGAAAATCATCACGGGGAGGTGCGCATTGTATGGGTGTGTGTTTCATTACATTCACTAGTAGGAGTGAGAAAAACATCACGGGGTGGTGCGCATTGTATGGGTGTGTGTTACATTACATTCACTAGTAGCAGTGAGAAAAACATCACGGGGTGGTGCGCATTGTATGGGTGTGTGTTACATTACATTCACTAGTTGGAGTGAGAAAAACATCACGGGGTGGTGCGCATTGTATGGGTGTGTGTTACATTACATTCACTAGTAGGAGTGAGAAAAACATCACGGGGTGGTGCGAACTCTATGGGTGTGTGTTACATTACATTCACTAGTAGCAGTGAGAAAAACATCACGGGGTGGTGCGAACTGTATGGGTGTATGTTACATTACATTCACTAGTAGCAGTGAGATAAACATCACGGGGTGGTGCGCATTTTATGGGTGTGTGTTACATTACATTCACTAGTAGGAGTGAGAAAAACATCACGGGGTGGTGCGCATTGTATGGGTGTGTGTTACATTACATTTACTAGGAGGAGTGAGAAAAACATCACAGGGTGGTGCGCATTGTATGGGTGTGTGTTACATTACATTCACAAGCAGGAGTGAGAAAAACATCACGGGCTGGTGCGCATTGTATGGGTGTGTGTTACATTACATTCACTTGTAGGAGTGAGAAAAACATCACGGGGTTGTGCGCATTGTATGGGTGTGTGTTACATTACATTGACTAGTAGCAGTGAGAAAAACATCACGGGGTGGTGCGCATTATATGGGTGTGTGTTACATTACGTTCACTAGCAGGAGTGAGAAAAACATCACGGGGTGGTGCGCATTGTATGGGTGTGTGTTACATTACATTCACTAGCAGAAGTGAGGAAAACATCACGGTGTGGTGCGCATTGTATGGGTGTGTGTTACATTACATTCACTAGCAGAAGTGAGGAAAACATCACAGGGTGGTGCGCATTGTATGGGTGTGTGTTACATTACATTCACTAGTTGGAGTGAGAAAAACATCACGGGGTGGTGCGCATTGTATGGGTGTGTGTTACATTACATTCACTAGTAGGAGTGAGAAAAACATCACGGGGTGGTGCGCACTGTATGGGTGTGTGTTACATTACATTCACTAGTAGGAGTGAGAAAAACATCACGGGGTGGTGCGCATTGTATGGGTGTGTGTTACATTACATTCACTAGTAGGAGTGAGAAAAACATCACGGGGTGGTGCGAACTCTATGGGTGTGTGTTACATTACATTCACTAGTAGCAGTGAGAAAAACATCACGGGGTGGTGCGAACTGTATGGGTGTATGTTACATTACATTCACTAGTAGCAGTGAGATAAACATCACGGGGTGGTGCGCATTTTATGGGTGTGTGTTACATTACATTCACTAGTAGGAGTGAGAAAAACATCACGGGGTGGTGCGCATTGTATGGGTGTGTGTTACATTACATTTACTAGGAGGAGTGAGAAAAACATCACAGGGTGGTGCGCATTGTATGGGTGTGTGTTACATTACATTCACAAGCAGGAGTGAGAAAAACATCACGGGCTGGTGCGCATTGTATGGGTGTGTGTTACATTACATTCACTTGTAGGAGTGAGAAAAACATCACGGGGTTGTGCGCATTGTATGGGTGTGTGTTACATTACATTGACTAGTAGCAGTGAGAAAAACATCACGGGGTGGTGCGCATTGTATGGGTGTGTGTTACATTACGTTCACTAGCAGGAGTGAGAAAAACATCACGGGGTGGTGCGCATTGTATGGGTGTGTGTTACATTACATTCACTAGCAGAAGTGAGGAAAACATCACGGGGTGGTGCGCATTGTATGGGTGTGTGTTACATTACATTGAATAGTAGGAGTGAGAAAATCATCACTGGGTGGTGCGCATTGTATGGGTGTGTGTTACATTAGATTCACTAGTAGGAGTGAGAAAAACATAACGGTGTGGTGCGCATTGTATGGGTGTGTGTTACATTACATTCACTACTAGGAGTGAGAAAATCATCACGGGGAGGTGCGCATTGTATGGGTGTGTGTTTCATTACATTCACTACTAGGAGTCAGAAAAACATCACGGGGTGGTGCGCATTGTATGGGTGTGTGTTACATTACATTCACTAGCAGGAGTGAGAAAAACATCACGGGGTGGTGCGCATTGTATGGGTGTGTGTTACATTACATTCACTAGCAGGAGTGAGAAAAACATCACGGGGTGGTGCGCATTGTATGGGTGTGTGTTACATTACATTCACTAGTAGGAGTGAGAAAAACATCACGGGTTGGTGCGCATTTTATGGGTGTGTGTTACACTACAATCACTAATAGGAGTGAGAAAAACATGACGGGGTGGTGCGCATTGTATGGGTGTGTGTTACATTACATTCACTCACAGGAGTGAGAAAAACATCACGGGGTGGTGCGCATTGTATGGGTGTGTGTTACATTACATTCACTAGTAGGAGTGAGAAAAACATCACGGGGTGGTGCGCATTGTATGGGTGTGTGTTACATTACATTCACTAGTAGCAGTGAGAAAAACATCACGGGGTGGTGCGCATTGTATGGGTGTGTGTTACATTACATTCACTAGCAGGAGTGAGAAAAACATTACGGGGTGGTGCGCATTGTATGGGTGTGTGTTACATTACATTCACTAGTAGGAGTGAGGAAAACATCACGGGGTGGTGCGCATTTTATGGGTGTGTGTTACATTACAATCACTAATAGGAGTGAGAAAAACATGACGGGGTGGTACGCATTGTATGGGTGTGTGTTACATTACATTCACTAGCAGGAATGCGAAAAACATCACGGGGTGGTGCGCATTGTATGGGTGTGTGTTACATTACATTCACTAGTAGGAGTGAGAAAAACATCACGGGGTGGTGCGCATTGTATGGGTGTGTGTAACATTACATTCACTAGTAGGAGTGAGAAAAACATCACGGGGTGGTGCGCATTGTATGGGTGTGTGTTACATTACATTCACTAGTAGGAGTGAGAAAAACATCACGGGGTGGTGCGCATTGTATGGGTGTGTGTTACATTACATTCACTGGTAGCAGTGAGAAAAACATCACGGGGTGTTGTGCATTGTACGGGTGTGTGTTACATTGCATTCACTAGTAGGAGTGAGAAAAACATCACGTGGTGGTGCGCATTGTATGGGTGTGTGTTACATTACATTCACTAGTAGGAGTGAGAAAAACATCTCGGTGTGGTGCGCATTTTATGGGTGTGTGTTTCATTACATTCACTAGTAGGAGTGAGAAAAACATCATGGGGTGGTGCGCATTGTATGGGTGTGTGTTACATTACATTCACTAGTAGGAGTGAGAAAAACATCACGGGGTGGTGCGAACTGTATGGGTGTGTGTTACATTACATTCAATAGTAGCAGTGAGAAAAACATCACGGGGTGGTGCGAACTGTATGGGTGTATGTTACATTACATTCACTAGTAGCAGTGAGAAAAACATCACGGGGTGGTGCGCATTTTATGGGTGTGTGTTACATTACATTCACTAGTAGGAGTGAGAAAAACATCACGGGGTGGTGCGCATTGTATGGGTGTGTGTTACATTACATTTACTAGCAGGAGTGAGAAAAACATCACGGGGCGGTGCGCATTGTATGGGTGTGTGTTACATTACATTCACAAGCAGGAGTGAGAAAAACATCACGGGCTGGTGCGCATTGTATGGGTGTGTGTTACATTACATTCACTTGTAGGAGTGAGAAAAACATCACGGGGTTGTGCGCATTGTATGGGTGTGTGTTACATTACATTGACTAGTAGCAGTGAGAAAAACATCACGGGGTGGTGCGCATTGTATGGGTGTGTGTTACATTACGTTCACTAGCAGGAGTGAGAAAAACATCACGGGGTGGTGCGCATTGTATGGGTGTGTGTTACATTACATTCACTAGCAGAAGTGAGGAAAACATCACGGGGTGGTGCGCATTGTATGGGTGTGTGTTACATTACATTCACTACTAGGAGTGAGAAAATCATCACGGGGAGGTGCGCATTGTATGGGTGTGTGGTTCATTACATTCACAACTAGGAGTCAGAAAAACATCACGGGGTGGTGCGCATTGTATGGGTGTGTGTTACATTACATTCACTAGCAGGAGTGAGAAAAACATCACGGGGTGGTGCGCATTGTATGGGTGTGTGTTACATTACATTCACTAGCAGGAGTGAGAAAAACATCACGGGGTGGTGCGCATTGTATGGGTGTGTGTTACATTACATTCACTAGTAGGAGTGAGAAAAACATCACGGGGTGGTGCGCATTTTATGGGTGTGTGTTACACTACAATCACTAATAGGAGTGAGAAAAACATGACGGGGTGGTGCGCATT
Source organism: Cavia porcellus (assembly GCF_034190915.1). NCBI lineage: Eukaryota > Metazoa > Chordata > Mammalia > Rodentia > Caviidae > Cavia > Cavia porcellus. The sequence goes on along the minus strand of NW_026947668.1, from coordinate 371,398 downwards.
GTATGGGTGTGTGTTACATTACATTCACTCGCAGGAGTGAGAAAAACATCACGGGTTGGTGCGCATTGTATGTGTGTGTGTTACATTACATTCACTAGCAGGAGTGAGAAAAACATCACGGGGTGGTGCGCATTGTATGGGTGTGTGTTACATTACATTCACTAGTAGGAGTGAGAAAAACATCAAGGGGTGGTGCGCATTGTATGGGTGTGTGTTACATTACATTCACTAGTAGGAGTGAGAAAAACTTCACAGGGTGGTGCGCATTGTATGGGTGTGTGTTACATTACATTCACTAGTAGGAGTGAAAAAAACATCACGGGGTGGTGCGAATTGTATGGGTGTGTGTTACATTACATTCACTGGTAGCAGTGAGAAAAACATCACGGGGTTTTGCGCATTGTACGGGTGTGTGTTCCATTACATTCACTAGTAGGAGTGAGAAAAACATCACGTGGTGGTTCGCATTGTATGGGTGTGTGTTACATTACATTCACTAGTAGCAGTGAGAAAAACATCACGGGGTGGTGCGCATTGTATGGGTGTGTGTTACATTACATTCACTAGTAGGAGTGAGAAAAACATAACGGTGTGGTGCGCATTGTATGGGTGTGTGTTACATTACATTCACTACTAGGAGTGAGAAAATCATCACGGGGAGGTGCGCATTGTATGGGTGTGTGTTTCATTACATTCACTACTAGGAGTCAGAAAAACATCACGGGGTGGTGCGCATTGTATGGGTGTGTGTTACATTACATTTACTAGCAGGAGTGAGAAAAACATCACGGGGTGGTGCGCATTGTATGGGTGTGTGTTACATTACATTCACAAGCAGGAGTGAGAAAAACATCACGTGCTGGTGCGCATTGTATGGGTGTGTGTTACATTACATTCACTTGTAGGAGTGAGAAAAACATCACGGGGTTGTGCGCATTGTATGGGTGTGTGTTACATTACATTGACTAGTAGCAGTGAGAAAAACATCACGGGGTGGTGCGCATTGTATGGGTGTGTGTTTCATTACATTCACTACTAGGAGTCAGAAAAACATCACGGGGTGGTGCGCATTGTATGGGTGTGTGTTACATTACATTCACTAGCAGGAGTGAGAAAAACATTACGGGGTGGTGCGCATTGTATGGGTGTGTGTTACATTACATTCACTAGTAGGAGTGAGGAAAACATCACGGGGTGGTGCGCATTTTATGGGTGTGTGTTACATTACAATCACTAATAGGAGTGAGAAAAACATGACGGGGTGGTACGCATTGTATGGGTGTGTGTTACATTACATTCACTAGCAGGAGTGCGAAAAACATCACGGGGTGGTGCGCATTGTATGGGTGTGTGTTACATTACATTCACTAGTAGGAGTGAGAAAAACATCACGGGGTGGTGCGCATTGTATGGGTGTGTGTAACATTACATTCACTAGTAGGAGTGAGAAAAACATCACGGGGTGGTGCGCATTGTATGGGTGTGTGTTACATTACATTCACTAGTAGGAGTGAGAAAAACATCACGGGGTGGTGCGCATTGTATGGGTGTGTGTTACATTACATTCACTGGTAGCAGTGAGAAAAACATCACGGGGTGTTGTGCATTGTACGGGTGTGTGTTACATTGCATTCACTAGTAGGAGTGAGAAAAACATCACGTGGTGGTGCGCATTGTATGGGTGTGTGTTACATTACATTCACTAGTAGGAGTGAGAAAAACATCTCGGGGTGGTGCGCATTTTATGGGTGTGTGTTTCATTACATTCACTAGTAGGAGTGAGAAAAACATCATGGGGTGGTGCGCATTGTATGGGTGTGTGTTACATTACATTCACTAGTAGGAGTGAGAAAAACATCACGGGGTGGTGCGAACTGTATGGGTGTGTGTTACATTATATTCAATAGTAGCAGTGAGAAAAACATCACGGGGTGGTGCGAACTGTATGGGTGTGTGTTACATTACATTCACTAGTAGCAGTGAGAAAAACATCACGGGGTGGTGCGCATTTTATGGGTGTGTGTTACATTACATTCACTAGTAGGAGTGAGAAAAACATCATGGGGTGGTGCGCATTGTATGGGTGTTTGTTACATTACATTCACTAGCAGGAGTGACAAAAACATCACGGGGTGGTGCGCATTGTATGGGTGTGTGTTACATTACATTCACAAGCAGGAGTGAGAAAAACATCACGGGGTGGTGCGCATTGTATGGGTGTGTGTTACATTACATTCACTAGTAGGAGTGAGAAAAACATCACGGGGTTGTGCGCATTGTATGGGTGTGTGTTACATTACATTGACTAGTAGCAGTGAGAAAAACATCACGGGGTGGTGCGCATTGTATGGGTGTGTGTTACATTACGTTCACTAGCAGGAGTGAGAAAAACATCACGGGGTGGTGCGCATTGTATGGGTGTGTGTTACATTACATTCACTAGCAGAAGTGAGAAAAACATCACGGGGTGGTGCGCATTGTATGGGTGTGTGTTACATTACATTGAATAGTAGGAGTGAGAAAAACATCACTGGGTGGTGCGCATTGTATGGGTGTGTGTTACATTAGATTCACTAGTAGGAGTGAGAAAAACATAACGGTGTGGTGCGCATTGTATGGGTGTGTGTTACATTACATTCACTACTAGGAGTGAGAAAATCATCACGGGGAGGTGCGCATTGTATGGGTGTGTGTTTCATTACATTCACTAGTAGGAGTGAGAAAAACATCACGGGGTGGTGCGCATTGTATGGGTGTGTGTTACATTACATTCACTAGTAGCAGTGAGAAAAACATCACGGGGTGGTGCGCATTGTATGGGTGTGTGTTACATTACATTCACTAGTTGGAGTGAGAAAAACATCACGGGGTGGTGCGCATTGTATGGGTGTGTGTTACATTACATTCACTAGTAGGAGTGAGAAAAACATCACGGGGTGGTGCACACTGTATGGGTGTGTGTTACATTACATTCACTAGTAGGAGTGAGAAAAACATCACGGGGTGGTGCGCATTGTATGGGTGTGTGTTACATTACATTCACTGGTAGGAGTGAGAAAAACATCACGGGGTGGTGCGAACTGTATGGGTGTGTGTTACATTACATTCACTAGTAGCAGTGAGAAAAACATCACGGGGTGGTGCGAACTGTATGGGTGTATGTTACATTACATTCACTAGTAGCAGTGAGAAAAACATCACGGGGTGGTGCGCATTTTATGGGTGTGTGTTACATTACATTCACTAGTAGGAGTGAGAAAAACATCACGGGGTGGTGCGCATTGTATGGGTGTGTGTTACATTACATTTACTAGCAGGAGTGAGAAAAACATCACGGGGTGGTGCGCATTGTATGGGTGTGTGTTACATTACATTCACAAGCAGGAGTGAGAAAAACATCACGTGCTGGTGCGCATTGTATGGGTGTGTGTTACATTACATTCACTTGTAGGAGTGAGAAAAACATCACGGGGTTGTGCGCATTGTATGGGTGTGTGTTACATTACATTGACTAGTAGCAGTGAGAAAAACATCACGGGGTGGTGCGCATTGTATGGGTGTGTGTTACATTACGTTCACTAGCAGGAGTGAGAAAAACATCACGGGGTGGTGCGCATTGTATGGGTGTGTGTTACATTACATTCACTAGCAGAAGTGAGGAAAACATCACGGGGTGGTGCGCATTGTATGGGTGTGTGTTACATTACATTCACTACTAGGAGTGAGAAAATCATCACGGGGAGGTGCGCATTGTATGGGTGTGTGGTTCATTACATTCACTACTAGGAGTCAGAAAAACATCACGGGGTGGTGCGCATTGTATGGGTGTGTGTTACATTACATTCACTAGCAGGAGTGAGAAAAACATCACGGGGTGGTGCGCATTGTATGGGTGTGTGTTACATTACATTCACTAGCAGGAGTGAGAAAAACATCACGGGGTGGTGCGCATTGTATGGGTGTGTGTTACATTACATTCACTAGTAGGAGTGAGAAAAACATCACGGGGTGGTGCGCATTTTATGGGTGTGTGTTACACTACAATCACTAATAGGAGTGAGAAAAACATGACGGGGTGGTGCGCATTGTATGGGTGTGTGTTACATTACATTCACTCGCAGGAGTGAGAAAAACATCACGGGTTGGTGCGCATTGTATGTGTGTGTGTTACATTACATTCACTAGCAGGAGTGAGAAAAACATCACGGGGTGGTGCGCATTGTATGGGTGTGTGTTACATTACATTCACTAGTAGGAGTGAGAAAAACATCAAGGGGTGGTGCGCATTGTATGGGTGTGTGTTACATTACATTCACTAGTAGGAGTGAGAAAAACTTCACAGGGTGGTGCGCATTGTATGGGTGTGTGTTACATTACATTCACTAGTAGGAGTGAAAAAAACATCACGGGGTGGTGCGAATTGTATGGGTGTGTGTTACATTACATTCACTGGTAGCAGTGAGAAAAACATCACGGGGTTTTGCGCATTGTACGGGTGTGTGTTCCATTACATTCACTAGTAGGAGTGAGAAAAACATCACGTGGTGGTTCGCATTGTATGGGTGTGTGTTACATTACATTCACTAGTAGCAGTGAGAAAAACATCACGGGGTGGTGCGCATTGTATGGGTGTGTGTTACATTACATTCACTAGTAGGAGTGAGAAAAACATAACGGTGTGGTGCGCATTGTATGGGTGTGTGTTACATTACATTCACTACTAGGAGTGAGAAAATCATCACGGGGAGGTGCGCATTGTATGGGTGTGTGTTTCATTACATTCACTACTAGGAGTCAGAAAAACATCACGGGGTGGTGCGCATTGTATGGGTGTGTGTTACATTACATTCACTAGCAGGAGTGAGAAAAACATCACGGGGTGGTGCGCATTGTATGGGTGTGTGTTACATTACATTCACTAGCAGGAGTGAGAAAAACATCACGGGGTGGTGCGCATTGTATGGGTGTGTGTTACATTACATCACTAGTAGGAGTGAGAAAACATCACGGGGTGGTGCGAACTGTATGGGTGTGTGTTACATTACATTCACTAGTAGCAGTGAGAAAAACATCACGGGGTGGTGCGAACTGTATGGGTGTGTGTTACATTACATTCACTAGTAGGAGTGAGAAAAACATCACGGGGTGGTGCGCATTTTATGGGTGTGTGTTACATTACATTCACTAGTAGGAGTGAGAAAAACATCACGGGGTGGTGCGCATTGTATGGGTGTGTGTTACATTACATTCACAAGCAGGAGTGAGAAAAACATCACGGGGTGGTGCGCATTGTATGGGTGTGTGTTACTTTACATTCACTTGTAGGAGTGAGAAAAACATCACGGGTTGTGCGCATTGTATGGGTGTGTGTTACATTACATTGACTAGTAGCAGTGAGAAAAACATCACGGGGTGGTGCGCATTGTATGGGTGTGTGTTACATTACATTGACTAGTAGCAGTGAGAAAAACATCACGGGGTGGTGCGCATTGTATGGGTGTGTGTTACATTACGTTCACTAGCAGGAGTGAAAAAAACATCACGGGGTGGTGCGCATTGTATGGGTGTGTGTTACATTACATTCAAAAGCAGAAGTGAGAAAAACATCACGGGGTGGTGCGCATTGTATGGGTGTGTGTTACATTACATTGAATAGTAGGAGCGAGAAAAACATCACTGGGTGGTGCGCATTGTATGGGTGTGTGTTACATTACATTCACTAGCAGAAGTGAGGAAAACATCACGGGGTGGTGCGCATTGTATGGGTGTGTGTTACATTACATTGAATAGTAGGAGTGAGAAAATCATCACTGGGTGGTGCGCATTGTATGGGTGTGTGTTACATTAGATTCACTAGTAGGAGTGAGAAAAACATAACGGTGTGGTGCGCATTGTATGGGTGTGTGTTACATTACATTCACTACTAGGAGTGAGAAAATCATCACGGGGAGGTGCGCATTGTATGGGTGTGTGTTTCATTACATTCACTAGTAGGAGTGAGAAAAACATCACGGGGTGGTGCGCATTGTATGGGTGTGTGTGTTACATTACATTCACTAGTAGCAGTGAGAAAAACATCACGGGGTGGTGCGCATTGTATGGGTGTGTGTTACATTACATTCACTAGTTGGAGTGAGAAAAACATCACGGGTGGTGCGCATTGTATGGGTGTGTGTTACATTACATTCACTAGTAGGAGTGAGAAAACATCACGGGGTGGTGCGCACTGTATGGGTGTGTGTTACATTACATTCACTAGTAGGAGTGAGAAAAACATCACGGGGTGGTGCGCATTGTATGGGTGTGTGTTACATTACATTCACTAGTAGGAGTGAGAAAAACATCACGGGGTGGTGCGAACTGTATGGGTGTGTGTTACATTACATTCACTAGTAGCAGTGAGAAAAACATCACGGGGTGGTGCGAACTGTATGGGTGTATGTTACATTACATTCACTAGTAGCAGTGAGAAAAACATCACGGGGTGGTGCGCATTTATGGGTGTGTGTTACATTACATTCACTAGTAGGAGTGAGAAAATATCACGGGTGGTGCGCATTGTATGGGTGTGTGTTACATTACATTCACAAGCAGGAGTGAGAAAAACATCACGGGCTGGTGCGCATTGTATGGGTGTGTGTTACATTACATTCACAAGCAGGAGTGAGAAAAACATCACGGGCTGGTGCGCATTGTATGGGTGTGTGTTACATTACATTCACTTGTAGGAGTGAGAAAAACATCACGGGGGTTGTGCGCATTGTATGGGTGTGTGTTACATTACGTTCACTAGCAGGAGTGAGAAAAACATCACGGGGTGGTGCGCATTGTATGGGTGTGTGTTACATTACATTCACTAGCAGAAGTGAGGAAAACATCACGGGGTGGTGCGCATTGTATGGGTGTGTGTTACATTACATTGAATAGTAGGAGTGAGAAAATCATCACTGGGTGGTGCGCATTGTATGGGTGTGTGTTACATTAGATTCACTAGTAGGAGTGAGAAAAACATAACGGTGTGGTGCGCATTGTATGGGAGTGTGTTACATTACATTCACTACTAGGAGTGAGAAAATCATCACGGGGAGGTGCGCATTGTATGGGTGTGTGTTTCATTACATTCCACTACTAGGAGTCAGAAAAACATCACGGGGTGGTGCGCATTGTATGGGTGTGTGTTACATTACATTCACTAGCAGGAGTGAGAAAAACATCACGGGGTGGTGCGCATTGTATGGGTGTGTGTTACATTACATTCACTAGCAGGAGTGAGAAAAACATCACGGGGTGGTGCGCATTGTATGGGTGTGTGTTACATTACATTCACTAGTAGGAGTGAGAAAAACATCACGGGGTGGTGCGCATTTTATGGGTGTGTGTTACACTACAATCACTAATAGGAGTGAGAAAAACATGACGGGGTTGTGCGCATTGTATGGGTGTGTGTTACATTACATTCACTCGCAGGAGTGAGAAAACATCACGGGTTGGTGCGCATTGTATGGGTGTGTGTTACATTACATTCACTAGCAGGAGTGAGAAAAACATCACGGGGTGTGCGCATTGTATGGGTGTGTGTTACATTACATTCACTAGTAGGAGTGAGAAAAACATCAAGGGGTGGTGCGCATTGTATGGGTGTGTGTTACATTACATTCACTAGTAGGAGTGAGAAAAACTTCACAGGGTGGTGCGCATTGTATGGGTGTGTGTTACATTACATTCACTAGTAGGAGTGAAAAAAACATCACGGGGTGGTGCGAATTGTATGGGTGTGTGTTACATTACATTCACTGGTAGCAGTGAGAAAAACATCACGGGGTGTTGCGCATTGTACGGGTGTGTGTTCCATTACATTCACTAGTAGGAGTGAGAAAAACATCACGTGGTGGTTCGCATTGTATGGGTGTGTGTTACATTACATTCACTAGTAGCAGTGAGAAAAACATCACGGGGTGGTGCGCATTGTATGGGTGTGTGTTACATTACATTCACTAGTAGGAGTGAGAAAAACATAACGGTGTGGTGCGCATTGTATGGGTGTGTGTTACATTACATTCCACTACTAGGAGTGAGAAAATCATCACGGGGAGGTGCGCATTGTATGGGTGTGTGTTTCATTACATTCACTACTAGGAGTCAGAAAAACATCACGGGGTGGTGCGCATTGTATGGGTGTGTGTTACATTACATTCACTAGCAGGAGTGAGAAAAACATCACGGGTGGTGCGCATTGTATGGGTGTGTGTTACATTACATTCACTAGCAGGAGTGAGAAAAACATCACGGGGTGGTGCGCATTGTATGGGTGTGTGTTACATTACATTCACTAGTAGGAGTGAGAAAAACATCACGAGGTGGTGCGCATTTTATGGGTGTGTGTTACACTACAATCACTAATAGGAGTGAGAAAAACATGACGGGGTGCTGCGCATTGTATGGGTGTGTGTTACATTACATTCACTCGCAGGAGTGAGAAAACATCACGGGTTGGTGCGCATTGTATGGGTGTGTGTTACATTACATTCACTAGCAGGAGTGAGAAAAACATCACGGGGTGGTGCGCATTGTATGGGTGTGTGTTACATTACATTCACTAGTAGGAGTGAGAAAAACATCAAGGGGTGGTGCGCATTGTATGGGTGTGTGTTACATTACATTCACTAGTAGGAGTGAGAAAAACTTCACAGGGTGGTGCGCATTGTATGGGTGTGTGTTACATTACATTCACTAGTAGGAGTGAAAAAAACATCACGGGGTGGTGCGAATTGTATGGGTGTGTGTTACATTACATTCACTGGTAGCAGTGAGAAAAACATCACGGGGTGTTGCGCATTGTACGGGTGTGTGTTCCATTACATTCACTAGTAGGAGTGAGAAAAACATCACCTGGTGGTGCGCATTGTATGGGTGTGTGTTACATTACATTCACTAGTAGCAGTGAGAAAAACATCACGGGGTGGTGCGCATTGTATGGGTGTGTGTTACATTACATTCACTAGCAGGAGTGAGAAGAACATCACGGGGTGGTGCGCATTGTATGGGTGTGTGTTACATTACATTCACTAGCAGGAGTGAGAAAAACATCACGGGGTGGTGCGCATTGTATGGGTGTGTGTTACATTACATTCACTAGTAGGAGTGAGAAAAACATCACGGGGAGGTGCGCATTTTATGGGTGTGTGTTACATTACAATAACTAATAGGAGTGAGAAAAACATGACGGGGTGGTGCGCATTGTATGGGTGTGTGTTATATTACATTCACTAGCAGGAGTGAGAAAAACATCACGGGTTGGTGCGCATTGTATGGGTGTGTGTTACATTACATTCACTAGCAGGAGTGAGAAAAACATCACGGGGTGGTGCGCATTGTATGGGTGTGTGTTACATTACATTCACTAGTAGGAGTGAGAAAAACATCACGGGGTGGTGCGCATTGTATGGGTGTGTGTTACATTACATTCACTAGTAGGAGTGAGAAAAGCATCACGGGGTGGTGCGCATTGTATGGGTGTGTGTTACATTACATTCACTAGTAGGAGTGAGAAAAACATCACGGGGTGGTGCGCATTGTATGGGTGTGTGTTACATTACATTCACTGGTAGCAGTGAGAAAAACATCACGGGGTGTTGCGCATTGTACGGGTGTGTGTTACATTGCATTCACTAGTAGGAGTGAGAAAAACATCACGTGGTGGTGCGCATTGTATGGGTGTGTGTTACATTACATTCACTAGTAGGAGTGAGAAAAACATCACGGGGTGGTGCGCATTGTATGGGTGTGTGTTACATTACATTCACTAGTAGCAGTGAGAAAAACATCACGGGGTGGTGTGCATTGTATGGGTGTGTGTTACACTACATTCACTAGTAGGAGTGAGAAAAACATCACGGGGTGGTGCGCATTGTATGGGTGTGTGTTACATTACATTCACTAGTAGGAGTGAGAAAAACATCACGGGGTGGTGCGAACTGTATGGGTGTGTGTTACATTACATTCACTAGTAGCAGTGAGAAAAACATCACGGGGTGGTGCGAACTGTATGGGTGTGTGTTACATTACATTCACTAGTAGCAGTGAGAAAAACATCACGGGGTGGTGCGCATTTTATGGGTGTGTGTTACATTACATTCACTAGTAGGAGTGAGAAAAACATCACGGGGTGGTGCGCATTGTATGGGTGTGTGTTACATTACATTCACAAGCAGGAGTGAGAAAAACATCACGGGGTGGTGCGCATTGTATGGGTGTGTGTTACATTACATTCACTTGTAGGAGTGAGAAAAACATCACGGGGTTGTGCGCATTGTATGGGTGTGTGTTACATTACATTGACTAGTAGCAGTGAGAAAAACATCACGGGGGGGTGCGCATTGTATGGGTGTGTGTTACATTACATTGACTAGTAGCAGTGAGAAAAACATCACGGGGTGGTGCGCATTGTATGGGTGTGTGTTACATTACGTTCACTAGCAGGAGTGAAAAAAACATCACGGGGTGGTGCGCATTGTATGGGTGTGTGTTACATTACATTCAATAGCAGAAGTGAGAAAAACATCACGGGGTGGTGCGCATTGTATGGGTGTGTGTTACATTACATTGAATAGTAGGAGCGAGAAAAACATCACTGGGTGGTGCGCATTGTATGGGTGTGTGTTACATTACATTGAATAGTAGGAGTGAGAAAATCATCACTGGGTGGTGCGCATTGTATGGGTGTGTGTTACATTAGATTCACTAGTAGGAGTGAGAAAAACATAACGGTGTGGTGCGCATTGTATGGGTGTGTGTTACATTACATTCACTACTAGGAGTGAGAAAATCATCACGGGGAGGTGCGCATTGTATGGGTGTGTGTTTCATTACATTCAATAGTAGGAGTGAGAAAAACATCACGGGGTGGTGCGCATTGTATGGGCGTGTGTTACATTACATTCACTAGTAGCAGTGAGAAAAACATCACGGGGTGGTGCGCATTGTATGGGTGTGTGTTACATTACATTCACTAGTTGGAGTGAGAAAAACATCACGGGGTGGTGCGCATTGTATGGGTGTGTGTTACATTACATTCACTAGTAGGAGTGAGAAAAACATCACGGGGTGGTGCGCACTGTATGGGTGTGTGTTACATTACATTCACTAGTAGGAGTGAGAAAAACATCACGGGGTGGTGCGCATTTATGGGTGTGTGTTACATTACATTCACTAGTAGGAGTGAGAAAAACATCACGGGGTGGTGCGAACTGTATGGGTGTGTGTTACATTACATTCACTAGTAGCAGTGAGAAAAACATCACGGGGTGGTGCGAACTGTATGGGTGTATGTTACATTACATTCACTAGTAGCAGTGAGAAAAACATCACGGGGTGGTGCGCATTTTATGGGTGTGTGTTACATTACATTCACTAGTAGGAGTGAGAAAAACATCACGGGGTGGTGCGCATTGTATGGGTGTGTGTTACATTACATTTACTAGTAGGAGTGAGAAAAACATCAAGGGGTGGTGCGCATTGTATGGGTGTGTGTTACATTACATTCACTAGTAGGAGTGAGAAAAACTTCACAGGGTGGTGCGCATTGTATGGGTGTGTGTTACATTACATTCACTAGTAGGAGTGAAAAAAACATCACGGGGTGGTGCGAATTGTATGGGTGTGTGTTACATTACATTCACTGGTAGCAGTGAGAAAAACATCACGGGGTGTTGCGCATTGTACGGGTGTGTGTTCCATTACATTCACTAGTAGGAGTGAGAAAAACATCACGTGGTGGTTCGCATTGTATGGGTGTGTGTTACATTACATTCACTAGTAGCAGTGAGAAAAACATCACGGGGTGGTGCGCATTGTATGGGTGTGTGTTACATTACATTCACTAGTAGGAGTGAGAAAAACATAACGGTGTGGTGCGCATTGTATGGGTGTGTGTTACATTACATTCACTACTAGGAGTGAGAAAATCATCACGGGGAGGTGCGCATTGTATGGGTGTGTGTTTCATTACATTCACTACTAGGAGTCAGAAAAACATCACGGGGTGGTGCGCATTGTATGGGTGTGTGTTACATTACATTCACTAGCAGGAGTGAGAAAAACATCACGGGGTGGTGCGCATTGTATGGGTGTGTGTTACATTACATTCACTAGCAGGAGTGAGAAAAACATCACGGGGTGGTGCGCATTGTATGGGTGTGTGTTACATTACATTCACTAGTAGGAGTGAGAAAAACATCACGAGGTGGTGCGCATTTTATGGGTGTGTGTTACACTACAATCACTAATAGGAGTGAGAAAAACATGACGGGGTGCTGCGCATTGTATGGGTGTGTGTTACATTACATTCACTCGCAGGAGTGAGAAAAACATCACGGGTTGGTGCGCATTGTATGGGTGTGTGTTACATTACATTCACTAGCAGGAGTGAGAAAAACATCACGGGGTGGTGCGCATTGTATGGGTGTGTGTTACATTACATTCACTAGTAGGAGTGAGAAAAACATCAAGGGGTGGTGCGCATTGTATGGGTGTGTGTTACATTACATTCACTAGTAGGAGTGAGAAAAACTTCACAGGGTGGTGCGCATTGTATGGGTGTGTGTTGCATTACATTCACTAGTAGAAGTGAAAAAAACATCACGGGGTGGTGCGAATTGTATGGGTGTGTGTTACATTACATTCACTGGTAGCAGTGAGAAAAACATCACGGGGTGTTGCGCATTGTACGGGTGTGTGTTCCATTACATTCACTAGTAGGAGTGAGAAAAACATCACGTGGTGGTGCGCATTGTATGGGTGTGTGTTACATTACATTCACTAGTAGCAGTGAGAAAAACATCACGGGGTGGTGCGCATTGTATGGGTGTGTGTTACATTACATTCACTAGCAGGAGTGAGAAGAACATCACGGGGTGGTGCGCATTGTATGGGTGTGTGTTACATTACATTCACTAGCAGGAGTGAGAAAAACATCACGGGGTGGTGCGCATTGTATGGGTGTGTGTTACATTACATTCACTAGTAGGAGTGAGAAAAACATCACGGGGAGGTGCGCATTTTATGGGTGTGTGTTACATTACAATAACTAATAGGAGTGAGAAAAACATGACGGGGTGGTGCGCATTGCATGGGTGTGTGTTATATTACATTCACTAGCAGGCGTGAGAAAAACATCACGGGTTGGTGCGCATTGTATGGGTGTGTGTTACATTACATTCACTAGCAGGAGTGAGAAAAACATCACGGGGTGGTGCGCATTGTATGGGTGTGTGTTACATTACATTCACTAGTAGGAGTGAGAAAAACATCACGGGGTGGTGCGCATTGTATGGGTGTGTGTTACATTACATTCACTAGTAGGAGTGAGAAAAGCATCACGGGGTGGTGCGCATTGTATGGGTGTGTGTTACATTACATTCACTAGTAGGAGTGAGAAAAACATCACGGGGTGGTGCGCATTGTATGGGTGTGTGTTACATTACATTCACTGGTAGCAGTGAGAAAAACATCACGGGGTGTTGCGCATTGTACGGGTATGTGTTACATTGCATTCACTAGTAGGAGTGAGAAAAACATCACGTGGTGGTGCGCATTGTACGGGTGTGTGTTACATTACATTCACTAGTAGGAGTGAGAAAAACATCACGGGGTGGTGCGCATTGTATGGGTGTGTGTTACATTACATTCACTAGTAGCAGTGAGAAAAACATCACGGGGTGGTGTGCATTGTATGGGTGTGTGTTACACTACATTCACTAGTAGGAGTGAGAAAAACATCACGGGGTGGTGCGCATTGTATGGGTGTGTGTTACATTACATTCACTAGTAGGAGTGAGAAAAACATCACGGGGTGGTGCGAACTGTATGGGTGTGTGTTACATTACATTCACTAGTAGCAGTGAGAAAAACATCACGGGGTGGTGCGAACTGTATGGGTGTGTGTTACATTACATTCACTAGTAGCAGTGAGAAAAACATCACGGGGTGGTGCGCATTTTATGGGTGTGTGTTACATTACATTCACTAGTAGGAGTGAGAAAAACATCACGGGGTGGTGCGCATTGTATGGGTGTGTGTTACATTACATTCACAAGCAGGAGTGAGAAAAACATCACGGGGTGGTGCGCATTGTATGGGTGTGTGTTACATTACATTCACTTGTAGGAGTGAGAAAAACATCACGGGGTTGTGCGCATTGTATGGGTGTGTGTTACATTACATTGACTAGTAGCAGTGAGAAAAACATCACGGGGTGGTGCGCATTGTATGGGTGTGTGTTACATTACATTGACTAGTAGCAGTGAGAAAAACATCACGGGGTGGTGCGCATTGTATGGGTGTGTGTTACATTACGTTCACTAGCAGGAGTGAAAAAAACATCACGGGGTGGTGCGCATTGTATGGGTGTGTGTTACATTACATTCAATAGCAGAAGTGAGAAAAACATCACGGGGTGGTGCGCATTGTATGGGTGTGTGTTACATTACATTGACTAGTAGGAGCGAGAAAAACATCACGGGGTGGTGCGCATTGTATGGGTGTGTGTTACATTACGTTCACTAGCAGGAGTGAGAAAATCATCACTGGGTGGTGCGCATTGTATGGGTGTGTGTTACATTAGATTCACTAGTAGGAGTGAGAAAAACATAACGGTGTGGTGCGCATTGTATGGGTGTGTGTTACATTACATTCACTACTAGGAGTGAGAAAATCATCACGGGGAGGTGCGCATTGTATGGGTGTGTGTTTCATTACATTCAATAGTAGGAGTGAGAAAAACATCACGGGGTGGTGCGCATTGTATGGGCGTGTGTTACATTACATTCACTAGTAGCAGTGAGAAAAACATCACGGGGTGGTGCGCATTGTATGGGTGTGTGTTACATTACATTCACTAGTTGGAGTGAGAAAAACATCACGGGGTGGTGCGCATTGTATGGGTGTGTGTTACATTACATTCACTAGTAGGAGTGAGAAAAACATCACGGGGTGGTGCGCATTGTATGGGTGTGTGTTACATTACATTCACTAGTAGCAGTGAGAAAAACATCACGGGGTGGTGCGAACTGTATGGGTGTGTGTTACATTACATTCACTAGTAGCAGTGAGAAAAAAATCACGGGGTGGTGCGAACTGTATGGGTGTATGTTACATTACATTCACTAGTAGCAGTGAGAAAAACATCACGGGGTGGTGCGCATTTTATGGGTGTGTGTTACATTACATTCACTAGTAGGAGTGAGAAAAACATCACGGGGTGGTGCGCATTGTATGGGTGTGTGTTACATTACATTTACTAGTAGGAGTGAGAAAAACATCAAGGGGTGGTGCGCATTGTATGGGTGTGTGTTACATTACATTCACTAGTAGGAGTGAGAAAAACTTCACGGGGTGGTGCGCATTGTATGGGTGTGTGTTACATTACATTCACTAGTAGGAGTGAGAAAAACATCACGGGGTGGTGCGAATTGTATGGGTGTGTGTTACATTACATTCACTGGTAGCAGTGAGAAAAACATCACGGGGTGTTGCGCATTGTACGGGTGTGTGTTCCATTACATTCACTAGTAGGAGTGAGAAAAACATCACGTGGTGGTTCGCATTGTATGGGTGTGTGTTACATTACATTCACTAGTAGCAGTGAGAAAAACATCACGGGGTGGTGCGCATTGTATGGGTGTGTGTTACATTACATTCACTACTAGGAGTGAGAAAATCATCACGGGGAGGTGCGCATTGTATGGGTGTGTGTTTCATTACATTCACTACTAGGAGTCAGAAAAACATCACGGGGTGGTGCGCATTGTATGGGTGTGTGTTACATTACATTCACTAGCAGGAGTGAGAAAAACATCACGGGGTGGTGCGCATTGTATGGGTGTGTGTTACATTACATTCACTAGCAGGAGTGAGAAAAACATCACGGGGTGGTGCGCATTGTATGGGTGTGTGTTACATTACATTCACTAGTAGGAGTGAGAAAAACATCACGAGGTGGTGCGCATTTTATGGGTGTGTGTTACACTACAATCACTAATAGGAGTGAGAAAAACATGACGGGGTGCTGCGCATTGTATGGGTGTGTGTTACATTACATTCACTCGCAGGAGTGAGAAAAACATCACGGGTTGGTGCGCATTGTATGGGTGTGTGTTACATTACATTCACTAGCAGGAGTGAGAAAAACATCACGGGGTGGTGCGCATTGTATGGGTGTGTGTTACATTACATTCACTAGTAGGAGTGAGAAAAACATCAAGGGGTGGTGCGCATTGTATGGGTGTGTGTTACATTACATTCACTAGTAGGAGTGAGAAAAACTTCACAGGGTGGTGCGCATTGTATGGGTGTGTGTTACATTACATTCACTAGTAGGAGTGAAAAAAACATCACGGGGTGGTGCGAATTGTATGGGTGTGTGTTACATTACATTCACTGGTAGCAGTGAGAAAAACATCACGGGGTGTTGCGCATTGTACGGGTGTGTGTTCCATTACATTCACTAGTAGGAGTGAGAAAAACATCACGTGGTGGTGCGCATTGTATGGGTGTGTGTTACATTACATTCACTAGTAGCAGTGAGAAAAACATCACGGGGTGGTGCGCATTGTATGGGTGTGTGTTACATTACATTCACTAGTAGGAGTGAAAAAAACATCACGGGGTGGTGCGAATTGTATGGGTGTGTGTTACATTACATTCACTGGTAGCAGTGAGAAAAACATCACGGGGTGTTGCGCATTGTACGGGTGTGTGTTCCATTACATTCACTAGTAGGAGTGAGAAAAACATCACGTGGTGGTGCGCATTGTATGGGTGTGTGTTACATTACATTCACTAGTAGGAGTGAAAAAAACATCACGGGGTGGTGCGAATTGTATGGGTGTGTGTTACATTACATTCACTGGTAGCAGTGAGAAAAACATCACGGGGTGTTGCGCATTGTATGGGTGTGTGTTCCATTACATTCACTAGTAGGAGTGAGAAAAACATCACGTGGTGGTGCGCATTGTATGGGTGTGTGTTACATTACATTCACTAGTAGCAGTGAGAAAAACATCACGGGGTGGTGCGCATTGTATGGGTGTGTGTTACATTACAATAACTAATAGGAGTGAGAAGAACATCACGGGGTGGTGCGCATTGCATGGGTGTGTGTTATATTACATTCACTAGCAGGAGTGAGAAAAACATCACGGGGTGGTGCGCATTGTATGGGTGTGTGTTACATTTCATTCACTAGCAGGAGTGAGAAAAACATCACGGGGTGGTGCGCATTTTATGGGTGTGTGTTACATTACAATAACTAATAGGAGTGAGAAAAACATGACGGGGTGGTGCGCATTGCATGGGTGTGTGTTATATTACATTCACTAGTAGGAGTGAGAAAAACATCACGGGTTGGTGCGCATTGTATGGGTGTGTGTTACATTACATTCACTAGTAGGAGTGAGAAAAACATCACGGGGTGGTGCGCATTGTATGGGTGTGTGTTACATTACATTCACTAGTAGGAGTGAGAAAAACATCACGGGGTGGTGCGCATTGTACGGGTGTGTGTTACATTACATTCACTAGTAGGAGTGAGAAAAGCATCACGGGGTGGTGCGCATTGTACGGGTGTGTGTTACATTACATTCACTAGTAGGAGTGAGAAAAACATCACGGGGTGGTGCGCATTGTATGGGTGTGTGTTACATTACATTCACTAGTAGCAGTGAGAAAAACATCACGGGGTGGTGTGCATTGTATGGGTGTGTGTTACACTACATTCACTAGTAGGAGTGAGAAAAACATCACGGGGTGGTGCGCATTGTATGGGTGTGTGTTACATTACATTCACTAGTAGGAGTGAGAAAAACATCACGGGGTGGTGCGAACTGTATGGGTGTGTGTTACATTACATTCACTAGTAGCAGTGAGAAAAACATCACGGGGTGGTGCGAACTGTATGGGTGTGTGTTACATTACATTCACTAGTAGCAGTGAGAAAAACATCACGGGGTGGTGCGCATTTTATGGGTGTGTGTTACATTACATTCACTAGTAGGAGTGAGAAAAACATCACGGGGTGGTGCGCATTGTATGGGTGTGTGTTACATTACATTCACAAGCAGGAGTGAGAAAAACATCACGGGGTGGTGCGCATTGTATGGGTGTGTGTTACATTACATTCACTTGTAGGAGTGAGAAAAACATCACGGGGTTGTGCGCATTGTATGGGTGTGTGTTACATTACATTGACTAGTAGCAGTGAGAAAAACATCACGGGGTGGTGCGCATTGTATGGGTGTGTGTTACATTACATTGACTAGTAGCAGTGAGAAAAACATCACGGGGTGGTGCGCATTGTATGGGTGTGTGTTACATTATGTTCACTAGCAGGAGTGAAAAAAACATCACGGGGTGGTGCGCATTGTATGGGTGTGTGTTACATTACATTCAATAGCAGAAGTGAGAAAAACATCACGGGGTGGTGCGCATTGTATGGGTGTGTGTTACATTACATTGACTAGTAGCAGTGAGAAAAACATCACGGGGTGGTGCGCATTGTATGGGTGTGTGTTACATTACGTTCACTAGCAGGAGTGAAAAAAACATTACGGGGTGGTGCGCATTGTATGGGTGTGTGTTACATTACATTCAATAGCAGAAGTGAGAAAAACATCACGGGGTGGTGCGCATTGTATGGGTGTGTGTTACATTACATTGAATAGTAGGAGCGAGAAAAACATCACTGGGTGGTGCGCATTGTATGGGTGTGTGTTACATTACATTGAATAGTAGGAGTGAGAAAATCATCACTGGGTGGTGCGCATTGTATGGGTGTGTGTTACATTAGATTCACTAGTAGGAGTGAGAAAATCATAACGGTGTGGTGCGCATTGTATGGGTGTGTGTTACATTACATTCACTACTAGGAGTGAGAAAATCATCACGGGGAGGTGCGCATTGTATGGGTGTGTGTTTCATTACATTCAATAGTAGGAGTGAGAAAAACATCACGGGGTGGTGCGCATTGTATGGGTGTGTGTTACATTACATTCACTAGTAGCAGTGAGAAAAACATCACGGGGTGGTGCGTATTGTATGGGTGTGTGTTACATTACATTCACTAGTTGGAGTGAGAAAAACATCACGGGGTGGTGCGCATTGTATGGGTGTGTGTTACATTACATTCACTAGTAGGAGTGAGAAAAACATCACGGGGTGGTGCGCACTGTATGGGTGTGTGTTACATTACATTCACTAGTAGGAGTGAGAAAAACATCACGGGGTGGTGCGCATTGTATGGGT
Source organism: Cavia porcellus (assembly GCF_034190915.1). Taxonomy (NCBI): domain Eukaryota; kingdom Metazoa; phylum Chordata; class Mammalia; order Rodentia; family Caviidae; genus Cavia; species Cavia porcellus. The sequence continues at coordinate 352,102 of NW_026947668.1, read as the reverse complement.
GTGTGTTACATTACATTCACTAGTAGGAGTGAGAAAAACATCACGGGGTGGTGCGAACTGTATGGGTGTGTGTTACATTACATTCACTAGTAGCAGTGAGAAAAACATCACGGGGTGGTGCGAACTGTATGGGTGTATGTTACATTACATTCACTAGTAGCAGTGAGAAAAACATCACGGGGTGGTGCGCATTTTATGGGTGTGTGTTACATTACATTCACTAGTAGGAGTGAGAAAAACATCACGGGGTGGTGCGCATTGTATGGGTGTGTGTTACATTACATTTACTAGTAGGAGTGAGAAAAACATCAAGGGGTGGTGCGCATTGTATGGGTGTGTGTTACATTACATTCACTAGTAGGAGTGAGAAAAACTTCACAGGGTGGTGCGCATTGTATGGGTGTGTGTTACATTACATTCACTAGTAGGAGTGAAAAAAACATCACGGGGTGGTGCGAATTGTATGGGTGTGTGTTACATTACATTCACTGGTAGCAGTGAGAAAAACATCACGGGGTGTTGCGCATTGTACGGGTGTGTGTTCCATTACATTCACTAGTAGGAGTGAGAAAAACATCACGTGGTGGTTCGCATTGTATGGGTGTGTGTTACATTACATTCACTAGTAGCAGTGAGAAAAACATCACGGGGTGGTGCGCATTGTATGGGTGTGTGTTACATTACATTCACTAGTAGGAGTGAGAAAAACATAACGGTGTGGTGCGCATTGTATGGGTGTGTGTTACATTACATTCACTACTAGGAGTGAGAAAATCATTACGGGGAGGTGCGCATTGTATGGGTGTGTGTTTCATTACATTCACTACTAGGAGTCAGAAAAACATCACGGGGTGGTGCGCATTGTATGGGTGTGTGTTACATTACATTCACTAGCAGGAGTGAGAAAAACATCACGGGGTGGTGCGCATTGTATGGGTGTGTGTTACATTACATTCACTAGCAGGAGTGAGAAAAACATCACGGGGTGGTGCGCATTGTATGGGTGTGTGTTACATTACATTCACTAGTAGGAGTGAGAAAAACATCACGAGGTGGTGCGCATTTTATGGGTGTGTGTTACAGTACAATCACTAATAGGAGTGAGAAAAACATGACGGGGTGCTGCGCATTGTATGGGTGTGTGTTACATTACATTCACTCGCAGGAGTGAGAAAAACATCACGGGTTGGTGCGCATTGTATGGGTGTGTGTTACATTACATTCACTAGCAGGAGTGAGAAAAACATCACGGGGTGGTGCGCATTGTATGGGTGTGTGTTACATTACATTCACTAGTAGGAGTGAGAAAAACATCAAGGGGTGGTGCGCATTGTATGGGTGTGTGTTACATTACATTCACTAGTAGGAGTGAGAAAAACTTCACAGGGTGGTGCGCATTGTATGGGTGTGTGTTACATTACATTCACTAGTAGGAGTGAAAAAAACATCACGGGGTGGTGCGAATTGTATGGGTGTGTGTTACATTACATTCACTGGTAGCAGTGAGAAAAACATCACGGGGTGTTGCGCATTGTACGGGTGTGTGTTCCATTACATTCACTAGTAGGAGTGAGAAAAACATCACGTGGTGGTGCGCATTGTATGGGTGTGTGTTACATTACATTCACTAGTAGCAGTGAGAAAAACATCACGGGGTGGTGCGCATTGTATGGGTGTGTGTTACATTACATTCACTAGCAGGAGTGAGAAGAACATCACGGGGTGGTGCGCATTGTATGGGTGTGTGTTACATTACATTCACTAGCAGGAGTGAGAAAAACATCACGGGGTGGTGCGCATTGTATGGGTGTGTGTTACATTACATTCACTAGTAGGAGTGAGAAAAACATCACGGGGTGGTGCGCATTTTATGGGTGTGTGTTACATTACAATAACTAATAGTAGTGAGAAAAACATGACGGGGTGGTGCGCATTGCATGGGTGTGTGTTATATTACATTCACTAGCAGGAGTGAGAAAAACATCACGGGTTGGTGCGCATTGTATGGGTGTGTGTTACATTACATTCACTAGCAGGAGTGAGAAAAACATCACGGGGTGGTGCGCATTGTATGGGTGTGTGTTACATTACATTCACTAGTAGGAGTGAGAAAAACATCACGGGGTGGTGCGCATTGTATGGGTGTGTGTTACATTACATTCACTAGTAGGAGTGAGAAAAGCATCACGGGGTGGTGCGCATTGTATGGGTGTGTGTTACATTACATTCACTAGTAGGAGTGAGAAAAACATCACGGGGTGGTGCGCATTGTATGGGTGTGTGTTACATTACATTCACTGGTAGCAGTGAGAAAAACATCACGGGGTGTTGCGCATTGTACGGGTGTGTGTTACATTGCATTCACTAGTAGGAGTGAGAAAAACATCACGTGGTGGTGCGCATTGTACGGGTGTGTGTTACATTACATTCACTAGTAGGAGTGAGAAAAACATCACGGGGTGGTGCGCATTGTATGGGTGTGTGTTACATTACATTCACTAGTAGCAGTGAGAAAAACATCACGGGGTGGTGTGCATTGTATGGGTGTGTGTTACACTACATTCACTAGTAGGAGTGAGAAAAACATCACGGGGTGGTGCGCATTGTATGGGTGTGTGTTACATTACATTCACTAGTAGGAGTGAGAAAAACATCACGGGGTGGTGCGAACTGTATGGGTGTGTGTTACATTACATTCACTAGTAGCAGTGAGAAAAACATCACGGGGTGGTGCGAACTGTATGGGTGTGTGTTACATTACATTCACTAGTAGCAGTGAGAAAAACATCACGGGGTGGTGCGCATTTTATGGGTGTGTGTTACATTACATTCACTAGTAGGAGTGAGAAAAACATCACGGGGTGGTGCGCATTGTATGGGTGTGTGTTACATTACATTCACAAGCAGGAGTGAGAAAAACATCACTGGGTGGTGCGCATTGTATGGGTGTGTGTTACATTACATTCACTTGTAGGAGTGAGAAAAACATCACGGGGTTGTGCGCATTGTATGGGTGTGTGTTACATTACATTGACTAGTAGCAGTGAGAAAAACATCACGGGGTGGTGCGCATTGTATGGGTGTGTGTTACATTACATTGACTAGTAGCAGTGAGAAAAACATCACGGGGTGGTGCGCATTGTATGGGTGTGTGTTACATTACGTTCACTAGCAGGAGTGAAAAAAACATCACGGGGTGGTGCGCATTGTATGGGTGTGTGTTACATTACATTCAATAGCAGAAGTGAGAAAAACATCACGGGGTGGTGCGCATTGTATGGGTGTGTGTTACATTACATTGAATAGTAGGAGCGAGAAAAACATCACTGGGTGGTGCGCATTGTATGGGTGTGTGTTACATTACATTGAATAGTAGGAGTGAGAAAATCATCACTGGGTGGTGCGCATTGTATGGGTGTGTGTTACATTAGATTCACTAGTAGGAGTGAGAAAAACATAACGGTGTGGTGCGCATTGTATGGGTGTGTGTTACATTACATTCACTACTAGGAGTGAGAAAATCATCACGGGGAGGTGCGCATTGTATGGGTGTGTGTTTCATTACATTCACTAGTAGGAGTGAGAAAAACATCACGGGGTGGTGCGCATTGTATGGGTGTGTGTTACATTACATTCACTAGTAGCAGTGAGAAAAACATCACGGGGTGGTGCGCATTGTATGGGTGTGTGTTACATTACATTCACTAGTTGGAGTGAGAAAAACATCACGGGGTGGTGCGCATTGTATGGGTGTGTGTTACATTACATTCACTAGTAGGAGTGAGAAAAACATCACGGGGTGGTGCGCACTGTATGGGTGTGTGTTACATTACATTCACCAGTAGGAGTGAGAAAAACATCACGGGGTGGTGCGCATTGTATGGGTGTGTGTTACATTACATTCACTAGTAGGAGTGAGAAAAACATCACGGGGTGGTGCGAACTGTATGGGTGTGTGTTACATTACATTCACTAGTAGCAGTGAGAAAAACATCACGGGGTGGTGCGAACTGTATGGGTGTATGTTACATTACATTCACTAGTAGCAGTGAGAAAAACATCACGGGGTGGTGCGCATTTTATGGGTGTGTGTTACATTGCATTCACTAGTAGGAGTGAGAAAAACATCACGGGGTGGTGCGCATTGTATGGGTGTGTGTTACATTACATTTACTAGCAGGAGTGAGAAAAACATCACGGGGTGGTGCGCATTGTATGGGTGTGTGTTACATTACATTCACAAGCAGGAGTGAGAAAAACATCACGGGCTGGTGCGCATTGTATGGGTGTGGGTTACATTACATTCACTTGTAGGAGTGAGAAAAACATCACGGGGTTGTGCGCATTGTATGGGTGTGTGTTACATTACATTGACTAGTAGCAGTGAGAAAAACATCACGTGGTGGTGCGCATTGTATGGGTGTGTGTTACATTACGTTCACTAGCAGGAGTGAGAAAAACATCACGGGGTGGTGCGCATTGTATGGGTGTGTGTTACATTACATTCACTAGCAGAAGTGAGGAAAACATCACGGGGTGGTGCGCATTGTATGGGTGTGTGTTACTTTACATTGAATAGTAGGAGTGAGAAAATCATCACTGGGTGGTGCGCATTGTATGGGTGTGTGTTACATTAGATTCACTAGTAGGAGTGAGAAAAACATAACGGTGTGGTGCGCATTGTATGGGTGTGTGTTACATTACATTCACTACTAGGAGTGAGAAAATCATCACGGGGAGGTGCGCATTGTATGGGTGTGTGTTTCATTACATTCACTACTAGGAGTCAGAAAAACATCACGGGGTGGTGCACATTGTATGGGTGTGTGTTACATTACATTCACTAGCAGGAGTGAGAAAAACATCACGGGGTGGTGCGCATTGTATGGGTGTGTGTTACATTACATTCACTAGCAGGAGTGAGAAAAACATCACGGGGTGGTGCGCATTGTATGGGTGTGTGTTACATTATATTCACTAGTAGGAGTGAGAAAAACATCACGGGGTGGTGTGCATTTATGGGTGTGTGTTACACTACAATCACTAATAGGAGTGAGAAAAACATGACGGGGTGGTGCGCATTGTATGGGTGTGTGTTACATTACATTCACTCGCAGGAGTGAGAAAAACATCACGGGTTGGTGCGCATTGTATGGGTGTGTGTTACATTACATTCACTGGTAGCAGTGAGAAAAACATCACGGGGTGTTGCGCATTGTACGGGTGTGTGTTCCATTACATTCACTAGTAGGAGTGAGAAAAACATCACGTGGTGGTTCGCATTGTATGGGTGTGTGTTACATTACATTCACTAGTAGCAGTGAGAAAAACATCACGGGGTGGTGCGCATTGTATGGGTGTGTGTTACATTACATTCACTAGTAGGAGTGAGAAAAACATAACGGTGTGGTGCGCATTGTATGGGTGTGTGTTACATTACATTCACTACAAGGAGTGAGAAAATCATCACGGGGAGGTGCGCATTGTATGGGTGTGTGTTTCATTACATTCACTACTAGGAGTCAGAAAAACATCACGGGGTGGTGCGCATTGTATGGGTGTGTGTTACATTACATTCACTAGCAGGAGTGAGAAAAACATCACGGGGTGGTGCGCATTGTATGGGTGTGTGTTACATTACATTCACTAGCAGGAGTGAGAAAAACATCACGGGGTGGTGCGCATTGTATGGGTGTGTGTTACATTACATTCACTAGTAGGAGTGAGAAAAACATCACGAGGTGGTGCGCATTTTATGGGTGTGTGTTACACTACAATCACTAATAGGAGTGAGAAAAACATGACGGGGTGCTGCGCATTGTATGGGTGTGTGTTACATTACATTCACTCGCAGGAGTGAGAAAAACATCACGGGTTGGTGCGCATTGTATGGGTGTGTGTTACATTACATTCACTAGCAGGAGTGAGAAAAACATCACGGGGTGGTGCGCATTGTATGGGTGTGTGTTACATTACATTCACTAGTAGGAGTGAGAAAAACATCAAGGGGTGGTGCGCATTGTATGGGTGTGTGTTACATTACATTCACTAGTAGGAGTGAGAAAAACTTCACAGGGTGGTGCGCATTGTATGGGTGTGTGTTACATTACATTCACTAGTAGGAGTGAAAAAAACATCACGGGGTGGTGCGAATTGTATGGGTGTGTGTTACATTACATTCACTGGTAGCAGTGAGAAAAACATCACGGGGTGTTGCGCATTGTACGGGTGTGTGTTCCATTACATTCACTAGTAGGAGTGAGAAAAACATCACGTGGTGGTGCGCATTGTATGGGTGTGTGTTACATTACATTCACTAGTAGCAGTGAGAAAAACATCACGGGGTGGTGCGCATTGTATGGGTGTGTGTTACATTACATTCACTAGCAGGAGCGAGAAGAACATCACGGGGTGGTGCGCATTGTATGGGTGTGTGTTACATTACATTCACTAGCAGGAGTGAGAAAAACATCACGGGGTGGTGCGCATTGTATGGGTGTGTGTTACATTACATTCACTAGTAGGAGTGAGAAAAACATCACGGGGTGGTGCGCATTTTATGGGTGTGTGTTACATTACAATAACTAATAGGAGTGAGAAAAACATGACGGGGTGGTGCGCATTGTATGGGTGTGTGTTATATTACATTCACTAGCAGGAGTGAGAAAAACATCACGGGTTGGTGCGCATTGTATGGGTGTGTGTTACATTACATTCACTAGCAGGAGTGAGAAAAACATCACGGGGTGGTGCGCATTGTATGGGTGTGTGTTACATTACATTCACTAGTAGGAGTGAGAAAAACATCACGGGGTGGTGCGCATTGTATGGGTGTGTGTTACATTACATTCACTAGTAGGAGTGAGAAAAGCATCACGGGGTGGTGCGCATTGTATGGGTGTGTGTTACATTACATTCACTAGTAGGAGTGAGAAAAACATCACGGGGTGGTGCGCATTGTATGGGTGTGTGTTACATTACATTCACTGGTAGCAGTGAGAAAAACATCACGGGGTGTTGCGCATTGTACGGGTGTGTGTTACATTGCATTCACTAGTAGGAGTGAGAAAAACATCACGTGGTGGTGCGCATTGTATGGGTGTGTGTTACATTACATTCACTAGTAGGAGTGAGAAAAACATCACGGGGTGGTGCGCATTGTATGGGTGTGTGTTACATTACATTCACTAGTAGCAGTGAGAAAAACATCACGGGGTGGTGTGCATTGTATGGGTGTGTGTTACACTACATTCACTAGTAGGAGTGAGAAAAACATCACGGGGTGGTGCGCATTGTATGGGTGTGTGTTACATTACATTCACTAGTAGGAGTGAGAAAAACATCACGGGGTGGTGCGAACTGTATGGGTGTGTGTTACATTACATTCACTAGTAGCAGTGAGAAAAACATCACGGGGTGGTGCGAACTGTATGGGTGTGTGTTACATTACATTCACTAGTAGCAGTGAGAAAAACATCACGGGGTGGTGCGCATTTTATGGGTGTGTGTTACATTACATTCACTAGTAGGAGTGAGAAAAACATCACGGGGTGGTGCGCATTGTATGGGTGTGTGTTACATTACATTCACAAGGAGGAGTGAGAAAAACATCACGGGGTGGTGCGCATTGTATGGGTGTGTGTTACATTACATTCACTTGTAGGAGTGAGAAAAACATCACGGGGTTGTGCGCATTGTATGGGTGTGTGTTACATTACATTGACTAGTAGCAGTGAGAAAAACATCACGGGGTGGTGCGCATTGTATGGGTGTGTGTTACATTACATTGACTAGTAGCAGTGAGAAAAACATCACGGGGTGGTGCGCATTGTATGGGTGTGTGTTACATTACGTTCACTAGCAGGAGTGAAAAAAACATCACGGGGTGGTGCGCATTGTATGGGTGTGTGTTACATTACATTCAATAGCAGAAGTGAGAAAAACATCACGGGGTGGTGCGCATTGTATGGGTGTGTGTTACATTACATTGAATAGTAGGAGCGAGAAAAACATCACTGGGTGGTGCGCATTGTATGGGTGTGTGTTACATTAGATTCACTAGTAGGAGTGAGAAAAACATAACGGTGTGGTGCGCATTGTATGGGTGTGTGTTACATTACATTCACTACTACGAGTGAGAAAAACATCACGGGGAGGTGCGCATTGTATGGGTGTGTGTTTCATTACATTCACTACTAGGAGTCAGAAAAACATCACGGGGTGGTGCGCATTGTATGGGTGTGTGTTACATTACATTCACTAGCAGGAGTGAGAAAAATATCACAGGGTGGTGCGCATTGTATGGGTGTGTGTTACATTACATTCACTAGCAGGAGTGAGAAAAACATCACGGGGTGGTGCGCATTGTATGGGTGTGTGTTACATTACATTCACTAGTAGGAGTGAGAAAAACATCACGGGGTGGTGCGCATTTTATGGGTGTGTGTTACATTACAATCACTAATAGGAGTGAGAAAAACATCACGGGGTGGTGCGCATTGTATGGGTGTGTGTTACATTACATTCACTAGCAGGAGTGAGAAAAACATCACGGGTTGGTGCGCATTGTATGGGTGTGTGTTACATTACATTCACTAGCAGGAGTGAGAAAAACATCATGGGGTGGTGCGCATTGTATGGGTGTGTGTTACATTACATTCACTAGTAGGAGTGAGAAAAACATCACGGGGTGGTGCGCATTGTATGGGTGTGTGTTACATTACATTCAATAGTAGGAGTGAGAAAAACATCACGGGGTGGTGCGCATTGTATGGGTGTGTGTTACATTACATTCACTAGTAGGAGTGAGAAAAACATCACGGGGTGGTGCGCATTGTATGGGTGTGTGTTACATTACATTCACTGGTAGCAGTGAGAAAAACATCACGGGGTGTTGCACATTCAACGGGTGTGTGTTACATTACATTCACTAGTAGGAGTGAGAAAAACATCACGTGGTGGTGCGCATTGTATGGGTGTGTGTTACATTACATTCACTAGTAGCAGTGAGAAAAACATCACGGGGTGGTGCGCATTGTATGGGTGTGTGTTACATTACATTCACTAGTAGCAGTGAGAAAAACATCACGGGGTGGTGCGCATTGTATGGGTGTGTGTTACATTACATTCACTAGTAGGAGTGAGAAAAACATCACGGGGTGGTGCGCATTGTATGGGTGTGTGTTACATTACATTCACTAGTAGCAGTGAGAAAAACATCACGGGGTGGTGCGAACTGTATGGGTGTGTGTTACATGACATTCACTAGTAGCAGTGAGAAAAACATCAAGGGGTGGTGCGAACTGTATTGGTGTGTGTTACATTACATTCACTAGTAGCAGTGAGAAAAACATCACGGGGTGGTGCGCATTGTATGGGTGTGTGTTACATTACATTCACTACTAGGAGTGAGAAAAACATCACGGGGTGGTGCGCATTGTATGGGTGTGTGTTACATTACATTCACTAGCAGGAGTGAGAAAAACATCACGGGGTGGTGCGCATTGTATGGGTGTGTGTTACATTACATTCACAAGCAGGTGTTAGAAAAACATCACGGGGTGGTGCGCATTGTATGGGTGTGTGTTACATTACATTCACTTGTAGGAGTGAGAAAAACATCACGGGGTTGTGCGCATTGTATGGGTGTGTGTTACATTACATTCACTAGTAGCAGTGAGAAAAACATCACGGGGTGGTGCGCATTGTATGGGTGTGTGTTACATTACGTTCACTAGCAGGAGTGAGAAAAACATCACGGGGTGGTGCGCATTGAATGGGTGTCTGTTACATTACATTCACTAGCAGAAGTGAGAAAAACATCACGGGGTGGTGCGCATTGTATGGTTGTGTGTTACATTACATTGAATAGTAGGAGTGAGAAAAACATCACTGGGTGGTACGCATTGTATGGGTGTGTGTTACATTAGATTCACTAGTAGGAGTGAGAAAAACATAACGGTGTGGTGCGCATTGTATGGGTGTGTGTTACATTACATTCACTACTAGGAGTGAGGAAAACATCACGGGGAGGTGCGCATTGTATGGGTGTGTGTTTCATTACATTCACTACTAGGAGTCAGAAAAACATCACGGGGTGGTGCGCATTGTATGGGTGTGTGTTACATTACATTCACTAGCAGGAGTGAGAAAAACATCACGGGGTGGTGCGCATTGTATGGGTGTGTGTTACATTACGTTCACTAGCAGGAGTGAGAAAAACATCACGGGGTGGTGCGCATTGTATGGGTGTGTGTTACATTACATTCACTAGCAGGAGTGAGAAAAACATCATGGGGTGGTGCGCATTGTATGGGTGTGTGTTACATTAGTTTCACTAGTAGGAGTGAGAAAAACATCACGGGTTGGTGTGCATTGTATGGGTGTGTGTTACATTACATTTACTAATAGGAGTGAGAAAAACATCACGGGGTCATGCGCATTGTATGGGTGTGTGTTACATTACATTCACTAGTAGGAGTGAGAAAAACATCACGGGGTGGTGCGAATTGTATGGGTGTGTGTTACATTACATTCACTAGTAGGAGTGAGAAAAACATCACGGGGTGGTGCGCATTGTATGGGTGTGTGTTACATTACATTCACTAGTAGGAGTGAGAAAAACATCACGGGTGGTGCGCATTGTATGGGTGTGTGTTACATTACATTCACTAGTAGGAGTGAGAAAAACATCACGGGGTGGTACGCATTGTATGGGTGTGTGTTACATTACATTCACTAGCAGGAGTGAGAAAAACATCACGGGGTGGTGCGCATTGTATGGGTGTGTGTTACATTACATTCACTAGCAGCAGTGAGAAAAACATCACGGGGTGGTGCGCATTGTATGGGTGTGTGTTACATTACATTCACTAGTAGGAGTGAGAAAAACATCACGTGGTGGTGCGCAATTTATGGGTGTGTGTTACATTACAATCACTAATAGGAGTGAGAAAAACATCACGGGGTGGTGCGCATTGTATGGGTGTGTGTTACATTACATTCACTAGCAGGAGTGAGAAAAACATCACGGGGTGGTGCGCATTGTATGGGTGTGTGTTACATTACATTCACTAGTAGGAGTGAGAAAAACATCAAGGGGTGGTGCGCATTGTATGGGTGTGTGTTACATTACATTCACTAGTAGGAGTGAGAAAAACTTCACAGGGTGGTGCGCATTGTATGGGTGTGTGTTACATTACATTCACTAGTAGGAGTGAAAAAAACATCACTGGGTGGTGCGAATTGTATGGGTGTGTGTTACATTACATTCACTGGTAGCAGTGAGAAAAACATCACGGGGTGTTGCGCATTGTACGGGTGTGTGTTCCATTACATTCACTAGTAGGAGTGAGAAAAACATCACGTGGTGGTGCGCATTGTATGGGTGTGTGTTACATTACATTCACTAGTAGCAGTGAGAAAAACATCACGGGGTGGTGCGCATTGTATGGGTGTGTATTACATTACATTCACTAGCAGGAGTGAGAAGAACATCACGGGGTGGTGCGCATTGTATGGGTGTGTGTTACATTACATTCACTAGCAGGAGTGAGAAAAACATCACGGGGTGGTGCGCATTGTACGGGTGTGTGTTACATTACATTCACTAGTAGGAGTGAGAAAAACATCACGGGGTGGTGCGCATTTTATGGGTGTGTGTTACATTACAATCACTAATAGGAGTGAGAAAAACATGACGGGGTGGTGCGCATTGTATGGGTGTGTGTTATATTACATTCACTAGCAGGAGTGAGAAAAACATCACGGGTTGGTGCGCATTGTATGGGTGTGTGTTACATTACATTCACTAGCAGGAGTGAGAAAAACATCACGGGGTGGTGCGCATTGTATGGGTGTGTGTTACATTACATTCACTAGTAGGAGTGAGAAAAACATCACGGGGTGGTGCGCATTGTATGGGTGTGTGTTACATTACATTCACTAGTAGGAGTGAGAAAAGCATCACGGGGTGGTGCGCATTGTATGGGTGTGTGTTACATTACATTCACTAGTAGGAGTGAGAAAAACATCACGGTGTGGTGCGCATTGTATGGGTGTGTGTTACATTACATTCACTGGTAGCAGTGAGAAAAACATCACGGGGTGTTGCGCATTGTACGGGTGTGTGTTACATTGCATTCACTAGTAGGAGTGAGAAAAACATCACGTGGTGGTGCGCATTGTATGGGTGTGTGTTACATTACATTCACTAGTAGGAGTGAGAAAAACATCACGGGGTGGTGCGCATTGTATGGGTGTGTGTTACATTACATTCACTAGTAGCAGTGAGAAAAACATCACGGGGTGGTGTGCATTGTATGGGTGTGTGTTACACTACATTCACTAGTAGGAGTGAGAAAAACATCACGGGGTGGTGCGCATTGTATGGGTGTGTGTTACATTACATTCACTACTAGGAGTGAGAAAAACATCACGGGGAGGTGCGCATTGTATGGGTGTGTGTTTCATTACATTCACTACTAGGAGTCAGAAAAACATCACGGGGTGGTGCGCATTGTATGGGTGTGTGTTACATTACATTCACTAGCAGGAGTGAGAAAAACATCACAGGGTGGTGCGCATTGTATGGGTGTGTGTTACATTACATTCACTAGCAGGAGTGAGAAAAACATCACGGGGTGGTGCGCATTGTATGGGTGTGTGTTACATTACATACACTAGTAGGAGTGAGAAAAACATCACGGGGTGGTGCGCATTTTATGGGTGTGTGTTACATTACAATCACTAATAGGAGTGAGAAAAACATCACGGGGTGGTGCGCATTGTATGGGTGTGTGTTACATTACATTCACTAGCAGGAGTGAGAAAAACATCACGGGTTGGTGCGCATTGTATGGGTGTGTGTTACATTACATTCACTAGCAGGAGTGAGAAATACATCACGGGGTGGTGCGCATTGTATGGGTGTGTGTTACATTACATTCACTAGTAGGAGTGAGAAAAACATCACGGGGTGGTGCGAATTGTATGGGTGTGTGTTACATTACATTCACTAGTAGGAGTGAGAAAAACATCACGGGGTGGTGCGCATTGTATGGGTGTGTGTTACATTACATTCACTAGTAGGAGTGAGAAAAACATCACGGGTGGTGCGCATTGTATGGGTGTGTGTTACATTACATTCACTAGTAGGAGTGAGAAAAACATCACGGGGTGGTACGCATTGTATGGGTGTGTGTTACATTACATTCACTAGCAGGAGTGAGAAAAACATCACGGGGTGGTGCGCATTGTATGGGTGTGTGTTACATTACATTCACTAGCAGCAGTGAGAAAAACATCACGGGGTGGTGCGCATTGTATGGGTGTGTGTTACATTACATTCACTAGTAGGAGTGAGAAAAACATCACGTGGTGGTGCGCAATTTATGGGTGTGTGTTACATTACAATCACTAATAGGAGTGAGAAAAACATCACGGGGTGGTGCGCATTGTATGGGTGTGTGTTACATTACATTCACTAGCAGGAGTGAGAAAAACATCACGGGGTGGTGCGCATTGTATGGGTGTGTGTTACATTACATTCACTAGTAGGAGTGAGAAAAACATCAAGGGGTGGTGCGCATTGTATGGGTGTGTGTTACATTACATTCACTAGTAGGAGTGAGAAAAACTTCACAGGGTGGTGCGCATTGTATGGGTGTGTGTTACATTACATTCACTAGTAGGAGTGAAAAAAACATCACTGGGTGGTGCGAATTGTATGGGTGTGTGTTACATTACATTCACTGGTAGCAGTGAGAAAAACATCACGGGGTGTTGCGCATTGTACGGGTGTGTGTTCCATTACATTCACTAGTAGGAGTGAGAAAAACATCACGTGGTGGTGCGCATTGTATGGGTGTGTGTTACATTACATTCACTAGTAGCAGTGAGAAAAACATCACGGGGTGGTGCGCATTGTATGGGTGTGTATTACATTACATTCACTAGCAGGAGTGAGAAGAACATCACGGGGTGGTGCGCATTGTATGGGTGTGTGTTACATTACATTCACTAGCAGGAGTGAGAAAAACATCACGGGGTGGTGCGCATTGTATGTGTGTGTGTTACATTACATTCACTAGTAGGAGTGAGAAAAACATCACGGGGTGGTGCGCATTTTATGGGTGTGTGTTACATTACAATCACTAATAGGAGTGAGAAAAACATGACGGGGTGGTGCGCATTGTATGGGTGTGTGTTATATTACATTCACTAGCAGGAGTGAGAAAAACATCACGGGTTGGTGCGCATTGTATGGGTGTGTGTTACATTACATTCACTAGCAGGAGTGAGAAAAACATCACGGGGTGGTGCGCATTGTATGGGTGTGTGTTACATTACATTCACTAGTAGGAGTGAGAAAAACATCACGGGGTGGTGCGCATTGTATGGGTGTGTGTTACATTACATGCACTAGTAGGAGTGAGAAAAGCATCACGGGGTGGTGCGCATTGTATGGGTGTGTGTTACATTACATTCACTAGTAGGAGTGAGAAAAACATCACGGGGTGGTGCGCATTGTATGGGTGTGTGTTACATTACATTCACTGGTAGCAGTGAGAAAAACATCACGGGGTGTTGCGCATTGTACGGGTGTGTGTTACATTGCATTCACTAGTAGGAGTGAGAAAAACATCACGTGGTGGTGCGCATTGTATGGGTGTGTGTTACATTACATTCACTAGTAGGAGTGAGAAAAACATCACGGGGTGGTGCGCATTGTATGGGTGTGTGTTACATTACATTCACTAGTAGCAGTGAGAAAAACATCACGGGGTGGTGTGCATTGTATGGGTGTGTGTTACACTACATTCACTAGTAGGAGTGAGAAAAACATCACGGGGTGGTGCGCATTGTATGGGTGTGTGTTACATTACATTCACTACTAGGAGTGAGAAAAACATCACGGGGAGGTGCGCATTGTATGGGTGTGTGTTTCATTACATTCACTACTAGGAGTCAGAAAAACATCACGGGGTGGTGCGCATTGTATGGGTGTGTGTTACATTACATTCACTAGCAGGAGTGAGAAAAACATCACAGGGTGGTGCGCATTGTATGGGTGTGTGTTACATTACATTCACTAGCAGGAGTGAGAAAAACATCACGGGGTGGTGCGCATTGTATGGGTGTGTGTTACATTACATACACTAGTAGGAGTGAGAAAAACATCACGGGGTGGTGCGCATTTTATGGGTGTGTGTTACATTACAATCACTAATAGGAGTGAGAAAAACATCACGGGGTGGTGCGCATTGTATGGTTGTGTGTTACATTACATTCACTAGCAGGAGTGAGAAAAACATCACGGGTTGGTGCGCATTGTATGGGTGTGTGTTACATTACATTCACTAGCAGGAGTGAGAAATACATCACGGGGTGGTGCGCATTGTATGGGTGTGTGTTACATTACATTCACTAGTAGGAGTGAGAAAAACATCACGGGGTGGTGCGCATTGTATGGGTGTGTGTTACATTACATTCACTAGTAGGAGTGAGAAAAACATCACGGGGTGGTGCGCATTGTATGGGTGTGTGTTACATTACATTCACTAGTAGGAGTGAGAAAAACATCACGGGGTGGTGCGCATTGTATGGGTGTGTGTTACATTACATTCACTGGTAGCAGTGAGAAAAACATCACGGGGTGTTGCGCATTGTACGGGTGTGTGTTACATTACATTCACTAGTAGGAGTGAGAAAAACATCACGTGGTGGTGCGCATTGTATGGGTGTGTGTTACATTACATTCACTAGTAGCAGTGAGAAAAACATCACGGGGTGGTGCGCATTGTATGGGTGTGTGTTACATTACATTCACTAGTAGCAGTGAGAAAAACATCACGGGGTGGTGCGCATTGTATGGGTGTGTGTTACATTACATTCACTAGTAGGAGTGAGAAAAACATCACGGGGTGGTGCGCATTGTATGGGTGTGTGTTACATTACATTCACTAGTAGCAGTGAGAAAAACATCACGGGGTGGTGCGAACTGTATGGGTGTGTGTTACATTACATTCACTAGTAGCAGTGAGAAAAACATCACGGGGTGGTGCGAACTGTATGGGTGTGTGTTACATTACATTCACTAGTAGCAGTGAGAAAAACATCACGGGGTGGTGCGCATTGTATGGGTGTGTGTTACATTACATTCACTACTAGGAGTGAGAAAAACATCACGGGGTGGTGCGCATTGTATGGGTGTGTGTGTTACATTACATTCACTAGCAGGAGTGAGAAAAACATCACGGGGTGGTGCGCATTGTATGGGTGTGTGTTACATTACATTCACAAGCAGGAGTTAGAAAAACATCACGGGGTGGTGCGCATTGTATGGGTGTGTGTTACATTACATTCACTTGTAGGAGTGAGAAAAACATCACGGGGTTGTGCGCATTGTATGGGTGTGTGTTACATTACATTCACTAGTAGCAGTGAGAAAAACATCACGGGATGGTGCGGATTGTATGGGTGTGTGTTACATTACGTTCACTAGCAGGAGTGAGAAAAACATCACGGGGTGGTGCGCATTGAATGGGTGTCTGTTACATTACATTCACTAGCAGAAGTGAGAAAAACATCACGGGGTGGTGCGCATTGTATGGTTGTGTGTTACATTACATTGAATAGTAGGAGTGAGAAAAACATCACTGGGTGGTGCGCATTGTATGGGTGTGTGTTACATTAGATTCACTAGTAGGAGTGAGAAAAACATAACGGTGTGGTGCGCATTGTATGGGTGTGTGTTACATTACATTCACTACTAGGAGTGAGGAAAACATCACGGGGAGGTGCGCATTGTATGGGTGTGTGTTTCATTACATTCACTACTAGGAGTCGAAAAACATCACGGGGTGGTGCGCATTGTATGGGTGTGTGTTACATTACATTCACTAGCAGGAGTGAGAAAAACATCACGGGGTGGTGCGCATTGTATGGGTGTGTGTTACATTACGTTCACTAGCAGGAGTGAGAAAAACATCACGGGGTGGTGCGCATTGTATGGATGTGTGTTACATTACATTCACTAGTAGGAGTGAAAAAAACATCACGGGGTGGTGCGCATTGTATGGGTGTGTGTTACATTAGATTCACTAGTAGGAGTGAGAAAAACATCACGGGTTGGTGTGCATTGTATGGGTGTGTGTTACATTACATTCACTAATAGGAGTGAGAAAAACATCACGGGGTCATGCGCATTGTATGGGTGTGTGTTACATTACATTCACTAGTAGGAGTGAGAAAAACATCACGGGGTGGTGCGAATTGTATGGGTGTGTGTTACATTACATTCACTAGTAGGAGTGAGAAAAACATCACGGGGTGGTGCGCATTGTATGGGTGTGTGTTACATTACATTCACTAGTAGGAGTGAGAAAAACATCACGGGTGGTGCGCATTGTATGGGTGTGTGTTACATTACATTCACTAGTAGGAGTGAGAAAAACATCACGGGGTGATACGCATTGTATGGGTGTGTGTTACATTACATTCACTAGCAGGAGTGAGAAAAACATCACGGGGTGGTGCCCATTGTATGGGTGTGTGTTACATTACATTCACTAGCAGCAGTGAGAAAAACATCACGGGGTGGTGCGCATTGTATGGGTGTGTGTTACATTACATTCACTAGTAGGAGTGAGAAAAACATCACGGGGTGGTGCGCATTTTATGGGTGTGTGTTACATTACAATCACTAATAGGAGTGAGAAAAACATCACGGGGTGGTGCGCATTGTATGGGTGTGTGTTACATTACATTCACTAGCAGGAGTGAGAAAAACATCACGGGTTGGTGCGCATTGTATGGGTGTGTGTTACATTACATTCACTAGCAGGAGTGAGAAAAACATCACGGGGTGGTGCGCATTTTATGGGTGTGTGTTACATTACATTCACTAGTAGGAGTGAGAAAAACATCACGGGGTGGTGCGCATTGTATGGGTGTGTGTTACATTACATTCACTAGTAGGAGTGAGAAAAACATCACGGGGTGGTGCCCATTGTATGGGTGTGTGTTACATTACATTCACTAGTAGGAGTGAGAAAAACATCACGGGGTGGTGCGCTTTGTATGGGTGTGTGTTACATTACATTCACTGGTAGCAGTGAGAAAAACATCACGGGGTGTTGCGCATTGTACGGGTGTGTGTTACATTACATTCACTAGTAGGAGTGAGAAAAACATCACGTGGTGGTGCGCATTGTATGGGTGTGTGTTACATTACATTCACTAGTAGGAGTGTGAAAAACATCACGGGGTGGTGCGCATTGTATGGGTGTGTGTTACATTACATTCACTAGTAGCAGTGAGAAAAACATCACGGGGTTGTGCGCATTGTATGGGTGTGTGTTACATTACATTCACTAGTAGGAGTGAGAAAAACATCACGGGGTGGTGTGCATTGTATGGGTGTGTGTTACATTACATTCACTAGTAGGAGTGAGAAAAACAACACGGGGTGGTGCGAACTGTATGGGTGTGTGTTACATTACATTCACTAGTAGCAGTGAGAAAAACATCACGGGGTGGTGCGAACTGTATGGGTGTGTGTTACATTACATTCACTAGTAGCAGTGAGAAAAACATCACGGGGTGGTGCGCATTGTATGGGTGTGTGTTACATTACATTCACTAGTAGCAGTGAGAAAAACATCACGGGGTGGTGCGCATTGTATGGGTGTGTGTTACATTACATTCACTAGCAGAAGTGAGAAAAACATCACGGGGTGGTTCGCATTGTATGGGTGTGTGTTACATTACATTCACAAGCAGGAGTGAGAAAAACATCACGGGGTGGTGCGCATTGTATGGGTGTGTGTTACATTACATTCACTTGTAGGAGTGAGACAAACATCACAGGGTTGTGCGCATTGTATGGGTGTGTGTCACATTACATTCACTAGTAGCAGTGAGAAAAACATCACGGGGTGGTGCGCATTGTATGGGTGTGTGTTACATTACGTTCACTAGCAGGAGTGAGAAAAACATCACGGGGTGGTGCGCATTGTATGGGTGAGTGTTACATTACATTCACTAGCAGGAGTGAGAAAAACATCACGGGGTGGTGCGCATTGTATGGGTGTGTGTTACATTACATTGAATAGTAGGAGTGAGAAAAACATCACTGGGTGGTGCGCATTGTATGGGTGTGTGTTACATTAGATTCACTAGTAGGAGTGAGAAAAACATAACGGGGTGGTGCGCATTGTATGGGTGTGTGTTACATTACATTCACTAGTAGGAGTGAGAAAAGCATCACGGGGTCGTGCGCATTGTATGGGTGTGTGTTACATTAGATTCACTAGTAGGAGTGAGAAAAACATCACGGGGTGGTGCGCATTGTATGGGTGTGTGTTACATTACATTCACTAGTAGGAGTGAGAAAAACATCACGGGGTGGTGCGCATTGTATGGGTGTGTGTTACATTACATTCACTATTAGGAGTGAGAAAAACATCACGTGGTGGTGCGCATTGTATGGGTGTGTGTTACATTACATTCACTAGTAGGAGTGAGAAAAACATCACAGGGTGGTGCGCATTGTATGGGTGTGTGTTACATTACATTCACTAGTAGGAGTGAGAAAAACATCACAGGGTGGTACGCATTGTATGGGTGTGTGTTACAATACATTCACTAGTAGCAGTGAGAAAAACATCACGGGGTGGTGCGAATTGTATGGGTGTCTGTTACATTACATTCACTAGCAGGAGTGAGAAAAACATCACGGGGTGGTGCGCATTGTATGGGTGTGTGTTACATTACATTCACTAGCAGCAGTGAGAAAAACATCACGGGGTGGTGCGCATTGTATGGGTGTGTGTTACATTACATTCACTAGTAGGAGTGAGAAAAACATCACTGGGTGGCGCGCATTGTATGGGTGTGTGTTACATTACATTCACTAGTAGAAGTGAGAAAAACATCACGGGGTGGTGTGCATTGTATGGGTTTGTGTTACATTACATTCACTAGTAGGAGTGAGAAAAACATCACGGGGTGGTGCGCATTGTATGGGTGTGTGTTTCATTACATTCACTACTAGGAGTCAGAAAAACACCAGGTGTGGTAAGCATTGTATGGGTGTGTGTTACATTACATTCACTAGCAGGAGTGAGAAAAACATCAGGGGGTGGTGCGAACTGTATGGGTGTGTGTTACATTACATTCACTAGTAGCAGTGAGAAAAACATCACGGGGTGGTGCGAACTCTATGGGTGTCTGTTACATTACATTCACTAGTAGCAGTGAGAAAAACATCACGGGGTGGTGCGCATTGTATGGGTGTGTGTTACATTACATTCACTAGTAGGAGTGAGAAAAACATCACGGGGTGGTGCGCATTGTATGGGTGTGTGTTACATTACATTCACTAGCAGGAGTGAGAAAAACATCACGCGGTGGTGCGCATTGTATGGGTGTGTGTTACATTACATTCACAAGCAGGAGTGAGAAAAACATCACGGGGTGGTGCGCATTGTATGGGTGTGTGTTACATTACATTCACTTGTAGGAGTGAGAAAAACATCACAGGGTTGTGCGCATTGTATGGGTGTGTGTTACATTACATTCACTAGTAGCAGTGAGAAAAACATCACGGGGTGGTGCGCATTGTATGGGTGTGTGTTACATTACGTTCACTAGCAGGAGTGAGAAAAACAACACGGGGTGGTGCGCATTGTATGGGTGAGTGTTACATTACATTCACTAGCAGGAGTGAGAAAACATCACGGGGTGGTGCGCATTGTATGGGTGAGTGTTACATTACATTCCCTAGCAGGAGTGAGAAAACATCACGGGGTGGTGCGCATTTTATGGGTGTGTGTTACATTACATTCACTAGTAGGAGTGAGAAAAACATCACGGGGTGGTGCGCATTGTATGGGTGTGTGTTACATTACATTCACTAGTAGGAGTGAGAAAAACATCACGGGGTGGTGCCCATTGTATGGGTGTGTGTTACATTACATTCACTAGTAGGAGTGAGAAAAACATCACGGGGTGGTGCGCATTGTATGGGTGTGTGTTACATTACATTCACTGGTAGCAGTGAGAAAAACATCACGGGGTGTTGCGCATTGTACGGGTGTGTGTTACATTACATTCACTAGTAGGAGTGAGAAAAACATCACGTGGTGGTGCGCATTGTATGGGTGTGTGTTACATTACATTCACTAGTAGGAGTGTGAAAAACATCACGGGGTGGTGCGCATTGTATGGGTGTGTGTTACATTACATTCACTAGTAGCAGTGAGAAAAACATCACGGGGTGGTGCGCATTGTATGGGTGTGTGTTACATTACATTCACTAGTAGGAGTGAGAAAAACATCACGGGGTGGTGTGCATTGTATGGGTGTGTGTTACATTACATTCACTAGTAGGAGTGAGAAAAACATCACGGGGTGGTGCGAACTGTATGGGTGTGTGTTACATTACATTCACTAGTAGCAGTGAGAAAAATATCACGAGGTGGTGCGAACTGTATGGGTGTGTGTTACATTACATTCACTAGTAGCAGTGAGAAAAACATCACGGGGTGGTGCGCATTGTATGGGTGTGTGTTACATTACATTCACTAGTAGCAGTGAGAAAAACATCACGGGGTGGTGCGCATTGTATGGGTGTGTGTTACATTACATTCACTAGCAGGAGTGAGAAAAACATCACGGGGTGGTTCGCATTGTATGGGTGTGTGTTACATTACATTCACAAGCAGGAGTGAGACAAACATCACGGGGTGGTGCGCATTGTATGGGTGTGTGTTACATTACATTCACTTGTAGGAGTGAGAAAAACATCACAGGGTTGTGCGCATTGTATGGGTGTGTGTTACATTACATTCAATAGTAGCAGTGAGAAAAACATCACGGGTTGGTGCGCATTGTATGGGTGTGTGTTACATTACGTTCACTAGCAGGAGTCAGAAAAACATCACGGGGTGGTGCGCATTGTATGGGTGAGTGTTACATTACATTCACTAGCAGGAGTGAGAAAAACATCACGGGGTGGTGCGCATTGTATGGGTGTGTGTTACATTACATTGAATAGTAGGAGTGAGAAAAACATCACTGGGTGGTGCGCATTGTATGGGTGTGTGTTACATTAGATTCACTAGTAGGAGTGAGAAAAACATAACGGGGTGGTGCCCATTGTATGTGTGTGTGTTACATTACATTCACTAGTAGGAGTGAGAAAAGCATCACGGGGTCGTGCGCATTGTATGGGTGTGTGTTACGTTACATTCACTAGTAGGAGTGAGAAAAACATCACGGGGTGGTGCGCATTGTATGGGTGTGTGTTACATTACATTCACTAGTAGGAGTGAGAAAAACATCACGGGGTGGTGCGCATTGTATGGGTGTGTGTTACATTACATTCACTATTAGGAGTGAGAAAAACATCACGTGGTGGTGCGCATTGTATGGGTGTGTGTTACATTACATTCACTAGTAGGAGTGAGAAAAACATCACAGGGTGGTGCGCATTGTATGGG
The DNA here is from genome assembly GCF_034190915.1 of Cavia porcellus. Taxonomy (NCBI): domain Eukaryota; kingdom Metazoa; phylum Chordata; class Mammalia; order Rodentia; family Caviidae; genus Cavia; species Cavia porcellus. The sequence continues at coordinate 329,597 of NW_026947668.1, read as the reverse complement.
TGTGTGTTACATTACATTCACTAGTAGGAGTGAGAAAAACATCACAGGGTGGTACGCATTGTATGGGTGTGTGTTACATTACATTCACTAGTAGCAGTGAGAAAAACATCATGGGGTGGTGCGAATTGTATGGGTGTGTGTTACATTACATTCACTAGCAGGAGTGAGAAAAACACCACGGGGTGGTGCGCATTGTATGGGTGTGTGTTACATTACATTCACTAGCAGCAGTGAGCAAAACATCACGGGGTGGTGCGCATTGTATGGGTGTGTGTTACATTACATTCACTAGTAGGAGTGAGAAAAACATCACTGGGTGGCGCGCATTGTATGGGTGTGTGTTACATTACATTCACTAGGAGAAGTGAGAAAAACATCACGGGGTGGTGTGCATTGTATGGGTTTGTGTTACATTACATTCACTAGTAGGAGTGAGAAAAACATTACGGGGTGGTGCGCATTGTATGGGTGTGTGTTTCATTACATTCACTACTATGAGTCAGAAAAACACCAGGTGTGGTAAGCATTGTATGGGTGTGTGTTACATTACATTCACTAGCAGGAGTGAGAAAAACATCAGGGGGTGGTGCGAACTGTATGGGTGTGTGTTACATTACATTCACTAGTAGCAGTGAGAAAAACATCACGGGGTGGTGCGAACTCTATGGGTGTCTGTTACATTACATTCACTAGTAGCAGTGAGAAAAACATCACGGGGTGGTGCGCATTGTATGGGTGTGTGTTACATTACATTCACTACTAGGAGTGAGAAAAACATCACGGGGTGGTGCGCATTGTATGGGTGTGTGTTACATTACATTCACTAGCAGGAGTGAGAAAAACATCACGCGGTGGTGCGCATTGTATGGGTGTGTGTTACATTACATTCACAAGCAGGAGTGAGAAAAACATCACGGGGTGGTGCGCATTGTATGGGTGTGTGTTACATTACATTCACTTGTAGGAGTGAGAAAAACATCACAGGGTTGTGCGCATTGTATGGGTGTGTGTTACATTACATTCACTAGTAGCAGTGAGAAAAACATCACGGGGTGGTGCGCATTGTATGGGTGTGTGTTACATTACGTTCACTAGCAGGATTGAGAAAAACATCACGGGGTGGTGCGCATTGTATGGGTGAGTGTTACATTACATTCACTAGCAGGAGTGCGAAAACATCACGGGGTGGTGCGCATTGTATGGGTGTGTGTTACATTACATTCACTAGTAGGAGTGAGAAAAACATCACGGGGTGGTGCCCATTGTATGGGTGTGTGTTACATTATGTTCACTAGCAGGAGTGAGAAAAACATCACGGGGTGGTGCGCATTGTATGGGTGAGTGTTACATTACATTCACTAGCAGGAGTGAGAAAAACATCACGGGGTGGTGCGCATTGTATGGGTGTGTGTTACATTACATTCACTAGTAGGAGTGAGAAAAACATCACTGGGTGGTGCGCATTGTATGGGTGTGTGTTACATTACATTCACTAGTAGCAGTGAGAAAAACATCACGGGGTGGTGCGAATTGTATGGGTGTGTGTTACATTACATTCAGTAGCAGGAGTGAGAAAAACATCACGGGGTGGTGCGCATTGTATGGGTGTGTGTTACATTACATTCACTAGCAGCAGTGAGAAAAATATCACGGGGTGGTGCGCATTGTATGGGTGTGTGTTACATTACATTCACTAGTAGGAGTGAGAAAAACATCACTGGGTGGTGCGCATTGTATGGGTGTGTGTTACATTACATTCACTAGTAGGAGTGAGAAAAATATCACGGGGTGGTGACATTGTATGGGTGTGTGTTACATTACATTCACTAGTAGGAGTGAGAAAAACATCACGGGGTGTTGCGCATTGTATGGGTGTGTGTTTCATTACATTCACTAGTAGGAGTGAGAAAAACATCACGGGGTGGTTCGCATTGTATGGGTGTGTGTTACATTACATTCACTAGTAGGAGTGAGAAAAACATCACGGGGTGGTGCGCATTGTATGGGTGTGTGTTACATTACATTCACTAGCAGGAGTGAGAAAAACATCACGGGGTGGTGCGCATTGTATGGGTGTGTGTTACATTAAATTCACTAATAGGAGTGAGAAAAACATCACGGGGTGGTGCGCATTGTATGGGTGTGTGTTACATTACATTCACTAGTAGGAGTGAGAAAAACATCACGGGGTGGTGCGCATTGTATGGGTGTGTGTTACATTACATTCACTAGTAGGAGTGAGAAAAACATCACGGGGTGGTGCGCATTGTATGGGTGTGTGTTACATTACATTCACTACTAGGAGTGAGAAAAACATCACGAGGTGGTGTGAATTGGAGGGTCTGAATTAGGATAGGCAGTGAGTGGCAATGTAGGATGGAGAAAAGCACTGCGAGGTGGTCAGCATGGGGAGGTCAGGGAATATGCAGTGGCAATGTAGGATAGGTTTCTGAAAAACATCGCGGGGTGGTGCGCATTGTATGGGTGTGTGTTACATTACATTCACTAGTAGGAGTGAGAAAAACATCACGGGGTGGTGCGCATTGTATGGGTGTGTGTTACATTACATTCACTAGTAGGAGTGAGAAAAACGTCATGGGGTGGTGCGCATTGTATGGGTGTGTGTTACATTACATTCACTAGTAGCAGTGAGAAAAACATCACGGGGTTGTGCGCATTGTATGGGTGTGTGTTACATTACATTCACTAGTAGGAGTGAGAAAAACATCACGGGGTGGTGCGCATTGAATGGGTGTCTGTTACATTACATTCACTAGCAGAAGTGAGAAAAACATCACGGGGTGGTGCGCATTGTATGGTTGTGTGTTACATTACATTGAATAGTAGGAGTGAGAAAAACATCACTGGGTGGTGCGCATTGTATGGGTGTGTGTTACATTAGATTCACTAGTAGGAGTGAGAAAAACATAACGGTGTGGTGCGCATTGTATGGGTGTGTGTTACATTACATTCACTACTAGGAGTGAGGAAAACATCACGGGGAGGTGCGCATTGTATGGGTGTGTGTTTCATTACATTCACTACTAGGAGTCAGAAAAACATCACGGGGTGGTGCGCATTGTATGGGTGTGTGTTACATTACATTCACTAGCAGGAGTGAGAAAAACATCACGGGGTGGTGCGCATTGTATGGGTGTGTGTTACATTACGTTCACTAGCAGGAGTGAGAAAAACATCACGGGGTGGTGCGCATTGTATGGATGTGTGTTACATTACATTCACTAGTAGGAGTGAAAAAAACATCACGGGGTGGTGCGCATTGTATGGGTGTGTGTTACATTAGATTCACTAGTAGGAGTGAGAAAAACATCACGGGTTGGTGTGCATTGTATGGGTGTGTGTTACATTACATTCACTAATAGGAGTGAGAAAAACATCACGGGGTCATGCGCATTGTATGGGTGTGTGTTACATTACATTCACTAGTAGGAGTGAGAAAAACATCACGGGGTGGTGCGAATTGTATGGGTGTGTGTTACATTACATTCACTAGTAGGAGTGAGAAAAACATCACGGGGTGGTGCGCATTGTATGGGTATGTGTTACATTACATTCACTAGTAGGAGTGAGAAAAACATCACGGGTGGTGCGCATTGTATGGGTGTGTGTTACATTACATTCACTAGTAGGAGTGAGAAAAACATCACGGGGTGATACGCATTGTATGGGTGTGTGTTACATTACATTCACTAGCAGGAGTGAGAAAAACATCACGGGGTGGTGCCCATTGTATGGGTGTGTGTTACATTACATTCACTAGCAGCAGTGAGAAAAACATCACGGGGTGGTGCGCATTGTATGGGTGTGTGTTACATTACATTCACTAGTAGGAGTGAGAAAAACATCAGGGGTGGTGCGCATTTTATGGGTGTGTGTTACATTACAATCACTAATAGGAGTGAGAAAAACATCACGGGGTGGTGCGCATTGTATGGGTGTGTGTTACATTACATTCACTAGCAGGAGTGAGAAAAACATCACGGGTTGGTGCGCATTGTATGGGTGTGTGTTACATTACATTCACTAGCAGGAGTGAGAAAAACATCACGGGGTGGTGCGCATTTTATGGGTGTGTGTTACATTACATTCACTAGTAGGAGTGAGAAAAACATCACGGGGTGGTGCGCATTGTATGGGTGTGTGTTACATTACATTCACTAGTAGGAGTGAGAAAATCATCACGGGGTGGTGCCCATTGTATGGGTGTGTGTTACATTACATTCACTAGTAGGAGTGAGAAAAACATCACGGGGTGGTGCGCTTTGTATGGGTGTGTGTTACATTACATTCACTGGTAGCAGTGAGAAAAACATCACGGGGTGTTGCGCATTGTACGGGTGTGTGTTACATTACATTCACTAGTAGGAGTGAGAAAAACATCACGTGGTGGTGCGCATTGTATGGGTGTGTGTTACATTACATTCACTAGTAGGAGTGTGAAAAACATCACGGGGTGGTGCGCATTGTATGGGTGTGTGTTCCATTACATTCACTAGTAGCAGTGAGAAAAACATCACGGGGTTGTGCGCATTGTATGGGTGTGTGTTACATTACATTCACTAGTAGGAGTGAGAAAAACATCACGGGGTGGTGTGCATTGTATGGGTGTGTGTTACATTACATTCACTAGTAGGAGTGAGAAAAACAACACGGGGTGGTGCGAACTGTATGGGTGTGTGTTACATTACATTCACTAGTAGCAGTGAGAAAAACATCACGGGGTGGTGCGAACTGTATGGGTGTGTGTTACATTACATTCACTAGTAGCAGTGAGAAAAACATCACGGGGTGGTGCGCATTGTATGGGTGTGTGTTACATTACATTCACTAGTAGCAGTGAGAAAAACATCACGGGGTGGTGCGCATTGTATGGGTGTGTGTTACATTACATTCACTAGCAGAAGTGAGAAAAACATCACGGGGTGGTTCGCATTGTATGGGTGTGTGTTACATTACATTCACAAGCAGGAGTGAGAAAAACATCACGGGGTGGTGCGCATTGTATGGGTGTGTGTTACATTACATTCACTTGTAGGAGTGAGACAAACATCACAGGGTTGTGCGCATTGTATGGGTGTGTGTCTCATTACATTCACTAGTAGCAGTGAGAAAAACATCACGGGGTGGTGCGCATTGTATGGGTGTGTGTTACATTACGTTCACTAGCAGGAGTGAGAAAAACATCACGGGGTGGTGCGCATTGTATGGGTGAGTGTTACATTACATTCACTAGCAGGAGTGAGAAAAACATCACGGGGTGGTGCGCATTGTATGGGTGTGTGTTACATTACATTGAATAGTAGGAGTGAGAAAAACATCACTGGGTGGTGCGCATTGTATGGGTGTGTGTTACATTAGATTCACTAGTAGGAGTGAGAAAAACATAACGGGGTGGTGCGCATTGTATGGGTGTGTGTTACATTACATTCACTAGTAGGAGTGAGAAAAGCATCACGGGGTCGTGCGCATTGTATGGGTGTGTGTTACATTAGATTCACTAGTAGGAGTGAGAAAAACATCACGGGGTGGTGCGCATTGTATGGGTGTGTGTTACATTACATTCACTAGTAGGAGTGAGAAAAACATCACGGGGTGGTGCGCATTGTATGGGTGTGTGTTACATTACATTCACTAGTAGGAGTGAGAAAAACATCACGTGGTGGTGCGCATTGTATGGGTGTGTGTTACATTACATTCACTAGTAGGAGTGAGAAAAACATCACAGGGTGGTGCGCATTGTATGGGTGTGTGTTACATTACATTCACTAGTAGGAGTGAGAAAAACATCACAGGGTGGTACGCATTGTATGGGTGTGTGTTACAATACATTCACTAGTAGCAGTGAGAAAAACATCACGGGGTGGTGCGAATTGTATGGGTGTCTGTTACATTACATTCACTAGCAGGAGTGAGAAAAACATCACGGGGTGGTGCGCATTGTATGGGTGTGTGTTACATTACATTCACTAGCAGCAGTGAGAAAAACATCACGGGGTGGTGCGCATTGTATGGGTGTGTGTTACATTACATTCACTAGTAGGAGTGAGAAAAACATCACTGGGTGGCGCGCATTGTATGGGTGTGTGTTACATTACATTCACTAGTAGAAGTGAGAAAAACATCACGGGGTGGTGTGCATTGTATGGGTTTGTGTTACATTACATTCACTAGTAGGAGTGAGAAAAACATCACGGGGTGGTGCGCATTGTATGGGTGTGTGTTTCATTACATTCACTACTAGGAGTCAGAAAAACACCAGGTGTGGTAAGCATTGTATGGGTGTGTGTTACATTACATTCACTAGCAGGAGTGAGAAAAACATCAGGGGGTGGTGCGAACTGTATGGGTGTGTGTTACATTACATTCACTAGTAGCAGTGAGAAAAACATCACGGGGTGGTGCGAACTCTATGGGTGTCTGTTACATTACATTCACTAGTAGCAGTGAGAAAAACATCACGGGGTGGTGCGCATTGTATGGGTGTGTGTTACATTACATTCACTAGTAGGAGTGAGAAAAACATCACGGGGTGGTGCGCATTGTATGGGTGTGTGTTACATTACATTCACTAGCAGGAGTGAGAAAAACATCACGCGGTGGTGCTCATTGTATGGGTGTGTGTTACATTACATTCACAAGCAGGAGTGAGAAAAACATCACGGGGTGGTGCGCATTGTATGGGTGTGTGTTACATTACATTCACTTGTAGGAGTGAGAAAAACATCACAGGGTTGTGCGCATTGTATGGGTGTGTGTTACATTACATTCACTAGTAGCAGTGAGAAAAACATCACGGGGTGGTGCGCATTGTATGGGTGTGTGTTACATTACGTTCACTAGCAGGAGTGAGAAAAACAACACGGGGTGGTGCGCATTGTATGGGTGAGTGTTACATTACATTCACTAGCAGGAGTGAGAAAACATCACGGGGTGGTGCGCATTGTATGGGTGAGTGTTACATTACATTCCCTAGCAGGAGTGAGAAAACATCACGGGGTGGTGCGCATTTTATGGGTGTGTGTTACATTACATTCACTAGTAGGAGTGAGAAAAACATCACGGGGTGGTGCGCATTGTATGGGTGTGTGTTACATTACATTCACTAGTAGGAGTGAGAAAAACATCACGGGGTGGTGCCCATTGTATGGGTGTGTGTTACATTACATTCACTAGTAGGAGTGAGAAAAACATCACGGGGTGGTGCGCTTTGTATGGGTGTGTGTTACATTACATTCACTGGTAGCAGTGAGAAAAACATCACGGGGTGTTGCGCATTGTACGGGTGTGTGTTACATTACATTCACTAGTAGGAGTGAGAAAAACATCACGTGGTGGTGCGCATTGTATGGGTGTGTGTTACATTACATTCACTAGTAGGAGTGTGAAAAACATCACGGGGTGGTGCGCATTGTATGGGTGTGTGTTCCATTACATTCACTAGTAGCAGTGAGAAAAACATCACGGGGTTGTGCGCATTGTATGGGTGTGTGTTACATTACATTCACTAGTAGGAGTGAGAAAAACATCACGGGGTGGTGTGCATTGTATGGGTGTGTGTTACATTACATTCACTAGTAGGAGTGAGAAAAACAACACGGGGTGGTGCGAACTGTATGGGTGTGTGTTACATTACATTCACTAGTAGCAGTGAGAAAAACATCACGGGGTGGTGCGAACTGTATGGGTGTGTGTTACATTACATTCACTAGTAGCAGTGAGAAAAACATCACGGGGTGGTGCGCATTGTATGGGTGTGTGTTACATTACATTCACTAGTAGCAGTGAGAAAAACATCACGGGGTGGTGCGCATTGTATGGGTGTGTGTTACATTACATTCACTAGCAGAAGTGAGAAAAACATCACGGGGTGGTTCGCATTGTATGGGTGTGTGTTACATTACATTCACAAGCAGGAGTGAGAAAAACATCACGGGGTGGTGCGCATTGTATGGGTGTGTGTTACATTACATTCACTTGTAGGAGTGAGACAAACATCACAGGGTTGTGCGCATTGTATGGGTGTGTGTCACATTACATTCACTAGTAGCAGTGAGAAAAACATCACGGGGTGGTGCGCATTGTATGGGTGTGTGTTACATTACGTTCACTAGCAGGAGTGAGAAAAACATCACGGGGTGGTGCGCATTGTATGGGTGAGTGTTACATTACATTCACTAGCAGGAGTGAGAAAAACATCACGGGGTGGTGCGCATTGTATGGGTGTGTGTTACATTACATTGAATAGTAGGAGTGAGAAAAACATCACTGGGTGGTGCGCATTGTATGGGTGTGTGTTACATTAGATTCACTAGTAGGAGTGAGAAAAACATAACGGGGTGGTGCGCATTGTATGGGTGTGTGTTACATTACATTCACTAGTAGGAGTGAGAAAAGCATCACGGGGTCGTGCGCATTGTATGGGTGTGTGTTACATTAGATTCACTAGTAGGAGTGAGAAAAACATCACGGGGTGGTGCGCATTGTATGGGTGTGTGTTACATTACATTCACTAGTAGGAGTGAGAAAAACATCACGGGGTGGTGCGCATTGTATGGGTGTGTGTTACATTACATTCACTAGTAGGAGTGAGAAAAACATCACGTGGTGGTGCGCATTGTATGGGTGTGTGTTACATTACATTCACTAGTAGGAGTGAGAAAAACATCACAGGGTGGTGCGCATTGTATGGGTGTGTGTTACATTACATTCACTAGTAGGAGTGAGAAAAACATCACAGGGTGGTACGCATTGTATGGGTGTGTGTTACAATACATTCACTAGTAGCAGTGAGAAAAACATCACGGGGTGGTGCGAATTGTATGGGTGTCTGTTACATTACATTCACTAGCAGGAGTGAGAAAAACATCACGGGGTGGTGCGCATTGTATGGGTGTGTGTTACATTACATTCACTAGCAGCAGTGAGAAAAACATCACGGGGTGGTGCGCATTGTATGGGTGTGTGTTACATTACATTCACTAGTAGGAGTGAGAAAAACATCACTGGGTGGCGCGCATTGTATGGGTGTGTGTTACATTACATTCACTAGTAGAAGTGAGAAAAACATCACGGGGTGGTGTGCATTGTATGGGTTTGTGTTACATTACATTCACTAGTAGGAGTGAGAAAAACATCACGGGGTGGTGCGCATTGTATGGGTGTGTGTTTCATTACATTCACTACTAGGAGTCAGAAAAACACCAGGTGTGGTAAGCATTGTATGGGTGTGTGTTACATTACATTCACTAGCAGGAGTGAGAAAAACATCAGGGGGTGGTGCGAACTGTATGGGTGTGTGTTACATTACATTCACTAGTAGCAGTGAGAAAAACATCACGGGGTGGTGCGAACTCTATGGGTGTCTGTTACATTACATTCACTAGTAGCAGTGAGAAAAACATCACGGGGTGGTGCGCATTGTATGGGTGTGTGTTACATTACATTCACTAGTAGGAGTGAGAAAAACATCACGGGGTGGTGCGCATTGTATGGGTGTGTGTTACATTACATTCACTAGCAGGAGTGAGAAAAACATCACGCGGTGGTGCGCATTGTATGGGTGTGTGTTACATTACATTCACAAGCAGGAGTGAGAAAAACATCACGGGGTGGTGCGCATTGTATGGGTGTGTGTTACATTACATTCACTTGTAGGAGTGAGAAAAACATCACAGGGTTGTGCGCATTGTATGGGTGTGTGTTACATTACATTCACTAGTAGCAGTGAGAAAAACATCACGGGGTGGTGCGCATTGTATGGGTGTGTGTTACATTACGTTCACTAGCAGGAGTGAGAAAAACAACACGGGGTGGTGCGCATTGTATGGGTGAGTGTTACATTACATTCACTAGCAGGAGTGAGAAAACATCACGGGGTGGTGCGCATTGTATGGGTGAGTGTTACATTACATTCCCTAGCAGGAGTGAGAAAACATCACGGGGTGGTGCGCATTTTATGGGTGTGTGTTACATTACATTCACTAGTAGGAGTGAGAAAAACATCACGGGGTGGTGCGCATTGTATGGGTGTGTGTTACATTACATTCACTAGTAGGAGTGAGAAAAACATCACGGGGTGGTGCCCATTGTATGGGTGTGTGTTACATTACATTCACTAGTAGGAGTGAGAAAAACATCACGGGGTGGTGCGCATTGTATGGGTGTGTGTTACATTACATTCACTGGTAGCAGTGAGAAAAACATCACGGGGTGTTGCGCATTGTACGGGTGTGTGTTACATTACATTCACTAGTAGGAGTGAGAAAAACATCACGTGGTGGTGCGCATTGTATGGGTGTGTGTTACATTACATTCACTAGTAGGAGTGTGAAAAACATCACGGGGTGGTGCGCATTGTATGGGTGTGTGTTACATTACATTCACTAGTAGCAGTGAGAAAAACATCACGGGGTGGTGCGCATTGTATGGGTGTGTGTTACATTACATTCACTAGTAGGAGTGAGAAAAACATCACGGGGTGGTGTGCATTGTATGGGTGTGTGTTACATTACATTCACTAGTAGGAGTGAGAAAAACATCACGGGGTGGTGCGAACTGTATGGGTGTGTGTTACATTACATTCACTAGTAGCAGTGAGAAAAATATCACGAGGTGGTGCGAACTGTATGGGTGTGTGTTACATTACATTCACTAGTAGCAGTGAGAAAAACATCACGGGGTGGTGCGCATTGTATGGGTGTGTGTTACATTACATTCACTAGTAGCAGTGAGAAAAACATCACGGGGTGGTGCGCATTGTATGGGTGTGTGTTACATTACATTCACTAGCAGGAGTGAGAAAAACATCACGGGGTGGTTCGCATTGTATGGGTGTGTGTTACATTACATTCACAAGCAGGAGTGAGACAAACATCACGGGGTGGTGCGCATTGTATGGGTGTGTGTTACATTACATTCACTTGTAGGAGTGAGAAAAACATCACAGGGTTGTGCGCATTGTATGGGTGTGTGTTACATTACATTCAATAGTAGCAGTGAGAAAAACATCACGGGTTGGTGCGCATTGTATGGGTGTGTGTTACATTACGTTCACTAGCAGGAGTGAGAAAAACATCACGGGGTGGTGCGCATTGTATGGGTGAGTGTTACATTACATTCACTAGCAGGAGTGAGAAAAACATCACGGGGTGGTGCGCATTGTATGGGTGTGTGTTACATTACATTGAATAGTAGGAGTGAGAAAAACATCACTGGGTGGTGCGCATTGTATGGGTGTGTGTTACATTAGATTCACTAGTAGGAGTGAGAAAAACATAACGGGGTGGTGCGCATTGTATGGGTGTGTGTTACATTACATTCACTAGTAGGAGTGAGAAAAGCATCACGGGGTCGTGCGCATTGTATGGGTGTGTGTTACGTTACATTCACTAGTAGGAGTGAGAAAAACATCACGGGGTGGTGCGCATTGTATGGGTGTGTGTTACATTACATTCACTAGTAGGAGTGAGAAAAACATCACGGGGTGGTGCGCATTGTATGGGTGTGTGTTACATTACATTCACTATTAGGAGTGAGAAAAACATCACGTGGTGGTGCGCATTGTATGGGTGTGTGTTACATTACATTCACTAGTAGGAGTGAGAAAAACATCACAGGGTGGTGCGCATTGTATGGGTGTGTGTTACATTACATTCACTAGTAGGAGTGAGAAAAACATCACAGGGTGGTACGCATTGTATGGGTGTGTGTTACATTACATTCACTAGTAGCAGTGAGAAAAACATCATGGGGTGGTGCGAATTGTATGGGTGTGTGTTACATTACATTCACTAGCAGGAGTGAGAAAAACACCACGGGGTGGTGCGCATTGTATGGGTGTGTGTTACATTACATTCACTAGCAGCAGTGAGCAAAACATCACGGGGTGGTGCGCATTGTATGGGTGTGTGTTACATTACATTCACTAGTAGGAGTGAGAAAAACATCACTGGGTGGCGCGCATTGTATGGGTGTGTGTTACATTACATTCACTAGGAGAAGTGAGAAAAACATCACGGGGTGGTGTGCATTGTATGGGTTTGTGTTACATTACATTCACTAGTAGGAGTGAGAAAAACATTACGGGGTGGTGCGCATTGTATGGGTGTGTGTTTCATTACATTCACTACTAGGAGTCAGAAAAACACCAGGTGTGGTAAGCATTGTATGGGTGTGTGTTACATTACATTCACTAGCAGGAGTGAGAAAAACATCAGGGGGTGGTGCGAACTGTATGGGTGTGTGTTACATTACATTCACTAGTAGCAGTGAGAAAAACATCACGGGGTGGTGCGAACTCTATGGGTGTCTGTTACATTACATTCACTAGTAGCAGTGAGAAAAACATCACGGGGTGGTGCGCATTGTATGGGTGTGTGTTACATTACATTCACTACTAGGAGTGAGAAAAACATCACGGGGTGGTGCGCATTGTATGGGTGTGTGTTACATTACATTCACTAGCAGGAGTGAGAAAAACATCACGCGGTGGTGCGCATTGTATGGGTGTGTGTTACATTACATTCACAAGCAGGAGTGAGAAAAACATCACGGGGTGGTGCGCATTGTATGGGTGTGTGTTACATTACATTCACTTGTAGGAGTGAGAAAAACATCACAGGGTTGTGCTCATTGTATGGGTGTGTGTTACATTACATTCACTAGTAGCAGTGAGAAAAACATCACGGGGTGGTGCGCATTGTATGGGTGTGTGTTACATTACGTTCACTAGCAGGAGTGAGAAAAACATCACGGGGTGGTGCGCATTGTATGGGTGAGTGTTACATTACGTTCACTAGCAGGAGTGAGAAAAACATCACGGGGTGGTGCGCATTGTATGGGTGAGTGTTACATTACATTCACTAGCAGGAGTGAGAAAAACATCACGGGGTGGTTCGCATTGTATGGGTGTGTGTTACATTACATTCACAAGCAGGAGTGAGACAAACATCACGGGGTGGTGCGCATTGTATGGGTGTGTGTTACATTACATTCACTTGTAGGAGTGAGAAAAACATCACAGGGTTGTGCGCATTGTATGGGTGTGTGTTACATTACATTCAATAGTAGCAGTGAGAAAAACATCACGGGTTGGTGCGCATTGTATGGGTGTGTGTTACATTACGTTCACTAGCAGGAGTGAGAAAAACATCACGGGGTGGTGCGCATTGTATGGGTGAGTGTTACATTACATTCACTAGCAGGAGTGAGAAAAACATCACGGGGTGGTGCGCATTGTATGGGTGTGTGTTACATTACATTGAATAGTAGGAGTGAGAAAAACATCACTGGGTGGTGCGCATTGTATGGGTGTGTGTTACATTAGATTCACTAGTAGGAGTGAGAAAAACATAACGGGGTGGTGCGCATTGTATGGGTGTGTGTTACATTACATTCACTAGTAGGAGTGAGAAAAGCATCACGGGGTCGTGCGCATTGTATGGGTGTGTGTTACGTTACATTCACTAGTAGGAGTGAGAAAAACATCACGGGGTGGTGCGCATTGTATGGGTGTGTGTTACATTACATTCACTAGTAGGAGTGAGAAAAACATCACGGGGTGGTGCGCATTGTATGGGTGTGTGTTACATTACATTCACTATTAGGAGTGAGAAAAACATCACGTGGTGGTGCGCATTGTATGGGTGTGTGTTACATTACATTCACTAGTAGGAGTGAGAAAAACATCACAGGGTGGTGCGCATTGTATGGGTGTGTGTTACATTACATTCACTAGTAGGAGTGAGAAAAACATCACAGGGTGGTACGCATTGTATGGGTGTGTGTTACATTACATTCACTAGTAGCAGTGAGAAAAACATCATGGGGTGGTGCGAATTGTATGGGTGTGTGTTACATTACATTCACTAGCAGGAGTGAGAAAAACACCACGGGGTGGTGCGCATTGTATGGGTGTGTGTTACATTACATTCACTAGCAGCAGTGAGCAAAACATCACGGGGTGGTGCGCATTGTATGGGTGTGTGTTACATTACATTCACTAGTAGGAGTGAGAAAAACATCACTGGGTGGCGCGCATTGTATGGGTGTGTGTTACATTACATTCACTAGGAGAAGTGAGAAAAACATCACGGGGTGGTGTGCATTGTATGGGTTTGTGTTACATTACATTCACTAGTAGGAGTGAGAAAAACATTACGGGGTGGTGCGCATTGTATGGGTGTGTGTTTCATTACATTCACTACTAGGAGTCAGAAAAACACCAGGTGTGGTAAGCATTGTATGGGTGTGTGTTACATTACATTCACTAGCAGGAGTGAGAAAAACATCAGGGGGTGGTGCGAACTGTATGGGTGTGTGTTACATTACATTCACTAGTAGCAGTGAGAAAAACATCACGGGGTGGTGCGAACTCTATGGGTGTCTGTTACATTACATTCACTAGTAGCAGTGAGAAAAACATCACGGGGTGGTGCGCATTGTATGGGTGTGTGTTACATTACATTCACTACTAGGAGTGAGAAAAACATCACGGGGTGGTGCGCATTGTATGGGTGTGTGTTACATTACATTCACTAGCAGGAGTGAGAAAAACATCACGCGGTGGTGCGCATTGTATGGGTGTGTGTTACATTACATTCACAAGCAGGAGTGAGAAAAACATCACGGGGTGGTGCGCATTGTATGGGTGTGTGTTACATTACATTCACTTGTAGGAGTGAGAAAAACATCACAGGGTTGTGCTCATTGTATGGGTGTGTGTTACATTACATTCACTAGTAGCAGTGAGAAAAACATCACGGGGTGGTGCGCATTGTATGGGTGTGTGTTACATTACGTTCACTAGCAGGAGTGAGAAAAACATCACGGGGTGGTGCGCATTGTATGGGTGAGTGTTACATTACATTCACTAGCAGGAGTGCGAAAACATCACGGGGTGGTGCGCATTGTATGGGTGTGTGTTACATTACATTCACTAGTAGGAGTGAGAAAAACATCACGGGGTGGTGCGCATTGTATGGGTGTGTGTTACATTATGTTCACTAGCAGGAGTGAGAAAAACATCACGGGGTGGTGCGCATTGTATGGGTGAGTGTTACATTACATTCACTAGCAGGAGTGAGAAAAACATCACGGGGTGGTGCGCATTGTATGGGTGTGTGTTACATTACATTCACTAGTAGGAGTGAGAAAAACATCACTGGGTGGTGCGCATTGTATGGGTGTGTGTTACATTACATTCACTAGTAGCAGTGACAAAAACATCACGGGGTGGTGCGAATTGTATGGGTGTGTGTTACATTACATTCAGTAGCAGGAGTGAGAAAAACATCACGGGGTGGTGCGCATTGTATGGGTGTGTGTTACATTACATTCACTAGCAGCAGTGAGAAAAATATCACGGGGTGGTGCGCATTGTATGGGTGTGTGTTACATTACATTCACTAGTAGGAGTGAGAAAAACATCACTGGGTGGTGCGCATTGTATGGGTGTGTGTTACATTACATTCACTAGTAGGAGTGAGAAAAATATCACGGGGTGGTGACATTGTATGGGTGTGTGTTACATTACATTCACTAGTAGGAGTGAGAAAAACATCACGGGGTGTTGCGCATTGTATGGGTGTGTGTTTCATTACATTCACTACTACGAGTCAGAAAAACATCACGGGGTGGTGCGCATTGTATGGGTGTGTGTTACATTACATTCACTAGCAGGAGTGAAAAAACATCACGGGGTGGTGCTCATTGTATGGGTGTGTGTTACATTACATTCACTAGCAGGAGTGAGAAAAACATCACGGGGTGGTGCGCATTGTATGGGTGAGTGTTACATTACATTCACTACTAGGAGTGAGAAAAACATCATGGGTTGGTGCGCATTGTATGGGTGTGTGTTACATTACATTCACTAGTAGGAGTGAGAAAAACATCACGGGGTGGTGCGCATTGTATGGGTGTGTGTTACATTACATTCACTAGTAGGAGTGAGAAAAACATCACGGGGTGGTTCGCATTGTATGGGTGTGTGTTACATTACATTCACTAGTAGGAGTGAGAAAAACATCACGGGGTGGTGCGCATTGTATGGGTGTGTGTTACATTACATTCACTAGCAGGAGTGAGAAAAACATCACGGGGTGGTGCGCATTGTATGGGTGTGTGTTACATTAAATTCACTAATAGGAGTGAGAAAAACATCACGGGGTGGTGCGCATTGTATGGGTGTGTGTTACATTACATTCACTAGTAGGAGTGAGAAAAACATCACTGGGTGGTGCGCATTGTATGGGTGTGTGTTACATTAGATTCACTAGTAGGATTGAGAAAAACATCACGGGGTGGTGCGCATTGTATGGGTGTGTGTTACATTAGATTCACCAGTAGGAGTGAGAAAAACATCACGGGTTGGTGCGCATTGTATGGGTGTGTGTTACATTACATTCACTAGTAGGAGTGAGAAAAACATCACGGGGTGGTGCTCATTGTATGGGTGTGTGTTACATTACATTCACTATTAGGAGTGAGAAAAACATTACGTGGTGGTGCGCATTGTATGGGTGTGTGTTACATTACATTCACTAGTAGGAGTGAGAAAAACATCACAGGGTGGTGCGCATTGTATGGGTGTGTGTTACATTACATTCACTACTAGGAGTGAGAAAAACATCACAGGGTGGTACGCATTGTATGGGTGTGTGTTACATTACATTCACTAGTAGCAGTGAGAAAAACATCACGGGGTGGTGCGAATTGTATGGGTGTGTGTTACATTACATTCACTAGCAGGAGTGAGAAAAACATCACGGGGTGGTGCGCATTGTATGGGTGTGTGTTACATTACATTCACTAGCAGCAGTGAGAAAAACATCACGGGGTGGTGCGCATTGTATGGGTGTGTGTTACATTACATTCACTAGTAGGAGTGAGAAAAACATCACTGGGTGGCGCGCATTGTATGGGTGTGTGTTACATTACATTCACTAGTAGAAGTGAGAAAAACATCACGGGGTGGTGTGCATTGTATGGGTTTGTGTTACATTACATTCACTAGTAGGAGTGAGAAAAACATCACGGGGTGGTGCGCATTGTATGGGTGTGTGTTTCATTACATTCACTACTAGGAGTCAGAAAAACACCAGGTGTGGTAAGCATTGTATGGGTGTGTGTTACATTACATTCACTAGCAGGAGTGAGAAAAACATCAGGGGGTGGTGCGAACTGTATGGGTGTGTGTTACATTACATTCACTAGTAGCAGTGAGAAAAACATCACGGGGTGGTGCGAACTCTATGGGTGTCTGTTACATTACATTCACTAGTAGCAGTGAGAAAAACATCACGGGGTGGTGCGCATTGTATGGGTGTGTGTTACATTACATTCACTAGTAGGAGTGAGAAAAACATCACGGGGTGGTGCGCATTGTATGGGTGTGTGTTACATTACTTTCACTAGCAGGAGTGAGAAAAACATCACGCGGTGGTGCGCATTGTATGGGTGTGTGTTACATTACATTCACAAGCAGGAGTGAGAAAAACATCACGGGGTGGTGCGCATTGTATGGGTGTGTGTTACATTACATTCACTTGTAGGAGTGAGAAAAACATCACAGGGTTGTGCGCATTGTATGGGTGTGTGTTACATTACATTCACTAGTAGCAGTGAGAAAAACATCACGATGTGGTGCGCATTGTATGGGTGTGTGTTACATTACGTTCACTAGCAGGAGTGAGAAAAACATCACGGGGTGGTGCGCATTGTATGGGTGAGTGTTACATTACATTCACTAGCAGGAGTGAGAAAACATCACGGGGTGGTGCGCATTGTATGGGTGTGTGTTACATTACATTCACTAGTAGGAGTCAGAAAAACATCACGGGGTGGTGCGCATTGTATGGGTGTGTGTTACATTATGTTCACTAGCAGGAGTGAGAAAAACATCACGGGGTGGTGCGCATTGTATGGGTGAGTGTTACATTACATTCACTAGCAGGAGTGAGAAAAACATCACGGGGTGGTGCGCATTGTATGGGTGTGTGTTACATTACATTCACTAGTAGGAGTGAGAAAAACATCACTGGGTGGTGCGCATTGTATGGGTGTGTGTTACATTACATTCACTAGTAGGAGTGAGAAAAGCATCACGGGGTGGTGCGCATTGAATGGGTGTGTGTTACATTACATTCTCTAATAGGAGTGAGAAAAACATCAGGGATAGTGCGCATTGTATGGGTGTGTGTACTTTAGATTCAGTAGTAGGAGTGAGAAAAACATCACGGGGTGGTGCGCATTGTATGGGTGTGTGTTACATTAGATTCACTAGTAGGAGTGAGAAAAACATCACGGGGTTGTGCGCATTGTATGGGTGTGTGTTACATTACATTCACTAGTAGGAGTGAGAAAAACATCACGGGGTGGAGCGCATTTTATGGGTGTGTGTTACATTACATTCACTAGTAGGAGTGAGAAAAACATCACGGGGTGGTGCGCATTGTATGGGTGTGTGTTACATTACATTCACTAGTAGGAGTGAGAAAAACATCACGGGGTGGTTCGCATTGTATGGGTGTGTGTTACATTAGATTCACTAGTAGGAGTGAGAAAAACATCACGGGGTGGTGCGCATTGTATGGGTGTGTGTTACATTACATTCACTAGTAGGAGTGAGAAAAACATCACGGGGTGGTGCGCATTGTATGGGTGTGTGTTACATTAAATTCACTAATAGGAGTGAGAAAAACATCACGGGGTGGTGCGCATTGTATGGGTGTGTGTTACATTACATTCACTAGTAGGAGTGAGAAAAACATCACGGGGTGGTGCGCATTGTATGGGTGTGTGTTACATTACATTCACTAGTAGGAGTTAGAAAAACATCACGGGGTGGTGCGCATTGTATGGGTGTGTGTTACATTACATTCACTACTAGGAGTGAGAAAAACATCACTAGGTGGTGTGAATCGGAGGGTCTGAATTAGGATAGGCAGTGAGTGGCAATGTAGGATGGAGAAAAGCACCGCGAGGTGGTCAGCATGGGGAGGTCAGGGAATATGCAGTGGCAATATAGGATAGGTTTCTGAAAAACATTGCGGGGTGGTGCGCATTGTATGGGTGTGTGTTACATTACATTCACTGATAGGAGTGAGAAAAAAATCAGGGGTGGTGCGCATTGTATGGGTGTGTGTTACATTAGATTCAGTAGTAGGAGTGAGAAAAACATCACGGGGTGGTGCGCATTGTATGGGTGTGTGTTACATTAGATTCACTAGTAGGAGTGAGAAAAACATCACGGGGTGGTGCACATTGTATGGGTGTGTGTTACATTACATTCACTAGTAGAAGTGAGAAAAACATCACGGGGTGGTGCGCATTGTATGGGTGTGTGTTAAATTACATTCACTAGTAGGAGTGAGAAAAACATCACGGGGTGGTGCGCATTGTATGGGTGTGTGTTACATTACATTCACTAGTAGGAGTGATAAAAACATCACGGGGTGGTGCGCATTGTATGGGTGTGTGTTACATTATGTTCACTAGCAGGAGTGAGAAAAACATCACGGGGTGGTGCGCATTGTATGGGTGAGTGTTACATTACATTCACTAGCAGGAGTGAGAAAAACATCACGGGGTGGTGCGCATTGTATGGGTGAGTGTTACATTACATTCACTAGCAGGAGTGAGAAAAACATCACGGGGTGGTGCGCATTGTATGGGTGTGTGTTACGTTACATTCACTAGTAGGAGTGAGAAAAACATCACTGGGTGGTGCGCATTGTATGGGTGTGTGTTACATTACATTCACTAGTAGGAGTGAGAAAAGCATCACGGGGTGGTGCGCATTGAATGGGTGTGTGTTACATTACATTCTCTAATAGGAGTGAGAAAAACATCAGGGATAGTGCGCATTGTATGGGTGTGTGTACTTTAGATTCAGTAGTAGGAGTGAGAAAAACATCACGGGGTGGTGCGCATTGTATGGGTGTGTGTTACATTAGATTCACTAGTAGGAGTGAGAAAAACATCACGGGGTTGTGCGCATTGTATGGGTGTGTGTTACATTACATTCACTAGTAGGAGTGAGAAAAACATCACGGGGTGGAGCGCATTTTATGGGTGTGTGTTACATTACATTCACTAGTAGGAGTGAGAAAAACATCACGGGGTGGTGCGCATTGTATGGGTGTGTGTTACATTACATTCACTAGTAGGAGTGAGAAAAACATCACGGGGTGGTTCGCATTGTATGGGTGTGTGTTACATTAGATTCACTAGTAGGAGTGAGAAAAACATCACGGGGTGGTGCGCATTGTATGGGTGTGTGTTACATTACATTCACTAGTAGGAGTGAGAAAAACATCACGGGGTGGTGCGCATTGTATGGGTGTGTGTTACATTAAATTCACTAATAGGAGTGAGAAAAACATCACGGGGTGGTGCGCATTGTATGGGTGTGTGTTACATTACATTCACTAGTAGGAGTGAGAAAAACATCACGGGGTGGTGCGCATTGTATGGGTGTGTGTTACATTACATTCACTAGTAGGAGTTAGAAAAACATCACGGGGTGGTGCGCATTGTATGGGTGTGTGTTACATTACATTCACTACTAGGAGTGAGAAAAACATCACTAGGTGGTGTGAATCGGAGGGTCTGAATTAGGATAGGCAGTGAGTGGCAATGTAGGATGGAGAAAAGCACCGCGAGGTGGTCAGCATGGGGAGGTCAGGGAATATGCAGTGGCAATATAGGATAGGTTT
The DNA here is from genome assembly GCF_034190915.1 of Cavia porcellus. Lineage (NCBI taxonomy): Eukaryota > Metazoa > Chordata > Mammalia > Rodentia > Caviidae > Cavia > Cavia porcellus. The sequence continues at coordinate 308,859 of NW_026947668.1, read as the reverse complement.
CTGAAAAACATTGCGGGGTGGTGCGCATTGTATGGGTGTGTGTTACATTACATTCACTGATAGGAGTGAGAAAAAAATCAGGGGTGGTGCGCATTGTATGGGTGTGTGTTACATTAGATTCAGTAGTAGGAGTGAGAAAAACATCACGGGGTGGTGCGCATTGTATGGGTGTGTGTTACATTACATTCACCAGTAGGAGTGAGAAAAACATCACGGGTTGGTGCGCATTGTATGGGTGTGTGTTACATTACATTCACTAGTAGGAGTGAGAAAAACATCACGGGGTGGTGCTCATTGTATGGGTGTGTGTTACATTACATTCACTATTAGGAGTGAGAAAAACATTACGTGGTGGTGCGCATTGTATGGGTGTGTGTTACATTACATTCACTAGTAGGAGTGAGAAAAACATCACAGGGTGGTGCGCATTGTATGGGTGTGTGTTACATTACATTCACTACTAGGAGTGAGAAAAACATCACAGGGTGGTACGCATTGTATGGGTGTGTGTTACATTACATTCACTAGTAGCAGTGAGAAAAACATCACGGGGTGGTGCGAATTGTATGGGTGTGTGTTACATTACATTCACTAGCAGGAGTGAGAAAAACATCACGGGGTGGTGCGCATTGTATGGGTGTGTGTTACATTACATTCACTAGCAGCAGTGAGAAAAACATCACGGGGTGGTGCGCATTGTATGGGTGTGTGTTACATTACATTCACTAGTAGGAGTGAGAAAAACATCACTGGGTGGCGCGCATTGTATGGGTGTGTGTTACATTACATTCACTAGTAGAAGTGAGAAAAACATCACGGGGTGGTGTGCATTGTATGGGTTTGTGTTACATTACATTCACTAGTAGGAGTGAGAAAAACATCACGGGGTGGTGCGCATTGTATGGGTGTGTGTTTCATTACATTCACTACTAGGAGTCAGAAAAACACCAGGTGTGGTAAGCATTGTATGGGTGTGTGTTACATTACATTCACTAGCAGGAGTGAGAAAAACATCAGGGGGTGGTGCGAACTGTATGGGTGTGTGTTACATTACATTCACTAGTAGCAGTGAGAAAAACATCACGGGGTGGTGCGAACTCTATGGGTGTCTGTTACATTACATTCACTAGTAGCAGTGAGAAAAACATCACGGGGTGGTGCGCATTGTATGGGTGTGTGTTACATTACATTCACTAGTAGGAGTGAGAAAAACATCACGGGGTGGTGCGCATTGTATGGGTGTGTGTTACATTACTTTCACTAGCAGGAGTGAGAAAAACATCACGCGGTGGTGCGCATTGTATGGGTGTGTGTTACATTACATTCACAAGCAGGAGTGAGAAAAACATCACGGGGTGGTGCGCATTGTATGGGTGTGTGTTACATTACATTCACTTGTAGGAGTGAGAAAAACATCACAGGGTTGTGCGCATTGTATGGGTGTGTGTTACATTACATTCACTAGTAGCAGTGAGAAAAACATCACGATGTGGTGCGCATTGTATGGGTGTGTGTTACATTACGTTCACTAGCAGGAGTGAGAAAAACATCACGGGGTGGTGCGCATTGTATGGGTGAGTGTTACATTACATTCACTAGCAGGAGTGAGAAAACATCACGGGGTGGTGCGCATTGTATGGGTGTGTGTTACATTACATTCACTAGTAGGAGTCAGAAAAACATCACGGGGTGGTGCGCATTGTATGGGTGTGTGTTACATTATGTTCACTAGCAGGAGTGAGAAAAACATCACGGGGTGGTGCGCATTGTATGGGTGAGTGTTACATTACATTCACTAGCAGGAGTGAGAAAAACATCACGGGGTGGTGCGCATTGTATGGGTGTGTGTTACATTACATTCACTAGTAGGAGTGAGAAAAACATCACTGGGTGGTGCGCATTGTATGGGTGTGTGTTACATTACATTCACTAGTAGGAGTGAGAAAAGCATCACGGGGTGGTGCGCATTGAATGGGTGTGTGTTACATTACATTCTCTAATAGGAGTGAGAAAAACATCAGGGATAGTGCGCATTGTATGGGTGTGTGTACTTTAGATTCAGTAGTAGGAGTGAGAAAAACATCACGGGGTGGTGCGCATTGTATGGGTGTGTGTTACATTAGATTCACTAGTAGGAGTGAGAAAAACATCACGGGGTTGTGCGCATTGTATGGGTGTGTGTTACATTACATTCACTAGTAGGAGTGAGAAAAACATCACGGGGTGGAGCGCATTTTATGGGTGTGTGTTACATTACATTCACTAGTAGGAGTGAGAAAAACATCACGGGGTGGTGCGCATTGTATGGGTGTGTGTTACATTACATTCACTAGTAGGAGTGAGAAAAACATCACGGGGTGGTTCGCATTGTATGGGTGTGTGTTACATTAGATTCACTAGTAGGAGTGAGAAAAACATCACGGGGTGGTGCGCATTGTATGGGTGTGTGTTACATTACATTCACTAGTAGGAGTGAGAAAAACATCACGGGGTGGTGCGCATTGTATGGGTGTGTGTTACATTAAATTCACTAATAGGAGTGAGAAAAACATCACGGGGTGGTGCGCATTGTATGGGTGTGTGTTACATTACATTCACTAGTAGGAGTGAGAAAAACATCACGGGGTGGTGCGCATTGTATGGGTGTGTGTTACATTACATTCACTAGTAGGAGTTAGAAAAACATCACGGGGTGGTGCGCATTGTATGGGTGTGTGTTACATTACATTCACTACTAGGAGTGAGAAAAACATCACTAGGTGGTGTGAATCGGAGGGTCTGAATTAGGATAGGCAGTGAGTGGCAATGTAGGATGGAGAAAAGCACCGCGAGGTGGTCAGCATGGGGAGGTCAGGGAATATGCAGTGGCAATATAGGATAGGTTTCTGAAAAACATTGCGGGGTGGTGCGCATTGTATGGGTGTGTGTTACATTACATTCACTGATAGGAGTGAGAAAAAAATCAGGGGTGGTGCGCATTGTATGGGTGTGTGTTACATTAGATTCAGTAGTAGGAGTGAGAAAAACATCACGGGGTGGTGCGCATTGTATGGGTGTGTGTTACATTAGATTCACTAGTAGGAGTGAGAAAAACATCACGGGGTGGTGCACATTGTATGGGTGTGTGTTACATTACATTCACTAGTAGAAGTGAGAAAAACATCACGGGGTGGTGCGCATTGTATGGGTGTGTGTTAAATTACATTCACTAGTAGGAGTGAGAAAAACATCACGGGGTGGTGCGCATTGTATGGGTGTGTGTTACATTACATTCACTAGTAGGAGTGATAAAAACATCACGGGGTGGTGCGCATTGTATGGGTGTGTGTTACATTATGTTCACTAGCAGGAGTGAGAAAAACATCACGGGGTGGTGCGCATTGTATGGGTGAGTGTTACATTACATTCACTAGCAGGAGTGAGAAAAACATCACGGGGTGGTGCGCATTGTATGGGTGAGTGTTACATTACATTCACTAGCAGGAGTGAGAAAAACATCACGGGGTGGTGCGCATTGTATGGGTGTGTGTTACGTTACATTCACTAGTAGGAGTGAGAAAAACATCACTGGGTGGTGCGCATTGTATGGGTGTGTGTTACATTACATTCACTAGTAGGAGTGAGAAAAGCATCACGGGGTGGTGCGCATTGAATGGGTGTGTGTTACATTACATTCTCTAATAGGAGTGAGAAAAACATCAGGGATAGTGCGCATTGTATGGGTGTGTGTACTTTAGATTCAGTAGTAGGAGTGAGAAAAACATCACGGGGTGGTGCGCATTGTATGGGTGTGTGTTACATTAGATTCACTAGTAGGAGTGAGAAAAACATCACGGGGTTGTGCGCATTGTATGGGTGTGTGTTACATTACATTCACTAGTAGGAGTGAGAAAAACATCACGGGGTGGAGCGCATTTTATGGGTGTGTGTTACATTACATTCACTAGTAGGAGTGAGAAAAACATCACGGGGTGGTGCGCATTGTATGGGTGTGTGTTACATTACATTCACTAGTAGGAGTGAGAAAAACATCACGGGGTGGTTCGCATTGTATGGGTGTGTGTTACATTAGATTCACTAGTAGGAGTGAGAAAAACATCACGGGGTGGTGCGCATTGTATGGGTGTGTGTTACATTACATTCACTAGTAGGAGTGAGAAAAACATCACGGGGTGGTGCGCATTGTATGGGTGTGTGTTACATTAAATTCACTAATAGGAGTGAGAAAAACATCACGGGGTGGTGCGCATTGTATGGGTGTGTGTTACATTACATTCACTAGTAGGAGTGAGAAAAACATCACGGGGTGGTGCGCATTGTATGGGTGTGTGTTACATTACATTCACTAGTAGGAGTTAGAAAAACATCACGGGGTGGTGCGCATTGTATGGGTGTGTGTTACATTACATTCACTACTAGGAGTGAGAAAAACATCACTAGGTGGTGTGAATCGGAGGGTCTGAATTAGGATAGGCAGTGAGTGGCAATGTAGGATGGAGAAAAGCACCGCGAGGTGGTCAGCATGGGGAGGTCAGGGAATATGCAGTGGCAATATAGGATAGGTTTCTGAAAAACATTGCGGGGTGGTGCGCATTGTATGGGTGTGTGTTACATTACATTCACTGATAGGAGTGAGAAAAAAATCAGGGGTGGTGCGCATTGTATGGGTGTGTGTTACATTAGATTCAGTAGTAGGAGTGAGAAAAACATCACGGGGTGGTGCGCATTGTATGGGTGTGTGTTACATTAGATTCACTAGTAGGAGTGAGAAAAACATCACGGGGTGGTGCACATTGTATGGGTGTGTGTTACATTACATTCACTAGTAGAAGTGAGAAAAACATCACGGGGTGGTGCGCATTGTATGGGTGTGTGTTAAATTACATTCACTAGTAGGAGTGAGAAAAACATCACGGGGTGGTGCGCATTGTATGGGTGTGTGTTACATTACATTCACTAGTAGGAGTGATAAAAACATCATGGGGTGGTGCGCATTGTATGGTTGTGTGTTACATTACATTCACTAGTAGGAGTGAGAAAAACATCACGGGGTGGTGCGCATTGTATGGGTGTGTGTTACATTACATTCACTACTAGGAGTGAGAAAAACGTCACGGGGTGGTGCGCATTGTATGGGTGTGTGTTACATTACATTCACTAGTAGGAGTGAGAAAAACATCACAGGGTGGTGCGCCTTGTATGGGTGTGTGTTACGTTACATTCACTAGTAGCAGTGACAAAAACATCACGAGGTGGTGCGCATTGTATGGGTGTGTGTTACATTACATTCACTAGTAGGAGTGAGAAAAACATCACGGGGTGGTGCGCATTGTATGGGTGTGTGTTACATTACATTCACTAGTAGGAGTGAGAAAAACATCACGGGGTGGTGCGCATTGTATGGGTGTGTGTTACATTAGATTCAGTAGTAGGAGTGAGAAAAACATCACGGGGTGGAGCGAATTGTATGGGTGTGTGTTACATTACATTCACTAGCAGCACTGAGAAAAACATCACGGGGTGGTGCGCATTGTATGGGTGTGTGTTACATTACATTCACTAGCAGGAGTGAGAAAAACATCACGGGGTGGTGCGCATTGTATGGGTGTGTGTTACATTACATTCACTAGTAGGAGTTAGAAAACCATCACGGGGTGGTGCGCATTGTATGGGTGTGTGTTACATTACATTCACTACTAGGAGTGAGAAAAACATCACGAGGTGGTGTGAATCGGAGGGTCTGAATTAGGATAGGCAGTGAGTGGCAATGTAGGATGGAGGAAAGCACCGCGAGGTGGTCAGCATGGGGAGGTCAGCGAATATGCAGTGGCAATGTAGGATAGGTTTCTGAAAAACATCGCGGGGTGGTGCGCATTGTATGGGTGTGTGTTACATTACATTCACTAGTAGGAGTGAGAAAAACATCACGGGGTGGTGCGCATTGTATGGGTGTGTGTTACATTACATTCAATAGTAGAAGTGAGGAAAACATCACGGGGTGGTGCGCATTGTATGGGTGTGTGTTACATTACATTCACTAGTGGGAGTGAGAAAAACATCACGGGGTGGTGCGCATTGTATGGGTGTGTGTTACATTACATTCACTAGTGGGAGAGAGAAAAACATCACGGGGTGGTGCGCATTGTATGGGTGTGTGTTACATTACATTCACTAGTAGGAGTGAAAAAAACATCACGGAGTGGTTCGCATTGTATGGGTGTGTGTTACATTAGATTCACTAGGAGGAGTGAGAAAAACATCACGGGGTGGTGCGCATTGTATGGATGTGTGTTACATTACATTCACTAGTAGGAGTGAGAAAAACATCACGGGGTGGTGCGCATTGTATGGATGTGTGTTACATTACATTCACTAGTAGGAGTGAGAAAAACATCACGGGGTGGTGCGCATTGTATGGGTGTGTGTTACATTACATTAACCAGTAGGAGTGAGAAAAACATCACGGGGTGGTGCGCATTGTATGGGTGTGTGTTACATTACATTCACTAGTAGGACTGAGAAAAACATCACGGGGTGGTGCGCATTGTATGGATGTGTGTTACAGTACATTCACTAGTAGGACTGAGAAAAACATCACGGGGTGGTGCGCATTGTATGGGTGTGTGTTACATTACATTCACCAGTAGGAGTGAGAAAAACATCACGGGGTGGTGCGCATTGTATGGGTGTGTGTTACATTACATTCACTAGTAGGACTGAGAAAAACATCACGGGGTGGTGCGCATTGTATGGGTGTGTGTTACATTACATTCACTAGTAGGACTGAGAAAAACATCACGGGGTGGTGCGCATTGTATGGGTGTGTGTTACATTACATTCACTAGTGGGAGTGAGAAAAACATCACGGGGTGGTGCGCATTGTATGGGTGTGTATTACATTAGATTCACTAGGAGTAGTGAGAAAAACATCACGGGGTGGTGCGCATTGTATGGGTGTGTGTTACATTAGATTCACTAGAAGGAGTGAGAAAAACATTACGGGGTGGTGAGCATTGTATGGATGTGTGTTACATTACATTCACTAGTAGGAGTGAGAAAAACATCACGGGGTGATGCGCATTGTATGGGTGTGTGTTACATTACATTCACTAGCAGCAGTGAGAAAAACATCACGGGGTGGTGCGCATTGTATGGGTGTGTGTTACATTACATTCACTAGTAGGAGTGAGAAAAACATCACTGGGTGGCGCGCATTGTATGGGTGTGTGTTACATTACATTCACTAGTAGAAGTGAGAAAAACATCACGGGGTGGTGTGCATTGTATGGGTTTGTGTTACATTACATTCACTAGTAGGAGTGAGAAAAACATCACGGGGTGGTGCGCATTGTATGGGTGTGTGTTTCATTACATTCACTACTAGGAGTCAGAAAAACACCAGGTGTGGTAAGCATTGTATGGGTGTGTGTTACATTACATTCACTAGCAGGAGTGAGAAAAACATCAGGGGGTGGTGCGAACTGTATGGGTGTGTGTTACATTACATTCACTAGTAGGAGTGAGAAAAACATCACGGGGTGGTGCGCATTGTATGGGTGTGTGTTACATTACATTCAATAGTAGAAGTGAGGAAAACATCAAGGGGTGGTGCGCATTGTATGGGTGTGTGTTACATTACATTCACTAGTGGGAGTGAGAAAAACATCACGGGGTGGTGCGCATTGTATGGGTGTGTGTTACATTACATTCACTAGTGGGAGAGAGAAAAACATCACGGGGTGGTGCGCATTGTATGGGTGTGTGTTACATTACATTCACTAGTAGGAGTGAGAAAAACATCACGGGGTGGTTCGCATTGTATGGGTGTGTGTTACATTAGATTCACTAGGAGGAGTGAGAAAAACATCACGGGGTGGTGCGCATTGTATGGATGTGTGTTACATTACATTCACTAGTAGGAGTGAGAAAAACATCACGGGGTGGTGCGCATTGTATGGATGTGTGTTACATTACATTCACTAGTAGGAGTGAGAAAAACATCACGGGGTGGTGCGCATTGTATGGGTGTGTGTTACATTACATTAACCAGTAGGAGTGAGAAAAACATCACGGGGTGGTGCGCATTGTATGGGTGTGTGTTACATTACATTCACTAGTAGGACTGAGAAAAACATCACGGGGTGGTGCGCATTGTATGGATGTGTGTTACAGTACATTCACTAGTAGGACTGAGAAAAACATCACGGGGTGGTGCGCATTGTATGGGTGTGTGTTACATTACATTCACCAGTAGGAGTGAGAAAAACATCACGGGGTGGTGCGCATTGTATGGGTGTATGTTACATTACATTCACTAGTAGGACTGAGAAAAACATCACGGGGTGGTGCGCATTGTATGGGTGTGTGTTACATTACATTCACTAGTAGGACTGAGAAAAACATCACGGGGTGGTGCGCATTGTATGGGTGTGTGTTACATTACATTCACTAGTGGGAGTGAGAAAAACATCACGGGGTGGTGCGCATTGTATGGGTGTGTGTTACATTAGATTCACTAGGAGTAGTGAGAAAAACATCACGGGGTGGTGCGCATTGTATGGGTGTGTGTTACATTAGATTCACTAGAAGGAGTGAGAAAAACATTACGGGGTGGTGAGCATTGTATGGATGTGTGTTACATTACATTCACTAGTAGGAGTGAGAAAAACATCACGGGGTGGTGCGCATTGTATGGGTGTGTGTTACATTACATTCACTAGCAGCAGTGAGAAAAACATCACGGGGTGGTGCGCATTGTATGGGTGTGTGTTACATTACATTCACTAGTAGGAATGAGAAAAACATCACTGGGTGGCGCGCATTGTATGGGTGTGTGTTACATTACATTCATTAGTAGAAGTGAGAAAAACATCACGGGGTGGTGTGCATTGTATGGGTTTGTGTTACATTACATTCACTAGTAGGAGTGAGAAAAACATCACGGGGTGGTGCGCATTGTATGGGTGTGTGTTTCATTACATTCACTACTAGGAGTCAGAAAAACACCAGGTGTGGTAAGCATTGTATGGGTGTGTGTTACATTACATTCACTAGCAGGAGTGAGAAAAACATCAGGGGGTGGTGCGAACTGTATGGGTGTGTGTTACATTACATTCACTAGTAGCAGTGAGAAAAACATCACGGGGTGGTGCGAACTCTATGGGTGTCTGTTACATTACATTCACTAGTAGCAGTGAGAAAAACATCACGGGGTGGTGCGCATTGTATGGGTGTGTGTTACATTACATTCACTAGTAGGAGTGAGAAAAACATCACGGGGTGGTGCGCATTGTATGGGTGTGTGTTACATTACTTTCACTAGCAGGAGTGAGAAAAACATCACGCGGTGGTGCGCATTGTATGGGTGTGTGTTACATTACATTCACAAGCAGGAGTGAGAAAAACATCACGGGGTGGTGCGCATTGTATGGGTGTGTGTTACATTACATTCACTTGTAGGAGTGAGAAAAACATCACAGGGTTGTGCGCATTGTATGGGTGTGTGTTACATTACATTCACTAGTAGCAGTGAGAAAAACATCACGGGGTGGTGCGCATTGTATGGGTGTGTGTTACATTACGTTCACTAGCAGGAGTGAGAAAAACATCACGGGGTGGTGCGCATTGTATGGGTGAGTGTTACATTACATTCACTAGCAGGAGTGAGAAAACATCACGGGGTGGTGCGCATTGTATGGGTGTGTGTTACATTACATTCACTAGTAGGAGTGAGAAAAACATCACGGGGTGGTGCGCATTGTATGGGTGTGTGTTACATTATGTTCACTAGCAGGAGTGAGAAAAACATCACGGGGTGGTGCGCATTGTATGGGTGAGTGTTACATTACATTCACTAGCAGGAGTGAGAAAAACATCACGGGGTGGTGCGCATTGTATGGGTGTGTGTTACATTACATTCACTAGTAGGAGTGAGAAAAACATCACTGGGTGGTGCGCATTGTATGGGTGTGTGTTACATTACATTCACTAGTAGGAGTGAGAAAAGCATCACGGGGTGGTGCGCATTGAATGGGTGTGTGTTACATTACATTCTCTAATAGGAGTGAGAAAACCATCAGGGATAGTGCGATTTTATGGGTGTGTGTTACTTTAGATTCAGTAGTAGGAGTGAGAAAAACATCACGGGATGGTGCGCATTTTATGGGTGTGTGTTACATTAGATTCACTAGTAGGAGTGAGAAAAACATCACGGGGTTGTGCGCATTGTATGGGTGTGTGTTACATTACATTCACTAGTAGGAGTGAGAAAAACATCACGGGGTGGAGCGCATTGTATGGGTGTGTGTTACATTACATTCACTAGTAGGAGTGAGAAAAACATCACGGGGTGGTGCGCATTGTATGGGTGTGTGTTACATTACATTCACTAGTAGGAGTGAGAAAAACATCACGGGGTGGTTCGCATTGTATGGGTGTGTGTTACATTAGATTCACTAGTAGGAGTGAGAAAAACATCACGGGGTGGTGCGCATTGTATGGGTGTGTGTTACATTACATTCACTAGTAGGAGTGAGAAAAACATCACGGGGTGGTGCGCATTGTATGGGTGTGTGTTACATTAAATTCACTAATAGGAGTGAGAAAAACATCACGGGGTGGTGCGCATTGTATGGGTGTGTGTTACATTACATTCACTAGTAGGAGTGAGAAAAACATCACGGGGTGGTGCGCATTGTATGGGTGTGTGTTACATTACATTCACTAGTAGGAGTTAGAAAAACATCACGGGGTGGTGCGCATTGTATGGGTGTGTGTTACATTACATTCACTACTAGGAGTGAGAAAAACATCACTAGGTGGTGTGAATCGGAGGGTCTGAATTAGGATAGGCAGTGAGTGGCAATGTAGGATGGAGAAAAGCACCGCGAGGTGGTCAGCATGGGGAGGTCAGGGAATATGCAGTGGCAATATAGGATAGGTTTCTGAAAAACATCGCGGGGTGGTGCGCATTGTATGGGTGTGTGTTACATTACATTCACTGATAGGAGTGAGAAAAAAATCAGGGGTGGTGTGCATTGTATCTGTGTGTGTTACATTAGATTCAGTAGTAGGAGTGAGAAAAACATCACGGGGTGGTGCGCATTGTATGGGTGTGTGTTACATTAGATTCACTAGTAGGAGTGAGAAAAACATCTCGGGGTGGTGCGCATTGTATGGGTGTGTGTTACATTACATTCACTAGTAGAAGTGAGAAAAACATCACGGGGTGGTGCGCATTGTATGGGTGTGTGTTAAATTACATTCACTAGTAGGAGTGAGAAAAACATCACAGGGTGGTGCGCATTGTATGGGTGTGTGTTACATTACATTCACTAGTAGGAGTGATAAAAACATCATGGGGTGGTGCGCATTGTATGGTTGTGTGTTACATTACATTCACTAGTAGGAGTGAGAAAAACATCACGGGGTGGTGCGCATTGTATGGGTGTGTGTTACATTACATTCACTACTAGGAGTGAGAAAAACGTCACTGGGTGGTGCGCATTGTATGGGTGTGTGTTACATTACATTCACTAGTAGGAGTGAGAAAAACATCACAGGGTGGTGCGCCTTGTATGGGTGTGTGTTACGTTACATTCACTAGTAGCAGTGAGAAAAACATCACGGGGTGGTGCGCATTGTATGGGTGTGTGTTACATTACATTCACTAGTAGGAGTGAGAAAAACATCACGGGGTGGTGCGCATTGTATGGGTGTGTGTTACATTACATTCACTAGTAGGAGTGAGAAAAACATCACGGGGTGGTGCGCATTGTATGGGTGTGTGTTACATTAGATTCAGTAGTAGGAGTGAGAAAAACATCACGGGGTGGAGCGAATTGTATGGGTGTGTGTTACATTACATTCACTAGCAGCACTGAGAAAAACATCACGGCGTGGTGCGCATTGTATGGGTGTGTGTTACATTACATTCACTAGCAGGACTGAGAAAAACATCACGGGGTGGTGCGCATTGTATGGGTGTGTGTTACATTACATTCCCTAGTAGGAGTTAGAAAAACATCACGGGGTGGTGCGCATTGTATGGGTGTGTGTTACATTACATTCACTACTAGGAGTGAGAAAAACATCACGAGGTGGTGTGAATCGGAGGGTCTGAATTAGGATAGGCAGTGAGTGGCAATGTAGGATGGAGGAAAGCACCGCGAGGTGGTCAGCATGGGGAGGTCAGGGAATATGCAGGGGCAATGTAGGATAGGTTTCTGAAAAACATCGCGGGGTGGTGCGCATTGTATGGGTGTGTGTTACATTACATTCACTAGTAGGAGTGAGAAAAACATCACGGGGTGGTGCGCATTGTATGGGTGTGTGTTACATTACATTCAATAGTAGAAGTGAGGAAAACATCACGGGGTGGTGCGCATTGTATGGGTGTGTGTTACATTACATTCACTAGTGGGAGTGAGAAAAACATCACGGGGTGGTGCGCATTGTATGGGTGTGTGTTACATTACATTCACTAGTGGGAGAGAGAAAAACATCACGGGGTGGTGCGCATTGTATGGGTGTGTGTTACATTACATTCACTAGTAGGAGTGAGAAAAACATCACGGGGTGGTTCGCATTGTATGGGTGTGTGTTACATTAGATTCACTAGGAGGAGTGAGAAAAACATCACGGGGTGGTGCGCATTGTATGGATGTGTGTTACATTACATTCACTAGTAGGAGAGAGAAAAACATCACGGGGTGGTGCGCATTGTATGGATGTGTGTTACATTACATTCACTAGTAGGAGTGAGAAAAACATCACGGGGTGGTGCGCATTGTATGGGTGTGTGTTACATTACATTAACCAGTAGGAGTGAGAAAAACATCACGGGGTGGTGCGCATTGTATGGGTGTGTGTTACATTACATTCACTAGTAGAACTGAGAAAAACATCACGGGGTGGTGCGCATTGTATGGATGTGTGTTACAGTACATTCACTAGGAGGACTGAGAAAAACATCACGGGGTGGTGCGCATTGTATGGGTGTGTGTTACATTACATTCACCAGTAGGAGTGAGAAAAACATCACGGGGTGGTGCGCATTGTATGGGTGTGTGTTACATTACATTCACTAGTAGGACTGAGAAAAACATCACGGGGTGGTGCGCATTGTATGGGTGTGTGTTACATTACATTCACTAGTAGGACTGAGAAAAACATCACGGGGTGGTGCGCATTGTATGGGTGTGTGTTACATTACATTCACTAGTGGGAGTGAGAAAAACATCACGGGGTGGTGCGCATTGTATGGGTGTGTGTTACATTAGATTCACTAGGAGTAGTGAGAAAAACATCACGGGGTGGTGCGCATTGTATGGGTGTGTGTTACATTAGATTCACTAGAAGGAGTGAGAAAAACATTACGGGGTGGTGAGCATTGTATGGATGTGTGTTACATTACATTCACTAGTAGGACTGAGAAAAACATCACGGGGTGGTGCGCATTGTATGGGTGTGTGTTACATTACATTCACTAGTGGGAGTGAGAAAAACATCACGGGGTGGTGCGCAGAGTATGGGTGTGTGTTACATTAGATTCACTAGGAGGAGTGAGAAAAACATCACGGGGTGGTGCGCATTGTATGGGTGTGTGTTACAACACATTCACTAGGAGGAGTGAGAAAAACATCACGGGGTGGTGGGCATTGTATGGGTGTGTGTTACATTACATTCACTAGTAGGAGTGAGAAAAACATCACTGGGTGGTGCGCATTGTATGGGTGTGTGTTACATTAGATTCACTAGTAGGAGTGAGAAAAACATCACGGGGTGGTGTGAATTGGAGGGTCTGAATTAGGATAGGCTGTGAGTGGCAATGTAGGATGGAGAAAAGCACCGCGGGGTGGTCAGCACGGGGAGGTCAGGGAACATGCAGTGGCAATGTAGGATAGGTTTCTGAAAAACCTCGCGGGGTGGTGCGCCTTGTATGGGTGTGTGTTACATTAGATTCACTAGTAGGAGTGAGAAAAACATCACGGGGTGGTGCGCATTGTATGGGTGTGTGTTATATTACATTCACTAATAGGAGTGAGAAAAACATCACGGGGTGGTGCGCATTGTATGGGTGTGTTACATTACATTCACTAGTAGGAGTGAGAAAAACCTCGCGGGGTGGTGCGCCTTGTATGGGTGTGTGTTACATTAGATTCTCTAGTAGGAGTGAGAAAAAAAATCACGGGGTGGTGCGCATTGTATGGGTGTGTGTTACATTACATTCACTAGTAGGAGTGAGCAAAACATCACGGGGTGGTGTGAATCCGAGGGTGTGAATTAGGAAAGGCAGTGAGTGGCAATGTAGGATGGAGAAAAGCACGGCGGGGTGGTCAGCATGGGGAGGTCAGGGAACATGCAGTGGCAATGTAGGATAGGTTTCTGAAAAACATCGCGGGGTGGTGCGCATTGTATGGGTGTGTGTTACATTACATTCACTAGTAGGAGTGAGAAAAACATCACGGGGTGGTGCGCATTGTATGGGTGTGTGTTACATTACATTCACTAGTAGGACTGAAAAAAACATCACGGGGTGGTGCGCATTATATGGGTGTGTGTTACATTAGATTCACTAGGAGGAGTGAGAAAAACATCATGGGGTGGTGTTCATTTTATGGGTGTGTGTTACATTAGATTCACTAGGAGGAGTGAGAAAAACCTCGCGGGGTGGTGCGCATTGTATGGGTGTGTGTTACATTAGATTCACTAGTAGGAGTGAGAAAAACATCACGGGGTGGTGCGCATTGTATGGGTGTGTGTTACATTACATTCACTAGTAGGAGTGAGAAAAACATCACGGGGTGGTGCGCATTGCATGGGTGTGTGTTACATTACATTCACTAGTAGGAGTGAGAAAAACATTACGGGGTGGTGCGCATTGTATGGGTGTGTGTTACATTACATTCACTAGGAGGAGTGAGAAAAACATCACGGGGTGGTGTGAATTGGAGGGTCTGAATTAGGATAGGCAATGAGTGGCAATGTAGGATGGAGAAAAGCACCGCGTGGTGGTCAGCATGGGGAGGTCAGGGAACATGCAGTGGCAATGTAGGATAGGTTTCTGAAAATCTCGCGGGGTGGTGCGCCTTGTATGGGTGTGTGTTACATTAGATTCACTAGTAGGAGTGAGAAAAACATCATGGGGTGGTGCGCATTGTATGGGTGTGTGTTACATTAGATTCACTAGGAGGAGTGAGAAAAACATCACGGGGTGGTGCGCATTTTATGGGTTTGTGTTACATTAGATTCACTAGGAGGAGTGAGAAAAACATCCCGGGGTGGTGCGCATTGTATGGGTGTGTGTTACATTACATTCACTAGTAGGAGTGAGAAAAACATCACGGGGTGGTGCGCATTGTATGGGTGTGTGTTACATTAGATTCACTAGTAGGAGTGAGAAGAACACAACGGTGTGGTGCGCATTGTATGGGTGTGTGTTACATTACATTCACTAGTAGGACTGAGAAAAACATCACGGGGTGGTGCGCATTGTATGGGTGTGTGTTACATTACATTCACTAGTAGGACTGAGAAAAACATCACGGGGTGGTGCGCATTGTATGGGTGTGTGTTACATTACATTCACTAGTAGGACTGAGAAAAACATCACGGGGTGGTGCGCATTGTATGGGTGTGTGTTACATTACATTCACTAGTAGGAGTGAGAAAAACATTACGGGGTGGTGCGCATTGTATGGGTGTGTGTTACATTACATTCACTAGTAGGAGTGAGAAAAACATCACGGGGTGGTGTGAATTGGAGGGTCTGAATTAGGATAGGCAATGAGTGGCAATGTAGGATGGAGAAAAGCACCGCGGGGTGGTCAGCATGGGGAGGTCAGGGAACATGCAGTGGCAATGTAGGATAGGTTTCTGGAAATCTCGCGGGGTGGTGCGCCTTGTATGGGTGTGTGTTACATTAGATTCACTAGTAGGAGTGAGAAAAACATCACGGGGTGGTGCGCATTGTATGGGTGTGTGTTACATTAGATTCACTAGGAGGAGTGAGAAAAACATCACGGGGTGGTGCGCATTTTATGGGTTTGTGTTACATTAGATTCATTAGGAGGAGTGAGAAAAACATCCCGGGGTGGTGCGCATTGTATGGGTGTGTGTTACATTACATTCACTAGTAGGAGTGAGAAAAACATCACGGGGTGGTGCGCATTGTATGGGTGTGTGTTACATTAGATTCACTAGTAGGAGTGAGAAGAACACAACGGTGTGGTGCGCATTGTATGGGTGTGTGTTACATTACATTCACTAGTAGGACTGAGAAAAACATCACGGGGTGGTGCGCATTGTATGGGTGTGTGTTACATTACATTCACTAGTAGGACTGAGAAAAACATCACGGGGTGGTGCGCATTGTATGGGTGTGTGTTACATTACATTCACTAGTAGGACTGAGAAAAACATCACGGGGTGGTGCGCATTGTATGGGTGTGTGTTACATTAGATTCACTAGGAGGAGTGAGAAAAACATCACGGGGTGGTGCGCATTGTATGGGTGTGTGTTACAATACATTCACTAGGAGGAGTGAGAAAAACATCACGGGGTGGTGGGCATTGTATGGGTGTGTGTTACATTACATTCACTAGTAGGAGTGAGAAAAACATCACGGGGTGGTGCGCATTGTATGGGTGTGTGTTACATTACATTCACTAGTAGGAGTGAGAAAAACATCACTGGGTGGTGCGCATTGTATGGGTGTGTGTTACATTAGATTCACTAGTAGGAGTGAGAAAAACATCACGGTGTGGTGTGAATTGGAGGGTCTGAATTAGGATAGGCTGTGAGTGGCAATGTAGGATGGAGAAAAGCAACGCGGGGTGGTCAGCATGGGGAGGTCAGGGAACATGCAGTGGCAATGTAGGATAGGTTTCTGAAAAACCTCGCGGGGTGGTGCGCCTTGTATGGGTGTGTGTTACATTAGATTCACTAGTAGGAGTGAGAAAAACATCACAGGGTGGTGCGCATTGTATGGGTGTGTGTTACATTACATTCACTAATAGGAGTGAGAAAAACATCACGGGGTGGTGCGCATTGTATGGGTGTGTGTTACATTACATTCACTAGTAGGAGTGAGAAAAACCTCGCGGGGTGGTGCGCCTTGTATGGGTGTGTGTTACATTAGATTCTCTAGTAGGAGTGAGAAAAACATCACGGGGTGGTGCGCATTGTATGGGTGTGTGTTACATTACATTCACTAATAGGAGTGAGAAAACATCACGGGGTGGTGCGCATTGTATGGGTGTGTGTTACATTACATTCACTAGTAGGACTGAAAAAAACATCACGGGGTGGTGCGCATTGTATGGGTGTGTGTTACATTAGATTCACTAGGAGGAGTGAGAAAAACATCATGGGGTGGTGTTCATTTTATGGGTGTGTGTTACATTAGATTCACTAGGAGGAGTGAGAAAAACATCACGTGGTGGTGTGCATTGTATGGGTGTGTGTTACATTACATTCACTAGTAGGAGTGAGAAAAACATCACGGGGTGGTGCGCATTGTATGGGTGTGTGTTACATTAGATTCACTAGTAGGAGTGAGAAAAACACAACGGTGTGGTGCGCATTGTATGGGTGTGTGTTACATTCACTAGTAGGAGTGAGAAAAACATCACGGGGTGGTGCGCATTGTATGGGTGTTTGTTACATTACATTCACTAGTAGGAGTGAGAAAAACATCACGGGGTGGTGTGCATTGTATGGGTGTGTGTTACATTACATTCACTAGTATGAGTGAGAAAAACATCACGGGGTGGTGCGCATTGTATGGGTGTGTGTTACATTAGATTCACTAGGAGGAGTGAGAAAAACATCACGGGGTGGTGCGCATTTTATGGGTTTGTGTTACATTAGATTCACTAGGAGGAGTGAGAAAAACATCCCGGGGTGGTGCGCATTGTATGGGTGTGTGTTACATTACATTCACTAGTAGGAGTGAGAAAAACATCACGGGGTGGTGCGCATTGTATGGGTGTGTGTTACATTAGATTCACTAGTAGGAGTGAGAAGAACACAACGGTGTGGTGCGCATTGTATGGTTGTGTGTTACATTACATTCACTAGTAGGACTGAGAAAAACATCACGGGGTGGTGCGCATTGTATGGGTGTGTGTTACATTACATTCACTAGTAGGACTGAGAAAAACATCACGGGGTGGTGCGCATTGTATGGGTGTGTGTTACATTACATTCACTAGTAGGACTGAGAAAAACATCACGGGGTGGTGCGCATTGTATGGGTGTGTGTTACATTACATTCACTAGTAGGAGTGAGAAAAACATTACGGGGTGGTGCGCATTGTATGGGTGTGTGTTACATTACATTCACTAGTAGGAGTGAGAAAACCATCACGGGGTGGTGTGAATTGGAGGGTCTGAATTAGGATAGGCAATGAGTGGCAATGTAGGATGGAGAAAAGCACCGCGGGGTGGTCAGCATGGGGAGGTCAGGGAACATGCAGTGGCAATGTAGGATAGGTTTCTGGAAATCTCGCGGGGTGGTGCGCCTTGTATGGGTGTGTGTTACATTAGATTCACTAGTAGGAGTGAGAAAAACATCACGGGGTGGTGCGCATTGTATGGGTGTGTGTTACATTAGATTCACTAGGAGGAGTGAGAAAAACATCACGGGGTGGTGCGCATTTTATGGGTTTGTGTTACATTAGATTCACTAGGAGGAGTGAGAAAAACATCCCGGGGTGGTGCGCATTGTATGGGTGTGTGTTACATTACATTCACTAGTAGGAGTGAGAAAAACATCACGGGGTGGTGCGCATTGTATGGGTGTGTGTTACATTAGATTCACTAGTAGGAGTGAGAAGAACACAACGGTGTGGTGCGCATTGTATGGGTGTGTGTTACATTACATTCACTAGTAGGACTGAGAAAAACATCACGGGGTGGTGCGCATTGTATGGGTGTGTGTTACATTACATTCACTAGTAGGACTGAGAAAAACATCACGGGGTGGTGCGCATTGTATGGGTGTGTGTTACATTACATTCACTAGTAGGACTGAGAAAAACATCACGGGGTGGTGCGCATTGTATGGGTGTGTGTTACATTAGATTCACTAGGAGGAGTGAGAAAAACATCACGGGGTGGTGCGCATTGTATGGGTGTGTGTTACAATACATTCACTAGGAGGAGTGAGAAAAACATCACGGGGTGGTGGGCATTGTATGGGTGTGTGTTACATTACATTCACTAGTAGGAGTGAGAAAAACATCACGGGGTGGTGCGCATTGTATGGGTGTGTGTTACATTACATTCACTAGTAGGAGTGAGAAAAACATCACTGGGTGGTGCGCATTGTATGGGTGTGTGTTACATTAGATTCACTAGTAGGAGTGAGAAAAACATCACGGTGTGGTGTGAATTGGAGGGTCTGAATTAGGATAGGCTGTGAGTGGCAATGTAGGATGGAGAAAAGCAACGCGGGGTGGTCAGCATGGGGAGGTCAGGGAACATGCAGTGGCAATGTAGGATAGGTTTCTGAAAAACCTCGCGGGGTGGTGCGCCTTGTATGGGTGTGTGTTACATTAGATTCACTAGTAGGAGTGAGAAAAACATCACAGGGTGGTGCGCATTGTATGGGTGTGTGTTACATTACATTCACTAATAGGAGTGAGAAAAACATCACGGGGTGGTGCGCATTGTATGGGTGTGTGTTACATTACATTCACTAGTAGGAGTGAGAAAAACCTCGCGGGGTGGTGCGCCTTGTATGGGTGTGTGTTACATTAGATTCTCTAGTAGGAGTGAGAAAAACATCACGGGGTGGTGCGCATTGTATGGGTGTGTGTTACATTACATTCACTAATAGGAGTGAGAAAACATCACGGGGTGGTGCGCATTGTATGGGTGTGTGTTACATTACATTCACTAGTAGGACTGAAAAAAACATCACGGGGTGGTGCGCATTGTATGGGTGTGTGTTACATTAGATTCACTAGGAGGAGTGAGAAAAACATCATGGGGTGGTGTTCATTTTATGGGTGTGTGTTACATTAGATTCACTAGGAGGAGTGAGAAAAACATCACGTGGTGGTGTGCATTGTATGGGTGTGTGTTACATTACATTCACTAGTAGGAGTGAGAAAAACATCACGGGGTGGTGCGCATTGTATGGGTGTGTGTTACATTAGATTCACTAGTAGGAGTGAGAAAAACACAACGGTGTGGTGCGCATTGTATGGGTGTGTGTTACATTCACTAGTAGGAGTGAGAAAAACATCACGGGGTGGTGCGCATTGTATGGGTGTTTGTTACATTACATTCACTAGTAGGAGTGAGAAAAACATCACGGGGTGGTGTGCATTGTATGGGTGTGTGTTACATTACATTCACTAGTATGAGTGAGAAAAACATCACGGGGTGGTGCGCATTGTATGGGTGTGTGTTACATTAGATTCACTAGTAGGAGTGAGAAAAACATCACTGGGTGGTGCGCATTGTATCGGTGTGTGTTACATTACATTCACTAGTAGGAGTGAGAAAAACATCACGGTGTGGTGCGCATTGTATGGGTGTGTGTTACATTACATTCAGTAGTAGGAGTGAGAAAAACATCACGGGGTGGTGCGCATTGTATGGGTGTGTGTTACATTACATTCACTAGTAGGAGTGAGAAAAACATCACGGGGTGGTGCGCATTGTATGGGTGTGTGTTACATTACATTCACTAGTAGGAGTGAGAAAAACATCACGGGGTGGTGCGCATTGCATGGGTGTGTGTTACATTACATTCACTAGTAGGAGTGAGAAAAACATTACGGGGTGGTGCGCATTGTATGGGTGTGTGTTACATTACATTCACTAGTAGGAGTGAGAAAAACATCACGGGGTGGTGTGAATTGGAGGGTCTGAATTAGGATAGGCAATGAGTGGCAATGTAGGATGGAGAAAAGCACCGCGGGGTGGTCAGCATGGGGAGGTCAGGGAACATGCAGTGGCAATGTAGGATAGGTTTCTGAAAATCTCGCGGGCTGGTGCGCCTTGTATGGGTGTGTGTTACATTAGATTCACTAGTAGGAGTGAGAAAAACATCACGGGGTGGTGCGCATTCTATGGGTGTGTGTTACATTAGATTCACTAGGAGGAGTGAGAAAAACATCACGGGGTGGTGCGCATTTTATGGGTTTGTGTTACATTAGATTCACTAGGAGGAGTGAGAAAAACATCCCGGGGTGGTGCGCATTGTATGGGTGTGTGTTACATTACATTCACTAGTAGGAGTGAGAAAAACATCACGGGGTGGTGCGCATTGTATGGGTGTGTGTTACATTAGATTCACTAGTAGGAGTGAGAAGAACACAACGGTGTGGTGCGCATTGTATGGGTGTGTGTTACATTACATTCACTAGTAGGACTGAGAAAAACATCACGGGGTGGTGCGCATTGTATGGGTGTGTGTTACATTACATTCACTAGTAGGACTGAGAAAAACATCACGGGGTGGTGCGCATTGTATGGGTGTGTGTTACATTACATTCACTAGTAGGACTGAGAAAAACATCACGGGGTGGTGCGCATTGTATGGGTGTGTGTTACATTACATTCACTAGTTGGAGTGAGAAAAACATTACGGGGTGGTGCGCATTGTATGGGTGTGTGTTACATTACATTCACTAGTAGGAGTGAGAAAAACATCACGGGGAGGTGTGAATTGGAGGGTCTGAATTAGGATAGGCAATGAGTGGCAATGTAGGATGGAGAAAAGCACCGCGGGGTGGTCAGCATGGGGAGGTCAGGGAACATGCAGTGGCAATGTAGGATAGGTTTCTGAAAATCTCGCGGGGTGGTGCGCCTTGTATGGGTGTGTGTTACATTAGATTCACTAGTAGGAGTGAGAAAAACATCACGGGGTGGTGCGCATTGTATGGGTGTGTGTTACATTAGATTCACTAGGAGGAGTGAGAAAAACATCACGGGGTGGTCCGCATTTTATGGGTTTGTGTTACATTAGATTCACTAGGAGGAGTGAGAAAAACATCCCGGGGTGGTGCGCATTGTATGGGTGTGTGTTACATTACATTCACTAGTAGGAGTGAGAAAAACATCACGGGGTGGTGCGCATTGTATGGGTGTGTGTTACATTAGATTCACTAGTAGGAGTGAGAAGAACACAACGGTGTGGTGCGCATTGTATGGGTGTGTGTTACATTACATTCACTAGTAGGACTGAGAAAAACATCACGGGGTGGTGCGCATTGTATGGGTGTGTGTTACATTACATTCACTAGTAGGACTGAGAAAAACATCACGGGGTGGTGCGCATTGTATGGGTGTGTGTTACATTAGATTCACTAGGAGGAGTGAGAAAAACATCACGGGGTGGTGCGCATTGTATGGGTGTGTGTTACTGTACATTCACTAGGAGGAGTGAGAAAAACATCACGGGGTGGTGGGCATTGTATGGGTGTGTGTTACATTACATTCACTAGTAGGAGTGAGAAAAACATCACTGGGTGGTGCGCATTGTATGGGTGTGTGTTACATTACATTCACTAGTAGGAGTGAGAAAAACATCACTGGGTGGTGCGCATTGTATGGGTGTGTGTTACATTAGATTCACTAGTAGGAGTGAGAAAAACATCACGGGGTGGTGTGAATTGGAGGGTCTGAATTAGGATAGGCTGTGAGTGGCAATGTAGGATGGAGAAAAGCACCGCGGGGTGGTCAGCATGGGGAGGTCAGGGAACATGCAGTGGCAATGTAGGATAGGTTTCTGAAAAACCTCGCGGGGTGGTGCGCCTTGTATGGGTGTGTGTTACATTAGATTCACTAGTAGGAGTGAGAAAAACATCACAGGGTGGTGCGCATTGTATGGGTGTGTGTTACATTACATTCACTAATAGGAGTGAGAAAAACATCACGGGGTGGTGCGCATTGTATGGGTGTGTGTTACATTACATTCACTACTAGGAGTGAGAAAAACCTCGCGGGGTGGTGCGCCTTGTATGGGTGTGTGTTACATTAGATTCTCTAGTAGGAGTGAGAAAAACATCACGGGGTGGTGCGCATTGTATGGGTGTGTGTTACATTACATTCACTAATAGGAGTGAGAAAACATCACGTGGTGGTGCGCATTGTATGGGTGTGTGTTACATTACATTCACTAGTAGGACTGAAAAAAACATCACGGGGTGGTGCGCATTGTATGGGTGTGTGTTACATTAGATTCACTAGGAGGAGTGAGAAAAACATCATGGGGTGGTGTTCATTTTATGGGTGTGTGTTACATTAGATTCACTAGGAGGAGTGAGAAAAACATCACGGGGTGGTGTGCATTGTATGGGTGTGTGTTACATTACATTCACTAGTAGGAGTGAGAAAAACATCACGGGGTGGTGCGCATTGTATGGGTGTGTGTTACATTAGATTCACTAGTAGGAGTGAGAAAAACACAACGGTGTGGTGCGCATTGTATGGGTGTGTGTTACATTCACTAGTAGGAGTGAGAAAAACATCACGGGGTGGTGCGCATTGTATGGGTGTTTGTTACATTACATTCACTAGTAGGAGTGAGAAAAACATCACGGGGTGGTGTGCATTGTATGGGTGTGTGTTACATTACATTCACTAGTATGAGTGAGAAAAACATCACGGGGTGGTGCGCATTGTATGGGTGTGTGTTACATTAGATTCACTAGTAGTAGTGAGAAAAACATCACTGGGTGGTGCGCATTGTATCGGTGTGTGTTACATTACATTCACTAGTAGGAGTGAGAAAAACATCACGGTGTGGTGCGCATTGTATGGGTGTGTGTTACATTACATTCAGTAGTAGGAGTGAGAAAAACATCACGGGGTGGTGCGCATTGTATGTGTGTGTGTTACATTACATTCACTAGTAGGAGTGAGAAAAACATCACGGGGTGGTGCGCATTGTATGGGTGTGTGTTACATTACATTCACTAGTAGGAGTGAGAAAAATATCACGGGGTGGTGCGCATTGCATGGGTGTGTGTTACATTACATTCACTAGTAGGAGTGAGAAAAACATTACGGGGTGGTGCGCATTGTATGGGTGTGTGTTACATTACATTCACTAGTAGGAGTGAGAAAAACATCACGGGGTGGTGTGAATTGGAGGGTCTGAATTAGGATAGGCAATGAGTGGCAATGTAGGATGGAGAAAAGCACCGCGGGGTGGTCAGCATGGGGAGGTCAGGGAACATGCAGTGGCAATGTAGGATAGGTTTCTGAAAATCTCGCGGGGTGGTGCGCCTTGTATGGGTGTGTGTTACATTAGATTCACTAGTAGGAGTGAGAAAAACATCACGGGGTGGTGCGCATTGTATGGGTGTGTGTTACATTAGATTCACTAGGAGGAGTGAGAAAAACATCACGGGGTGGTGCGCATTTTATCGGTTTGTGTTACATTAGATTCACTAGGAGGAGTGAGAAAAAATCCCGGGGTGGTGCGCATTGTATGGGTGTGTGTTACATTACATTCACTAGTAGGAGTGAGAAAAACATCACGGGGTGGTGCGCATTGTATGGGTGTGTGTTACATTAGATTCACTAGTAGGAGTGAGAAGAACACAACGGTGTGGTGCGCATTGTATGGGTGTGTGTTACATTACATTCACTAGTAGGACTGAGAAAAACATCACGGGGTGGTGCGCATTGTATGGGTGTGTGTTACATTACATTCACTAGTAGGACTGAGAAAAACATCACGGGGTGGTGCGCATTGTATGGGTGTGTGTTACATTAGATTCACTAGGAGGAGTGAGAAAAACATCACGGGGTGGTGCGCATTTTATGGGTTTGTGTTACATTAGATTCCCTAGGAGGAGTGAGAAAAACATCCCGGGGTGGTGCGCATTGTATGGGTGTGTGTTACATTACATTCACTAGTAGGAGTGAGAAAAACATCACGGGGTGGTGCGCATTGTATGGGTGTGTGTTACATTAGATTCACTAGTAGGAGTGAGAAGAACGCAACGGTGTGGTGCGCATTGTATGGGTGTGTGTTACATTACATTCACTAGTAGGACTGAGAAAAACATCACGGGGTGGTGCGCATTGTATGGGTGTGTGTTACATTACATTCACTAGTAGGACTGAGAAAAACATCACGGGGTGGTGCGCATTGTATGGGTGTGTGTTACATTACATTCACTAGTAGGACTGAGAAAAACATCACGGGGTGGTGCCCATTGTATGGGTGTGTGTTACATTAGATTCACTAGGAGGAGTGAGAAAAACATCACGGGGTGGTGCGCATTGTATGGGTGTGTGTTACAATACATTCACTAGGAGGAGTGAGAAAAACATCACGGGGTGGTGGGCATTGTATGGGTGTGTGTTACATTACATTCACTAGTAGGAGTGAGAAAAACATCACGGGGTGGTGGGCATTGTATGGGTGTGTGTTACATTACATTCACTAGTAGGAGTGAGAAAAACATCACTGGGTGGTGCGCATTGTATGGGTGTGTGTTACATTAGATTCACTAGTAGGAGTGAGAAAAACATCACGGGGTGGTGTGAATTGGAGGGTCTGAATTAGGATAGGCTGTGAGTGGCAATGTAGGATGGAGAAAAGCACCGCGGGGTGGTCAGCATGGGGAGGTCAGGGAACATGCAGTGGCAATGTAGGATAGGTTTCTGAAAAACCTCGCGGGGTGGTGCGCCTTGTATGGGTGTGTGTTACATTAGATTCACTAGAAGGAGTGAGAAAAACATCACGGGGTGGTGCCATTGTATGGGTGTGTGTTACATTACATTCACTAATAGGAGTGAGAAAAACATCACGGGGTGGTGCGCATTGTATGGGTGTGTGTTACATTACATTCACTAGTAGGAGTAAGAAAAACCTCGCGGGGCGGTGCGCCTTGTATGGGTGTGTGTTACATTAGATTCACTAGTAGGAGTGAGAAAAACATCACGGGGTGGTGCGCATTGCATGGGTGTGTGTTACATTACATTCACTAGTAGGAGTGAGAAAAACATTACGGGGTGGTGCGCATTGTATGGGTGTGTGTTACATTACATTCACTAGTAGGAGTGAGAAAAACATCACGGGGTGGTGTGAATTGGAGGGTCTGAATTAGGATAGGCAATGAGTGGCAATGTAGGATGGAGAAAAGCACCGCGGGGTGGTCAGCATGGGGAGGTCAGGGAACATGCAGTGGCAATGTAGGATAGGTTTCTGAAAATCTCGCGGGGTGGTGCGCCTTGTATGGGTGTGTGTTACATTAGATTCACTAGTAGGAGTGAGAAAAACATCACGGGGTGGTGAGCATTGTATGGGTGTGTGTTACATTAGATTCACTAGGAGGAGTGAGAAAAACATTACGGGGTGGTGCGCATTTTATGGGTGTGTGTTACATTAGATTCACTAGGAGGAGTGAGAAAAACATCCCGGGGTGGTGCGCATTGTATGGGTGTGTGTTACATTACATTCACTAGTAGGAGTGAGAAAAACATCACGGGGTGGTGCGCATTGTATGGGTGTGTGTTACATTAGATTCACTAGTAGGAGTGACAAAAACACAACGGTGTGGTGCGCATTGTATGGGTGTGTGTTACATTACATTCACTAGTAGGAGTGAGAAAAACATCACGGGATGGTGCGCATTGTATGGGTGTTTGTTGCATTACATTCACTAGTAGGAGTGAGAAAAACATCACGGGGTGGTGCGCATTGTATGGGTGTGTGTTACATTACATTCACTAGTACGAGTGAGAAAAACATCACGGGATGGTGCGCATGGTATGGGTGTGTGTTACATTACATTCACTAGTAGGACTGAGAAAAACATCACGGGGTGGTGCGCATTGTATGGGTGTGTGTTACATTACATTCACTAGTAGGACTGAGAAAAACATCACGGGGTCGTGCGCATTGTATGGGTGTGTGTTACATTAGATTCACTAGGAGGAGTGAGAAAAACATCACGGGGTGGTGCGCATTTTATGGGTTTGTGTTACATTAGATTCCCTAGGAGGAGTGAGAAAAACATCCCGGGGTGGTGCGCATTGTATGGGTGTGTGTTACATTACATTCACTAGTAGGAGTGAGAAAAACATCACGGGGTGGTGCGCATTGTATGGGTGTGTGTTACATGAGATTCACTAGTAGGAGTGAGAAGAACGCAACGGTGTGGTGCGCATTGTATGGGTGTGTGTTACATTACATTCACTAGTAGGACTGAGAAAAACATCACGGGGTGGTGCGCATTGTATGGGTGTGTGTTACATTACATTCACTAGTAGGAGTGAGAAAAACATCACGGGGTGGTGCGCATTGTATGGGTGTGTGTTACATTACATTCACTAGTAGGACTGAGAAAAACATCACGGGGTGGTGCCCATTGTATGGGTGTGTGTTACATTAGATTCACTAGGAGGAGTGAGAAAAACATCACGGGGTGGTGCGCATTGTATGGGTGTGTGTTACAATACATTCACTAGGAGGAGTGAGAAAAACATCACGGGGTGGTGGGCATTGTATGGGTGTGTGTTACATTACATTCACTAGTAGGAGTGAGAAAAACATCACGGGGTGGTGGGCATTGTATGGGTCTGTGTTACATTACATTCACTAGTAGGAGTGAGAAAAACATCACTGGGTGGTGCGCATTGTATGGGTGTGTGTTACATTAGATTCACTAGTAGGAGTGAGAAAAACATCACGGGGTGGTGTGAATTGGAGGGTCTGAATTAGGATAGGCTGTGAGTGGCAATGTAGGATGGAGAAAAGCACCGCGGGGTGGTCAGCATGGGGAGGTCAGGGAACATGCAGTGGCAATGTAGGATAGGTTTCTGAAAAACCTCGCGGGGTGGTGCGCCTTGTATGGGTGTGTGTTACATTAGATTCACTAGAAGGAGTGAGAAAAACATCACGGGCTGGTGCCATTGTATGGGTGTGTGTTACATTACATTCACTAATAGGAGTGAGAAAAACATCACGGGGTGGTGCGCATTGTATGGGTGTGTGTTACATTACATTCACTAGTAGGAGTGAGAAAAACCTCGCGGGGCGGTGCGCCTTGTATGGGTGTGTGTTACATTAGATTCTCTAGTAGGAGTGAGAAAAACATCAGGGGGGGTGCGCATTGTATGGGTGTGTGTTACATTACATTCACTAATAGGAGTGAGAAAACATCACGGGGTGGTGCGCATTGTATGGGTGTGTGTTACATTACATTCACTAGTAGGAGTGAGCAAAACATCACGGGGTGGTGTGAATCGGAGGGTGTGAATTAGGAAAGGCAGTGAGTGGCAATGTAGGATGGAGAAAAGCACGGCGGGGTGGTCAGCATGGGGAGGTCAGGGAACATGCAGTGGCAATGTAGGATAGGTTTCTGAAAAACATCGCGGGGTGGTGCGCATTGTATGGGTGTGTGTTACATTACATTCACTATTAGGAGTGAGAAAAACATCACGGGGTGGTGCGCATTTTATGGGTGTGTGTTACATTACATTCACTAGTAGGAGTGAAAAAAACATCACGGGGTGGTGCGCATTGTATGGGTGTGTGTTACATTAGATTCACTAGGAGGAGTGAGAAAAACATCATGGGGTGGTGTGCATTTTATGGGTGTGTGTTACATTAGATTCACTAGGAGGAGTGAGAAAAACATCACGGGGTGGTGTGCATTGTATGGGTGTGTGTTACATTACATTCAGTAGTAGGAGTGAGAAAAACATCACGGGGTGGTGCGCATTGTATGGGTGTGTGTTACATTAGATTCACTAGTAGGAGTGAGAAAAACACAACGGTGTGGTGCGCATTGTATGGGTGTGTGTTACATTCACTAGTAGGAGTGAGAAAAACATCACGGGGTGGTGCGCATTGTATGGGTGTTTGTTACATTACATTCACTAGTAGGAGTGAGAAAAACATCACGGGGTCGTGTGCATTGTATGGGTGTGTGTTACATTACATTCACTAGTAGGAGTGAGAAAAACATCACGGGGTGGTGCGCATTGTATGGGTGTGTGTTATATTAGATTCACTAGTAGGAGTGAGAAAAACATCACGGGGTGGTGCGCATTGTATGGGTGTGTGTTACCTTACATTCACTAGTAGGAGTGAGAAAAACATCACGGTGTGGTGCGCATTGTATGGGTGTGTGTTACATTACATTCAGTAGTAGGAGTGAGAAAAACATCACGGGGTGGTGCGCATTGTATGGGTGTGTGTTACATTACATTCACTAGTAGGAGTGAGAAAAACATCACGTGGTGGTGCGCATTGTATGGGTGTGTGTTACATTACATTCACTAGTAGGAGTGAGAAAAACATCACGGGGTGGTGCGCATTGCATGGGTGTGTGTTACATTACATTCACTAGTAGGAGTGAGAAAAACATTACGGGGTGGTGCGCATTGTATGGGTGTGTGTTACATTACATTCACTAGTAGGAGTGAGAAAAACATCACGGGGTGGTGTGAATTGGAGGGTCTGAATTAGGATAGGCAATGAGTGGCAATGTAGGATGGAGAAAAGCACCGCGGGGTGGTCAGCATGGGGAGGTCAGGGAACATGCAGTGGCAATGTAGGATAGGTTTCTGAAAATCTCGCGGGGTGGTGCGCCTTGTATGGGTGTGTGTTACATTAGATTCACTAGTAGGAGTGAGAAAAACATCACGGGGTGGTGAGCATTGTATGGGTGTGTGTTACATTAGATTCACTAGGAGGAGTGAGAAAAACATTACGGGGTGGTGCGCATTTTATGGGTGTGTGTTACATTAGATTCACTAGGAGGAGTGAGAAAAACATCCCGGGGTGGTGCGCATTGTATGGGTGTGTGTTACATTACATTCACTAGTAGGAGTGAGAAAAACATCACGGGGTGGTGCGCATTGTATGGGTGTGTGTTACATTAGATTCACTAGTAGGAGTGACAAAAACACAACGGTGTGGTGCGCATTGTATGGGTGTGTGTTACATTACATTCACTAGTAGGAGTGAGAAAAACATCACGGGATGGTGCGCATTGTATGGGTGTTTGTTGCATTACATTCACTAGTAGGAGTGAGAAAAACATCACGGGGTGGTGCGCATTGTATGGGTGTGTGTTACATTACATTCACTAGTACGAGTGAGAAAAACATCACGGGATGGTGCGCATGGTATGGGTGTGTGTTACATTAGATTCACTAGTAGGAGTGAGAAAAACATCACGGGGTGGTGCGCATTGTATGGGTGTGTGTTACATTACATTCACTAGTAGGAGTGAGAAAAACATCACGGGGTGGTGCGCATTGTATGGGTGTGTGTTACATTACATTCACTGATAGGAGTGAGAAAAACATCAGGGGTGGTGCGCATTGTATGGGTGTGTGTTACATTAGATTCACTAGTAGGAGTGAGAAAAACATCACGGGGTGGTGCGCATTGTATGGGTGTGTGTTACATTAGATTCACTAGTAGGAGTGAGAAAAACATGACGGGGTGGTGCGCATTGTATGGGTGTGTGTTACATTACATTCACTAGTAGAAGTGAGAAAAACATCACGGGGTGGTGCGCATTGTATGGGTGTGTGTTAAATTACATTCACTAGTAGGAGTGAGAAAAACATCACGGGGTGGTGCGCAATGTATGGGTGTGTGTTACATTACATTCACTAGTAGGAGTGATAAAAACATCATGGGGTGGTGCCCATTGTATGGTTGTGTGTTACATTACATTCACTAGTAGGAGTGAGAAAAACATCACGGGGTGGTGCGCATTGTATGGGTGTGTGTTACATTACATTCACTACTAGGAGTGAGAAAAACGACACGGGGTGGTGCGCATTGTATGGGTGTGTGTTACATTACATTCACTAGTAGGAGTGAGAAAAACATCACAGGGTGGTGGGCCTTGTATGGGTGTGTGTTACATTACATTCACTAGTAGCATTGAGAAAAACATCACGAGGTGGTGCGCATTGTATGGGTGTGTGTTACATTACATTCACCAGTAGGAGTGAGAAAAACATCACCGGGTGGTGCGCATTGTAAGGGTGTGTGTTACATTACATTCACTACTAGGAGTGAGAAAAACATCACGGGGTGGTGTGAATCGGAGGGTCTGAATTAGGATAGGCATTGAGTGGCAATGTAGGATGGAGAAAAGCACCGCGGGGTGGTCAGCATGGGGAGGTCAGGGAACATGCAGTGGCAATGTAGGATAGTTTTCTGAAAAACATCACGGGGTGGTGCGCATTGTATGGGTGTGTGTTACATTACATTCACTAGTAGGAGTGAGAAAAACATCACGGGGTGGTGCGCATTGTATGGGTGTGTGTTACATTACATTCACTAGTAGGAGTGAGAAAAACATCACGGGGTGGTGCGCATTGTATGGGTGTGTGTTACATTACATTCACTAGTAGCAGTTAGAAAAACATCACGGGGTGGTGCGCATTGTATGGGTGTGTGTTACATTACATTCACTACTAGGAGTGAGAAAAACATCACGAGGTGGTGTGAATCGGAGGGTCTGAATTAGGATAGGCAGTGAGTTGCAATGTAGGATGGAGAAAAGCACCGCGAGGTGGTCAGCATGGGGAGGTCAGGGAATATGCAGTGGCAATGTAGGATAGGTTTCTGAAAAACATCACGCGGTGGTGCGCATTGTATGGGTGTGTGTTACATTACATTCACTAGTAGGAGTGAGAAAAACATCACGGGGTGGTGCGCATTGTATGGGTGTGTGTTACATTACATTCACTAGTAGGAGTGAGGAAAACATCATGGGGTGGTGCGCATTGTATGGGTGTGTGTTACATTACATTCACTAGTAGGAGTGAGAAAAACATCACGGGGTGGTGCGCATTGTATGGGTGTGTGTTACATTACATTCACTGATAAGAGTGAGAAAAATATCAGGGGTGGTGCGCATTGTATGGGTGTGTGTTACATTAGATTTAGTAGTAGGAGTGAGAAAAACATCACGGGGTGGTGCGCATTGTATGGGTGTGTGTTACATTAGATTCACTAGTAGGAGTGAGAAAAACATCACGGGGTGGTGCGCATTGTATGGGTGTGTGTTACATTACATTCACTAGTAGAAGTGAGAAAAACATCACGGGGTGGTGCGCATTGTATGGGTGTGTGTTAAATTACATTCACTAGTAGGAGTGAGAAAAACATCACGGGGTGGTGCGCATTGTATGGGTGTGTGTTACATTACATTCACTAGTAGAAGTGATAAAAACATCATGGGGTGGTGCCCATTGTATGGTTGTGTGTTACATTACATTCACTAGTAGGAGTGAGAAAAACATCACGGGGTGGTGCGCATGGTATGGGTGTGTGTTACATTACATTCACTACTAGGAGTGAGAAAAACGACACGGGGTGGTGCGCATTGTATGGGTGTGTGTTACATTACATTCACTATTAGGAGTGAGAAAAACGACACGGGGTGGTGCGCATTGTATGGGTGTGTGTTACATTACATTCACTAGTAGGAGTGAGAAAAACATCACCGGGTGGTGCGCATTGTAAGGGTGTGTGTTACATTACATTCACTAGTAGGAGTGAGAAAAACATCACGGGGTGGTGCGCATTGTATGGGTGTGTGTTACATTACATTCACTAGTAGGAGTGAGAAAAACATCACGGGGTGGTGCGCATTGTATGGGTGTTTGTTACATTACATTCACTAGTAGGAGTGAGAAAAACATCACGGGGTGGTGCGCATTGTATGGGTGTGTGTTACACTACATTCACTAATAGCAGTGAGAAAAACATCACGGGGTGGTGCGCATTGTATGGGTGTGTGTTACATTACATTCACTACTAGGATTGAGAAAAACATCACGGGGTGGTGCGCATTGTATGGGTGTGTGTTACATTACATTCACTAGTAGGAGTGAGAAAGACATCACGGGGTGGTGCGCATTGTATGAGTGTGTGTTACATTACATTCACTAGTAGGAGTGAGAAAAACATCACGGGGTAGTGCGCATTGTATGGGTGTGTGTTACATTATATTCACTAGTAGGAGTGAGAAAAACATCACGGGGTGGTGCACATTGTATGGGTGTGTGTTACATTACATTCACTAGTAAGAGTGAGAAAAACATCACGGGGTGGTGCGCATTGTATGGGTGTGTGTTACATTAGATTCACTAGTAGGAGTGAGAAAAACACAACGGTGTGGTGCGCATTGTATGGGTGTGTGTTACATTCACTAGTAGGAGTGAGAAAAACATCACGGGGTGGTGCGCATTGTATGGGTGTTTGTTACATTACATTCACTAGTAGGAGGAGAAAAACATCACGGGGTGGTGTGCATTGTATGGGTGTGTGTTACATTACATTCACTAGTAGGAGTGAGAAAAACATCACGGGGTGGTGCGCATTGTATGGGTGTGTGTTACATTAGATTCACTAGTAGGAGTGAGAAAAACATCACGGGGTGGTGCGCATTGTATGGGTGTGTGTTACATTACATTCACTAGTAGGAGTGAGAAAAACATCACGGTGTGGTGCGCATTGTATGGGTGTGTGTTACATTACATTCAGTAGTAGGAGTGAGAAAAACATCACGGGGTGGTGCGCATTGTATGGGTGTGTGTTACATTACATTCACTAGTAGGAGTGAGAAAAACATCACGGGGTGGTGCGCATTGTATGGGTGTGTGTTACATTACATTCACTAGTAGGAGTGAGAAAAACATCACGGGGTGGTGCGCATTGCATGGGTGTGTGTTACATTACATTCACTAGTAGGAGTGAGAAAAACATTACGGGGTGGTGCGCATTGTATGGGTGTGTGTTACATTACATTCACTAGTAGGAGTGAGAAAAACATCACGGGGTGGTGTGAATTGGAGGGTCTGAATTAGGATAGGCAATGAGTGGCAATGTAGGATGGAGAAAAGCACTGCGGGGTGGTCAGCATGGGGAGGTCAGGGAACATGCAGTGGCAATGTAGGATAGGTTTCTGAAAATCTCGCGGGGTGGTGCGCATTGTATGGGTGTGTGTTACATTACATTCACTAGTAGGACTGAGAAAAACATCACGGGGTGGTGCGCATTGTATGGGTGTGTGTTACATTACATTCACTAGTAGGAGTGAGAAAAACATCACGGGGTGGTGCGCATTGTATGGGTGTGTGTTACATTAGATTCACTAGGAGGAGTGAGAAAAACATCACGGGGTGGTGCGCATTGTATGGGTGTGTGTTACAATACATTCACTAGGAGGAGTGAGAAAAACATCACGGGGTGGTGGGCATTGTATGGGTGTGTGTTACATTACATTCACTAGTAGGAGTGAGAAAAACATCACGGGGTGGTGCGCATTGTATGGGTGTGTGTTACATTACATTCACTAGTAGGAGTGAGAAAAACATCACTGGGTGGTGCGCATTGTATGGGTGTGTGTTACATTAGATTCACTAGGAGGAGTGAGAAAAACATCACGGGGTGGTGCGCATTGTATGGGTGTGTGTTACATTACATTCACCAGTAGGAGTGAAAAAAACATCACGGGGTGGTGCGCATTGTATGGGTGTGTGTTACATTAGATTCACTAGGAGGAGTGAGAAAAACATCATGGGGTGGTGTGCATTTTATGGGTGTGTGTTACATTAGATTCACTAGGAGGAGTGAGAAAAACATCACGGGGTGGTGTGCATTGTATGGGTGTGTGTTACATTACATTCACTAGTAGGAGTGAGAAAAACATCACGGGGTGGTGCGTATTGTATGGGTGTGTGTTACATTAGATTCACTAGTAGGAGTGAGAAAAACACAACGGTGTGGTGCGCATTGTATGGTTGTGTGTTACATTCACTAGTAGGAGTGAGAAAAACATCACGGGGTGGTGCGCATTGTATGGGTGTTTGTTACATTACATTCACTAGTAGGAGTGAGAAAAACATCACGGGGTCGTGTGCATTGTATGGGTGTGTGTTACATTACATTCACTAGTAGGAGTGAGAAAAACATCACGGGGTGGTGCGCATTGTATGGGTGTGTGTTACATTAGATTCACTAGTAGGAGTGAGAAAAACATCACGGGGTGGTGCGCATTGTATGGGTGTGTGTTACATTACATTCACTAGTAGGAGTGAGAAAAACATCACGGTGTGGTGCGCATTGTATGGGTGTGTGTTACATTACATTCAGTAGTAGGAGTGAGAAAAACATCACGGGGTGGTGCGCATTGTATGGGTGTGTGTTACATTACATTCACTAGTAGGAGTGAGAAAAACATCACGGGGTGGTGCGCATTGTATGGGTGTGTGTTACATTACATTCACTAGTAGGAGTGAGAAAAACATCACGGGGTGGTGCGCATTGCATGGGTGTGTGTTACATTACATTCACTAGTAGGAATGAGAAAAATATTACGGGGTGGTGCGCATTGTATGGGTGTGTGTTACATTACATTCACTAGTAGGAGTGAGAAAAACATCACGGGGTGGTGTGAATTGGAGGGTCTGAATTAGGATAGGCAATGAGTGGCAATGTAGGATGGAGAAAAGCACCGCGGGGTGGTCAGCATGGGGAGGTCAGGGAACATGCAGTGGCAATGTAGGATAGGTTTCTGAAAATCTCGCGGGGTGGTGCGCCTTGTATGGGTGTGTGTTACATTAGATTCACTAGTAGGAGTGAGAAAAACATCACGGGGTGGTGAGCATTGTATGGGTGTGTGTTACATTAGATTCACTAGGAGGAGTGAGAAAAACATCACGGGGTGGTGCGCATTTTATGGGTGTGTGTTACATTAGATTCACTAGGAGGAGTGAGAAAAACATCCCGGGGTGGTGCGCATTGTATGGGTGTGTGTTACATTACATTCACTAGTAGGAGTGAGAAAAACATCACGGGATGGTGCGCATTGTATGGGTGTTTGTTACATTACATTCACTAGTAGGAGTGAGAAAAACATCACGGGGTGGTGCGCATTGTATGGGTGTGTGTTACATTACATTCACTAGTACGAGTGAGAAAAACATCACGGGGTGGTGCGCATGGTATGGGTGTGTGTTACATTAGATTCACTAGTAGGAGTGAGAAAAACATCACGGGGTGGTGCGCATTGTATGGGTGTGTGTTACATTACATTCACTAGTAGGAGTGAGAAAAACATCACGGGGTGGTGCGCATTGTATGGGTGTGTGTTACATTACATTCACTGATAGGAGTGAGAAAAACATCAGGGGTGGTGCGCATTGTATGGGTGTGTGTTACATTAGATTCAGTAGTAGGAGTGAGAAAAACATCACGGGGTGGTGCGCATTGTATGGGTGTGTGTTACATTAGATTCACTAGTAGGAGTGAGAAAAACATGACGGGGTGGTGCGCATTGTATGGGTGTGTGTTACATTACATTCACTAGTAGAAGTGAGAAAAACATCACGGGGTGGTGCGCATTGTATGGGTGTGTGTTAAATTACATTCACTAGTAGGAGTGAGAAAAACATCACGGGGTGGTGCGCATTGTATGGGTGTGTGTTACATTACATTCACTAGTAGGAGTGATAAAAACATCATGGGGTGGTGCCCATTGTATGGTTGTGTGTTACATTACATTCACTAGTAGGAGTGAGAAAAACATCACGGGGTGGTGCGCATTGTATGGGTGTGTGTTACATTACATTCACTACTAGGAGTGAGAAAAACGACACGGGGTGGTGCGCATTGTATGGGTGTGTGTTACATTACATTCACTAGTAGGAGTGAGAAAAACATCACAGGGTGGTGCGCCTTGTATGGGTGTGTGTTACATTACATTCACCAGTAGCAGTGAGAAAAACATCACGAGGTGGTGCGCATTGTATGGGTGTGTGTTACATTACATTCACCAGTAGGAGTGAGAAAAACATCACCGGGTGGTGCGCATTGTAATGGTGTGTGTTACATTACATTCACTACTAGGTGTGAGAAAAACATCACGGGGTGGTGTGAATCGGAGGGTCTGAATTAGGATAGGCATTGAGTGGCAATGTAGGATGGAGAAAAGCACAGCGGGGTGGTCAGCATGGGGAGGTCAGGGAACATGCAGTGGCAATGTAGGATAGTTTTCTGAAAAACATCACGAGGTGGTGCGCATTGTATGGGTGTGTGTTACATTACATTCACTAGTAGGAGTGAGAAAAACATCACAGGGTGGTGCGCATTGTATGGGTGTGTGTTACATTACATTCACTAGTAGGAGTGAGAAAAACATCACGGGGTGGTGCGCATTGTATGGGTGTGTGTTACATTACATTCACTAGTAGGAGTTAGAAAAACATCACGGGGTGGTGCGCATTGTATGGGTGTGTGTTACATTACATTCACTACTAGGAGTGAGAAAAACATCACGAGGTGGTGTGAATCGGAGGGTCTGAATTAGGATAGGCAGTGAGTGGCAATGTAGGATGGAGAAAAGCACCGCCAGGTGGTCAGCATGGGGAGGTCAGGGAATATGCAGTGGCAATGTAGGATAGGTTTATGAAAAACATCGCGCGGTGGTGCGCATTGTATGGGTGTGTGTTACATTACATTCACTAGTAGGAGTGAGAAAAACATCACGGGGTGGTGCGCATTGTATGGGTGTGTGTTACATTACATTCACTAGTAGGAGTGAGGAAAACATCATGGGGTGGTGCGCATTGTATGGGTGTGTGTTACATTACATTCACTAGTAGGAGTGAGAAAAACATCACGGGGTGGTGCGCATTGTATGGGTGTGTGTTACATTACATTCACTGATAAGAGTGAGAAAAACATCAGGGGTGGTGCGCATTGTATGGGTGTGTGTTACATTAGATTCAGTAGTAGGAGTGAGAAAAACATCACGGGGTGGTGCGCATTGTATGGGTGTGTGTTACATTAGATTCACTAGTAGGAGTGAGAAAAACATCACGGGGTGGTGCGCATTGTATGGGTGTGTGTTACATTACATTCACTAGTAAGAGTGAGAAAAACATCACGGGGTGGTGCGCATTGTATGGGTGTGTGTTACATTACATTCACTAGTAGGAGTGAGAAAAACATCACGGGGTGGTGCGCATTGTATGGGTGTGTGTTACATTACATTCACTAGTAGGAGTGAGAAAAACATCACGGGGTGGTGCGCATTGTAAGGGTGTGTGTTACATTACATTCACTAGTAGGCGTGAGAAAAACATCACGGGGTGGTGCGCATTGTATGGGTGTGTGTTACATTACATTCACTAGTAGGAGTGAGAAAAACATCACAGGGTGGTGCGCATTGTATGGGTGTTTGTTACATTACATTCACTAGTAGGAGTGAGAAAAACATCACGGGGTGGTGCGCATTGTATGGGTGTGTGTTACATTACATTCACTAATAGGAGTGAGAAAAACATCACGGGGTGGTGCGCATTGTATGGGTGTGTGTTACACTACATTCACTAATAGCAGTGAGAAAAACATCACGGGGTGGTGCGCATTGTATGGGTGTGTGTTACATTACATTCACTACTAGGATTGAGAAAAACATCACGGGGTGGTGCGCATTGTATGGGTGTGTGTTACATTACATTCACTAGTAGGAGTGAGAAAGACATCACGGGGTGGTGCGCATTGTATGAGTGTGTGTTACATTACATTCACTAGTAGGAGTGAGAAAAACATCACGGGGTAGTGCGCATTGTATGGGTGTGTGTTACATTACATTCACTAGTAGGAGTGAGAAAAACATCACGGGGTGGTGCACATTGTATGGGTGTGTGTTACATTACATTCACTAGTAAGAGTGAGAAAAACATCACGGGGTGGTGCGCATTGTATGGGTGTGTGTTACATTACATTCACTAGTAGGATTGAGAAAAACATCACGGGGTGGTGCGCATTGTATGGGTGTGTGTTACATTACATTCACTACTAGGAGTGAGAAAAACATCACGAGGTGGTGTGAATCGGAGGGTCTGAATTAGGATAGGCAGTGAGTGGCAATGTAGGGTGGAGAAAAGCACCGCGAGGTGGTCAGCATGGGGAGGCCAGGGAACATGCAGTGGCAATGTAGGATAGGTTTCTGAAAAACATCGAGGGGTGGTGCGCATTGTATGGGTGTGTGTTACATTACATTCACTAGTAGCAGTGAGAAAAACATCACGGGGTGGTGCGCATTGTATGGGTGTGTGTTACATTACATTCACTAGTAGGAGTGAGAAAAACATCACGTGGTGGTGCGCCTTGTATGGGTGTGTGTTACATTACATTCACTAGTAGGAGTGAGAAAAACATCATGGGGTGGTGCGCATTGTATGGGTGTGTGTTACATTAGATTCAGTAGTAGGAGTGAGAAAAACATCACGGGGTGGTGCGCATTGTATGGGTGTGTGTTACATTAGATTCACTAGTAGGAGTGAGAAAAACATGACGGGGTGGTGCGCATTGTATGGGTGTGTGTTACATTACATTCACTAGTAGAAGTGAGAAAAACATCACGGGGTGGTGCGCATTGTATGGGTGTGTGTTAAATTACATTCACTAGTAGGAGTGAGAAAAACATCACGGGGTGGTGCGCATTGTATGGGTGTGTGTTACATTACATTCACTAGTAGGAGTGATAAAAACATCATGGGGTGGTGCCCATTGTATGGTTGTGTGTTACATTACATTCACTAGTAGGAGTGAGAAAAACATCACGGGGTGGTGCGCATTGTATGGGTGTGTGTTACATTACATTCACTACTAGGAGTGAGAAAAACGACACGGGGTGGTGCGCATTGTATGGGTGTGTGTTACATTACATTCACTAGTAGGAGTGAGAAAAACATCACAGGGTGGTGCGCCTTGTATGGGTGTGTGTTACATTACATTCACTAGTAGCAGTGAGAAAAACATCACGAGGTGGTGCGCATTGTATGGGTGTGTGTTACATTACATTCACCAGTAGGAGTGAGAAAAACATCACCGGGTGGTGCGCATTGTAAGGGTGTGTGTTACATTACATTCACTACTAGGTGTGAGAAAAACATCACGGGGTGGTGTGAATCGGAGGGTCTGAATTAGGATAGGCATTGAGTGGCAATGTAGGATGGAGAAAAGCACAGCGGGGTGGTCAGCATGGGGAGGTCAGGGAACATGCAGTGGCAATGTACGATAGTTTTCTGAAAAACATCACGGGGTGGTGCGCATTGTATGGGTGTGTGTTACATTACATTCACTAGTAGGAGTGAGAAAAACATCACAGGGTGGTGCGCATTGTATGGGTGTGTGTTACATTACATTCACTAGTAGGAGTGAGAAAAACATCACGGGGTGGTGCGCATTGTATGGGTGTGTGTTACATTACATTCACTAGTAGGAGTTAGAGAAACATCACGTGGTGGTGCGCATTGTATGGGTGTGTGTTACATTACATTCACTACTAGGAGTGAGAAAAACATCACGGGGTGGTGTGAATCGGAGGGTCTGAATTAGGATAGGCAGTGAGTGGCAATGTAGGATGGAGAAAAGCACCGCGAGGTGGTCAGCATGGGGAGGTCAGGGAATATGCAGTGGCAATGTAGGATAGGTTTATGAAAAACATCGCGCGGTGGTGCGCATTGTATGGGTGTGTGTTACATTACATTCACTAGTAGGAGTGAGAAAAACATCACGGGGTGGTGCGCATTGTATGGGTGTGTGTTACATTACATTCACTAGTAGGAGTGAGGAAAACATCATGGGTGGTGCGCATTGTATGGGTGTGTGTTACATTACATTCACTAGTAGGAGTGAGAAAAACATCACGGGGTGGTGCGCATTGTATGGGTGTGTGTTACATTACATTCACTGATAAGAGTGAGAAAAACATCAGGGGTGGTGCGCATTGTATGGGTGTGTGTTACATTAGATTCAGTAGTAGGAGTGAGAAAAACATCACGGGGTGGTGCGCATTGTATGGGTGTGTGTTACATTAGATTCACTAGTAGGAGTGAGGAAAACATCATGGGGTGGTGCGCATTGTATGGGTGTGTGTTACATTACATTCACTAGTAGGAGTGAGAAAAACATCACGGGGTGGTGCGCATTGTATGGGTGTGTGTTACATTACATTCACCAGTAGGAGTGAGAAAAACATCACGGGGTGGTGCGCATTGTATGGGTGTGTGTTACATTACATTCACTGATAAGAGTGAGAAAAACATCAGGGGTGGTGCGCATTGTATGGGTGTGTGTTACATTAGATTCAGTAGTAGGAGTGAGAAAAACATCACGGGGTGGTGCGCATTGTATGGGTGTGTGTTACATTAGATTCACTAGTAGGAGTGAGAAAAACATCACGGGGTGGTGCGCATTGTATGGGTGTGTGTTACATTACATTCACTAGTAGAAGTGAGAAAAACATCACGGGGTGGTGCGCATTGTATGGGTGTGTGTTAAATTACATACACTAGTAGGAGTGAGAAAAACATCACGGGGTGGTGCGCATTGTATAGGTGTGTGTTACATTACATTCACTAGTAGGAGTGATAAAAACATCATGGGGTGGTGCCCATTGTATGGTTGTGTGTTACATTACATTCACTAGTAGGAGTGAGAAAAACATCACGGGGTGGTGCGCATTGTATGGGTGTGTGTTACATTACATTCACTACTAGGAGTGAGAAAAATGACACGGGGTGGTGCGCATTGTATGGGTGTGTGTTACATTACATTCACTAGTAGGAGTGAGAAAAACATCACCGGGTGGTGCGCATTGTAAGGGTGTGTGTTACATTACATTCACTAGTAGGCGTGAGAAAAACATCACGGGGTGGTGCGCATTGTATGGGTGTGTGTTACATTACATTCACTAGTAGGAGTGAGAAAAACATCACAGGGTGGTGCGCATTGTATGGGTGTTTGTTACATTACATTCACTAGTAGGAGTGAGAAAAACATCACGGGGTGGTGCGCATTGTATGGGTGTGTGTTACATTACATTCACTAATAGGAGTGAGAAAAACATCACGGGGTGGTGCGCATTGTATGGGTGTGTGTTACACTACATTCACTAATAGCAGTGAGAAAAACATCACGGGGTGGTGCGCATTGTATGGGTGTGTGTTACATTACATTCACTACTAGGATTGAGAAAAACATCACGGGGTGGTGCGCATTGTATGGGTGTGTGTTACATTACATTCACTAGTAGGAGTGAGAAAGACATCACGGGGTGGTGCGCATTGTATGAGTGTGTGTTACATTACATTCACTAGTAGGAGTGAGAAAAACATCACGGGGTAGTGCGCATTGTATGGGTGTGTGTTACATTACATTCACTAGTAGGAGTGAGAAAAACATCACGGGGTGGTGCACATTGTATGGGTGTGTGTTACATTACATTCACTAGTAAGAGTGAGAAAAACATCACGGGGTGGTGCGCATTGTATGGGTGTGTGTTACATTACATTCACTAGTAGGAGTGAGAAAAACATCACGGGGTGGTGCGCATTGTATGGGTGTGTGT
The DNA here is from genome assembly GCF_034190915.1 of Cavia porcellus. Taxonomy (NCBI): domain Eukaryota; kingdom Metazoa; phylum Chordata; class Mammalia; order Rodentia; family Caviidae; genus Cavia; species Cavia porcellus. Next base: position 266,475 of record NW_026947668.1, on the reverse strand, counting down.
TACATTACATTCACTACTAGGAGTGAGAAAAACATCACGAGGTGGTGTGAATCGGAGGGTCTGAATTAGGATAGGCAGTGAGTGGCAATGTAGGGTGGAGAAAAGCACCGCGAGGTGGTCAGCATGGGGAGGCCAGGGAACATGCAGTGGCAATGTAGGATAGGTTTCTGAAAAACATCGTGGGGTGGTGCGCATTGTATGGGTGTGTGTTACATTACATTCACTAGTAGCAGTGAGAAAAACATCACGGGGTGGTGCGCATTGTATGGGTGTGTGTTACATTACATTCACTAGTAGGAGTGAGAAAAACATCACGTGGTGGTGCGCCTTGTATGGGTGTGTGTTACATTACATTCACTAGTAGGAGTGAGAAAAACATCATGGGGTGGTGCGCATTGTATGGGTGTGTGTTACATTAGATTCAGTAGTAGGAGTGAGAAAAACATCACGGGGTGGTGCGCATTGTATGGGTGTGTGTTACATTAGATTCACTAGTAGGAGTGAGAAAAACATGACGGGGTGGTGCGCATTGTATGGGTGTGTGTTACATTACATTCACTAGTAGAAGTGAGAAAAACATCACGGGGTGGTGCGCATTGTATGGGTGTGTGTTAAATTACATTCACTAGTAGGAGTGAGAAAAACATCACGGGGTGGTGCGCATTGTATGGGTGTGTGTTACATTACATTCACTAGTAGGAGTGATAAAAACATCATGGGGTGGTGCCCATTGTATGGTTGTGTGTTACATTACATTCACTAGTAGGAGTGAGAAAAACATCACGGGGTGGTGCGCATTGTATGGGTGTGTGTTACATTACATTCACTACTAGGAGTGAGAAAAACGACACGGGGTGGTGCGCATTGTATGGGTGTGTGTTACATTACATTCACTAGTAGGAGTGAGAAAAACATCACAGGGTGGTGCGCCTTGTATGGGTGTGTGTTACATTACATTCACTAGTAGCAGTGAGAAAAACATCACGAGGTGGTGCGCATTGTATGGGTGTGTGTTACATTACATTCACCAGTAGGAGTGAGAAAAACATCACCGGGTGGTGCGCATTGTAAGGGTGTGTGTTACATTACATTCACTACTAGGTGTGAGAAAAACATCACGGGGTGGTGTGAATCGGAGGGTCTGAATTAGGATAGGCATTGAGTGGCAATGTAGGATGGAGAAAAGCACAGCGGGGTGGTCAGCATGGGGAGGTCAGGGAACATGCAGTGGCAATGTACGATAGTTTTCTGAAAAACATCACGGGGTGGTGCGCATTGTATGGGTGTGTGTTACATTACATTCACTAGTAGGAGTGAGAAAAACATCACAGGGTGGTGCGCATTGTATGGGTGTGTGTTACATTACATTCACTAGTATGAGTGAGAAAAACATCACGGGGTGGTGCGCATTGTATGGGTGTGTGTTACATTACATTCACTAGTAGGAGTTAGAGAAACATCACGGGGTGGTGCGCATTGTATGGGTGTGTGTTACATTACATTCACTACTAGGAGTGAGAAAAACATCACGAGGTGGTGTGAATCGGAGGGTCTGAATTAGGATAGGCAGTGAGTGGCAATGTAGGATGGAGAAAAGCACCGCGAGGTGGTCAGCATGGGGAGGTCAGGGAATATGCAGTGGCAATGTAGGATAGGTTTATGAAAAACATCGCGCGGTGGTGCGCATTGTATGGGTGTGTGTTACATTACATTCACTAGTAGGAGTGAGAAAAACATCACGGGGTGGTGCGCATTGTATGGGTGTGTGTTACATTACATTCACTAGTAGGAGTGAGGAAAACATCATGGGGTGGTGCGCATTGTATGGGTGTGTGTTACATTACATTCACTAGTAGGAGTGAGAAAAACATCACCGGGTGGTGCGCATTGTATGGGTGTGTGTTACATTACATTCACTGATAAGAGTGAGAAAAACATCAGGGGTGGTGCGCATTGTATGGGTGTGTGTTACATTAGATTCAGTAGTAGGAGTGAGAAAAACATCACGGGGTGGTGCGCATTGTATGGGTGTGTGTTACATTAGATTCACTAGTAGGAGTGAGGAAAACATCATGGGGTGGTGCGCATTGTATGGGTGTGTGTTACATTACATTCACTAGTAGGAGTGAGAAAAACATCACGGGGTGGTGCGCATTGTATGGGTGTGTGTTACATTACATTCACCAGTAGGAGTGAGAAAAACATCACCGGGTGGTGCGCATTGTAAGGGTGTGTGTTACATTACATTCACTACTAGGTGTGAGAAAAACATCACGGGGTGGTGTGAATCGGAGGGTCTGAATTAGGATAGGCATTGAGTGGCAATGTAGGATGGAGAAAAGCACAGCGGGGTGGTCAGCATGGGGAGGTCAGGGAACATGCAGTGGCAATGTAGGATAGTTTTCTGAAAAACATCACGAGGTGGTGCGCATTGTATGGGTGTGTGTTACATTACATTCACTAGTAGGAGTGAGAAAAACATCACAGGGTGGTGCGCATTGTATGGGTGTGTGTTACATTACATTCACTAGTAGGAGTGAGAAAAACATCACGGGGTGGTGCGCATTGTATGGGTGTGTGTTACATTACATTCACTAGTAGGAGTTAGAAAAACATCACGGGGTGGTGCGCATTGTATGGGTGTGTGTTACATTACATTCACTACTAGGAGTGAGAAAAACATCACGAGGTGGTGTGAATCGGAGGGTCTGAATTAGGATAGGCAGTGAGTGGCAATGTAGGATGGAGAAAAGCACCGCCAGGTGGTCAGCATGGGGAGGTCAGGGAATATGCAGTGGCAATGTAGGATAGGTTTATGAAAAACATCGCGCGGTGGTGCGCATTGTATGGGTGTGTGTTACATTACATTCACTAGTAGGAGTGAGAAAAACATCACGGGGTGGTGCGCATTGTATGGGTGTGTGTTACATTACATTCACTAGTAGGAGTGAGGAAAACATCATGGGGTGGTGCGCATTGTATGGGTGTGTGTTACATTACATTCACTAGTAGGAGTGAGAAAAACATCACGGGGTGGTGCGCATTGTATGGGTGTGTGTTACATTACATTCACTGATAAGAGTGAGAAAAACATCAGGGGTGGTGCGCATTGTATGGGTGTGTGTTACATTAGATTCAGTAGTAGGAGTGAGAAAAACATCACGGGGTGGTGCGCATTGTATGGGTGTGTGTTACATTAGATTCACTAGTAGGAGTGAGAAAAACATCACGGGGTGGTGCGCATTGTATGGGTGTGTGTTACATTACATTCACTAGTAGAAGTGAGAAAAACATCACGGGGTGGTGCGCATTGTATGGGTGTGTGTTAAATTACATACACTAGTAGGAGTGAGAAAAACATCACGGGGTGGTGCGCATTGTATAGGTGTGTGTTACATTACATTCACTAGTAGGAGTGATAAAAACATCATGGGGTGGTGCCCATTGTATGGTTGTGTGTTACATTACATTCACTAGTAGGAGTGAGAAAAACATCACGGGGTGGTGCGCATTGTATGGGTGTGTGTTACATTACATTCACTACTAGGAGTGAGAAAAATGACACGGGGTGGTGCGCATTGTATGGGTGTGTGTTACATTACATTCACTACTAGGAGTGAGAAAAACGACACGGGGTGGTGCGCATTGTATGGGTGTGTGTTACATTACATTCACTAGTAGGAGTGAGAAAAACATCACCGGGTGGTGCGCATTGTAAGGGTGTGTGTTACATTACATTCACTAGTAGGCGTGAGAAAAACATCACGGGGTGGTGCGCATTGTATGGGTGTGTGTTACATTACATTCACTAGTAGGAGTGAGAAAAACATCACAGGGTGGTGCGCATTGTATGGGTGTTTGTTACATTACATTCACTAGTAGGAGTGAGAAAAACATCACGGGGTGGTGCGCATTGTATGGGTGTGTGTTACATTACATTCACTAATAGGAGTGAGAAAAACATCACGGGGTGGTGCGCATTGTATGGGTGTGTGTTACACTACATTCACTAATAGCAGTGAGAAAAACATCACGGGGTGGTGCGCATTGTATGGGTGTGTGTTACATTACATTCACTACTAGGATTGAGAAAAACACGGGGTGGTGCGCATTGTATGGGTGTGTGTTACATTACATTCACTAGTAGGAGTGAGAAAGACATCACGGGGTGGTGCGCATTGTATGAGTGTGTGTTACATTACATTCACTAGTAGGAGTGAGAAAAACATCACGGGGTAGTGCGCATTGTATGGGTGTGTGTTACATTACATTCACTAGTAGGAGTGAGAAAAACATCACGGGGTGGTGCACATTGTATGGGTGTGTGTTACATTACATTCACTAGTAAGAGTGAGAAAAACATCACGGGGTGGTGCGCATTGTATGGGTGTGTGTTACATTACATTCACTAGTAGGAGTGAGAAAAACATCACGGGGTGGTGCGCATTGTATGGGTGTGTGTTACATTACATTCACTACTAGGAGTGAGAAAAACATCACGAGGTGGTGTGAATCGGAGGGTCTGAATTAGGATAGGCAGTGAGTGGCAATGTAGGGTGGAGAAAAGCACCGCGAGGTGGTCAGCATGGGGAGGCCAGGGAACATGCAGTGGCAATGTAGGATAGGTTTCTGAAAAACATCGTGGGGTGGTGCGCATTGTATGGGTGTGTGTTACATTACATTCACTAGTAGCAGTGAGAAAAACATCACGGGGTGGTGCGCATTGTATGGGTGTGTGTTACATTACATTCACTAGTAGGAGTGAGAAAAACATCACGTGGTGGTGCGCCTTGTATGGGTGTGTGTTACATTACATTCACTATTAGGAGTGAGAAAAACATCATGGGGTGGTGCGCATTGTATGGGTGTGTGTTACATTAGATTCAGTAGTAGGAGTGAGAAAAACATCACGGGGTGGTGCGCATTGTATGGGTGTGTGTTACATTAGATTCACTAGTAGGAGTGAGAAAAACATGACGGGGTGGTGCGCATTGTATGGGTGTGTGTTACATTACATTCACTAGTAGAAGTGAGAAAAACATCACGGGGTGGTGCGCATTGTATGGGTGTGTGTTAAATTACATTCACTAGTAGGAGTGAGAAAAACATCACGGGGTGGTGCGCATTGTATGGGTGTGTGTTACATTACATACACTAGTAGGAGTGATAAAAACATCATGGGGTGGTGCCCATTGTATGGTTGTGTGTTACATTACATTCACTAGTAGGAGTGAGAAAAACATCACGGGGTGGTGCGCATTTTATGGGTGTGTGTTACATTACATTCACTACTAGGAGTGAGAAAAACGACACGGGGTGGTGCGCATTGTATGGGTGTGTGTTACATTACATTCACTAGTAGGAGTGAGAAAAACATCACAGGGTGGTGCGCCTTGTATGGGTGTGTGTTACATTACATTCACTAGTAGCAGTGAGAAAAACATCACGAGGTGGTGCGCATTGTATGGGTGTGTGTTACATTACATTCACCAGTAGGAGTGAGAAAAACATCACCGGGTGGTGCGCATTGTAAGGGTGTGTGTTACATTACATTCACTACTAGGTGTGAGAAAAACATCACGGGGTGGTGTGAATCGGAGGGTCTGAATTAGGATAGGCATTGAGTGGCAATATAGGATGGAGAAAAGCACAGCGGGGTGGTCAGCATGGGGAGGTCAGGGAACATGCAGTGGCAATGTACGATAGTTTTCTGAAAAACATCACGGGGTGGTGCGCATTGTATGGGTGTGTGTTACATTACATTCACTAGTAGGAGTGAGAAAAACATCACAGGGTGGTGCGCATTGTATGGGTGTGTGTTACATTACATTCACTAGTAGGAGTGAGAAAAACATCACGGGGTGGTGCGCATTGTATGGGTGTGTGTTACATTACATTCACTAGTAGGAGTTAGAGAAACATCACGGGGTGGTGCGCATTGTATGGGTGTGTGTTACATTACATTCACTACTAGGAGTGAGAAAAACATCATGAGGTGGTGTGAATCGGAGGGTCTGAATTAGGATAGGCAGTGAGTGGCAATGTAGGATGGAGAAAAGCACCGCGAGGTGGTCAGCATGGGGAGGTCAGGGAATATGCAGTGGCAATGTAGGATAGGTTTATGAAAAACATCGCGCGGTGGTGCGCATTGTATGGGTGTGTGTTACATTACATTCACTAGTAGGAGTGAGAAAAACATCACGGGGTGGTGCGCATTGTATGGGTGTGTGTTACATTACATTCACTAGTAGGAGTGAGGAAAACATCATGGGGTGGTGCGCATTGTATGGGTGTGTGTTACATTACATTCACTAGTAGGAGTGAGAAAAATATCACGGGGTGGTGCGCATTGTATGGGTGTGTGTTACATTACATTCACTGATAAGAGTGAGAAAAACATCAGGGGTGGTGCGCATTGTATGGGTGTGTGTTACATTAGATTCAGTAGTAGGAGTGAGAAAAACATCACGGGGTGGTGCGCATTGTATGGGTGTGTGTTACATTAGATTCACTAGTAGGAGTGAGAAAAACATCACGGGGTGGTGCGCATTGTATGGGTGTGTGTTACATTACATTCACTAGTAGAAGTGAGAAAAACATCACGGGGTGGTGCGCATTGTATGGGTGTGTGTTAAATTACATACACTAGTAGGAGTGAGAAAAACATCACGGGGTGGTGCGCATTGTATGGGTGTGTGTTACATTACATTCACTAGTAGGAGTGATAAAAACATCATGGGGTGGTGTCCATTGTATGGTTGTGTGTTACATTACATTCACTAGTAGGAGTGAGAAAAACATCACGGGGTGGTGCGCATTGTATGGGTGTGTGTTACATTACATTCACTACTAGGAGTGAGAAAAACGACACGGGGTGGTGCGCATTGTATGGGTGTGTGTTACATTACATTCACTACTAGGAGTGAGAAAAACGACACGGGGTGGTGCGCATTGTATGGGTGTGTGTTACATTACATTCACTAGTAGGAGTGAGAAAAACATCACCGGGTGGTGCGCATTGTAAGGGTGTGTGTTACATTACATTCACTAGTAGGAGTGAGAAAAACATCACGGGGTGGTGCGCATTGTATGGGTGTGTGTTACATTACATTCACTAGTAGGAGTGAGAAAAACATCACGGAGTGGTGCGCATTGTATGGGTGTTTGTTACATTACATTCACTAGTAGGAGTGAGAAAAACATCACGGGGTGGTGCGCATTGTATGGGTGTGTGTTACATTACATTCACTAATAGAAGTGAGAAAAACATCACGGGGTGGTGCGCATTGTATGGGTGTGTGTTACACTACATTCACTAATAGCAGTGAGAAAAACATCACGGGGTGGTGCGCATTGTATGGGTGTGTGTTACATTACATTCACTACTAGGATTGAGAAAAACATCACGGGGTGGTGCGCATTGTATGGGTGTGTTTTACATTACATTCACTAGTAGGAGTGAGAAAGACATCACGGGGTGGTGCGCATTGTATGAGTGTGTGTTACATTACATTCACTAGTAGGAGTGAGAAAAACATCACGGGGTAGTGCGCATTGTATGGGTGTGTGTTACATTACATTCACTAGTAGGAGTGAGAAAAACATCACGGTGTGGTGCGCATTGTATGGGTGTGTGTTACATTACATTCACTAGTAGGAGTGAGAAAAACATCACGGGGTGGTGCGCATTGTATGGGTGTGTGTTACATTACATTCACTACTAGGAGTGAGAAAAACATCACGAGGTGGTGTGAATCGGAGGGTCTGAATTAGGATAGGCAGTGAGTGGCAATGTAGGGTGGAGAAAAGCACGGCGAGGTGGTCAGCATGGGGAGGCCAGGGAACATGCAGTGGCAATGTAGGATAGGTTTCTGAAAAACATCGTGGGGTGGTGCGCATTGTATGGGTGTGTGTTACATTACATTCACTAGTAGCAGTGAGAAAAACATCACGGGGTGGTGCGCATTGTATGGGTGTGTGTTACATTACATTCCCTAGTAGGAGTGAGAAAAACATCACGGGGTGGTGCGCCTTGTATGGGTGTGTGTTACATTACATTCACTAGTAGGAGTGAGAAAAACATCATGGGGTGGTGCGCATTGTATGGGTGTGTGTTACATTAGATTCACTAGTAGGAGTGAGAAAAACATCACGGGGTGGTGCGCATTGTATGGGTGTGTGTTACATTAGATTCAGTAGTAGGAGTGAGAAAAACATCACGGGGTGGTGCGCATTGTATGGGTGTGTGTTACATTACATTCACTAGTAGGAGTGAGAAAAACATCACGGGGTGGTGCGCATTGTATGGGTGTGTGTTACATTACATTCACTAGTAGGAGTGAGAAAAACATCACGGGGTGGTGCGCATTGCATGGGTGTGTGTTACATTACATTCACTAGTAGGAGTGAGAAAAACATTACGGGGTGGTGCGCATTGTATGGGTGTGTGTTACATTACATTCACTAGTAGGAGTGAGAAAAACATCACGGGGTGGTGTGAATTGGAGGGTCTGAATTAGGATAGGCAATGAGTGGCAATGTAGGATGGAGAAAAGCACCGCGGGGTGGTCAGCATGGGGAGGTCAGGGAACATGCAGTGGCAATGTAGGATAGGTTTCTGAAAATCTCGCGGGGTGGTGCGCCTTGTATGGGTGTGTGTTACATTAGATTCACTACTAGGAGTGAGAAAAACATCACGGGGTGGTGAGCATTGTATGGGTGTGTGTTACATTAGATTCACTAGGAGGAGTGAGAAAAACATCACGGGGTGGTGCGCATTTTATGGGTGTGTGTTACATTAGATTCACTAGGAGGAGTGAGAAAAACATCCCGGGGTGGTGCGCATTGTATGGGTGTGTGTTACATTACATTCACTAGTAGGAGTGAGAAAAACATCACGGAGTGGTAGGCATTGTATGGGTGTGTGTTACATTAGATTCACTAGTAGGAGTGAGAAAAACACAACGGTGTGGTGCGCATTGTATGGGTGTGTGTTACATTACATTCACTAGTAGGAGTGAGAAAAACATCACGGGGTGGTGCGCATTGTATGGGTGTGTGTTACATTACATTCACTAGTAGGAGTGAGAAAAACATCACGGGGTGGTGCGCATTGTATGGGTGTGTGTTACATTACATTCACTAGTAGGAGTTAGAAAAACATCACGGGGTGGTGCGCATTGTATGGGTGTGTGTTACATTACATTCACTACTAGGAGTGAGAAAAACATCACGAGGTGGTGTGAATCGGAGGGTCTGAATTAGGATAGGCAGTGAGTGGCAATGTAGGATGGAGAAAAGCACCGCGAGGTGGTCAGCATGGGGAGGTCAGGGAATATGCAGTGGCAATGTAGGATAGGTTTATGAAAAACATCGCACGGTGGTGCGCATTGTATGGGTGTGTGTTACATTACATTCACTAGTAGGAGTGAGAAAAACATCACGGGGTGGTGCGCATTGTATGGGTGTGTGTTACATTACATTCACTAGTAGGAGTGAGGAAAACATCACGGGGTGGTGCGCATTGTATGGGTGTGTGTTCCATTACATTCACTAGTAGGAGTGAGAAAAACATCACGGGGTGGTGCGCATTGTATGGGTGTGTGTTACATTACATTCACTGATAAGAGTGAGAAAAACATCAGGGGTGGTGCGCATTGTATGGGTGTGTGTTACATTACATTCACTGATAAGAGTGAGAAAAACATCACGGAGTGGTACGCATTGTATGGGTGTGTGTTACATTAGATTCAGTAGTAGGAGTGAGAAAAACATGACGGGGTGGTGCGCATTGTATGGGTGTGTGTTACATTAGATTCACTAGTAGGAGTGAGAAAAACATGACGGGGTGGTGCGCATTGTATGGGTGTGTGTTACATTACATTCACTAGTAGAAGTGAGAAAAACATCACGGGGTGGTGCGCATTGTATGGGTGTGTGTTAAATTACATTCACTAGTAGGAGTGAGAAAAACATCACGGGGTGGTGCGCATTGTATGGGTGTGTGTTACATTACATTCACTAGTAGGAGTGATAAAAACATCATGGGGTGGTGCCCATTGTATGGTTGTGTGTTACATTACATTCACTAGTAGGAGTGAGAAAAACATCACGGGGTGGTGCGGATTGTATGGGTGTGTGTTACATTACATTCACTACTAGGAGTGAGAAAAACGACACGGGGTGGTGCGCATTGTATGGGTGTGTGTTACATTACATTCACTAGTAGGAGTGAGAAAAACATCACAGGGTGGTGCGCCTTGTATGGGTGTGTGTTACATTACATTCACTAGTAGCAGTGAGAAAAACATCACGAGGTGGTGCGCATTGTATGGGTGTGTGTTACATTACATTCACCAGTAGGAGTGAGAAAAACATCACCTGGTGGTGCGCATTGTAAGGGTGTGTGTTACATTACATTCACTACTAGGAGTGAGAAAAACATCACGGGGTGGTGTGAATCGGAGGGTCTGAATTAGGATAGGCATTGAGTGGCAATGTAGGATGGAGAAAAGCACAGCGGGGTGGTCAGCATGGGGAGGTCAGGGAACATGCAGTGGCAATGTAGGATAGTTTTCTGAAAAACATCACGGGGTGGTGCGCATTGTATGGGTGTGTGTTACATTACATTCACTAGTAGGAGTGAGAAAAACATCACGGGGTGGTGCGCATTGTATGGGTGTGTGTTACATTACATTCACTAGTAGGAGTGAGAAAAACATCACGGGGTGGTGCGCATTGTATGGGTGTGTGTTACATTACATTCACTAGTAGGAGTTAGAAAAACATCACGGGGTGGTGCACATTGTATGGGTGTGTGTTACATTACATTCACTACTAGGAGTGAGAAAAACATCACGAGGTGGTGTGAATCGGAGGGTCTGAATTAGGATAGGCAGTGAGTGGCAATGTAGGATGGAGAAAAGCACCGCGAGGTGGTCAGCATGGGGAGGTCAGGGAATATGCAGTGGCAATGTAGGATAGGTTTATGAAAAACATCGCACGGTGGTGCGCATTGTATGGGTGTGTGTTACATTACATTCACTAGTAGGAGTGAGAAAAACATCACGGGGTGGTGCGCATTGTATGGGTGTGTGTTACATTACATTCACTAGTAGGAGTGAGGAAAACATCATGGGGTGGTGCGCATTGTATGGGTGTGTGTTACATTACATTCACTAGTAGGAGTGAGAAAAACATCACGGGGTGGTGCGCATTGTATGGGTGTGTGTTACATTACATTCACTGATAAGAGTGAGAAAAACATCAGGGGTGGTGCGCATTGTATGGGTGTGTGTTACATTAGATTCAGTAGTAGGAGTGAGAAAAACATCACGGGGTGGTGCGCATTGTATGGGTGTGTGTTACATTAGATTCACTAGTAGGAGTGAGAAAAACATCACGGGGTGGTGCGCATTGTATGGGTGTGTGTTACATTACATTCACTAGTAGAAGTGAGAAAAACATCACGGGGTGGTGCGCATTGTATGGGTGTGTGTTACATTACATTCACTACTAGGAGTGAGAAAAACGACACGGGGTGGTGCGCATTGTATGGGTGTGTGTTACACTACATTCACTATTAGGAGTGAGAAAAACGACACGGGGTGGTGCGCATTGTATGGGTGTGTGTTACATTACATTCACTAGTAGGAGTGAGAAAAACATCACCGGGTGGTGCGCATTGTAAGGGTGTGTGTTACATTACATTCACTAGTAGGAGTGAGAAAAACATCACGGGGTGGTGCGCATTGTATGGGTGTGTGTTACATTACATTCACTAGTAGGAGTGAGAAAAACATCACAGGGTGGTGCGCATTGTATGGGTGTTTGTTATATTACATTCACTAGTAGGAGTGAGAAAAACATCACGGGGTGGTGCGCATTGTATGGGTGTGTGTTACATTACATTCACTAATAGGAGTGAGAAAAACATCACGGGGTGGTGCGCATTGTATGGGTGTGTGTTACACTACATTCACTAATAGCAGTGAGAAAAACATCACGGGGTGGTGCGCATTGTATGGGTGTGTGTTACATTACATTCACTACTAGGATTGAGAAAAACATCACGGGGTGGTGCGCATTGTATGGGTGTGTGTTACATTACATTCACTAGTAGGAGTGAGAAAGACATCACGGGGTGGTGCGCATTGTATGAGTGTGTGTTACATTACATTCACTAGTAGGAGTGAGAAAAACATCACGGGGTAGTGCGCATTGTATGGGTGTGTGTTACATTACCTTCACTAGTAGGAGTGAGAAAAACATCATGGGGTGGTGCACATTGTATGGGTGTGTGTTACATTACATTCACTAGTAAGAGTGAGAAAAACATCACGGGGTGGTGCACATTGTATGGGTGTGTGTTACATTACATTCACTAGTAGGAGTGAGAAAAACATCACGGGGTGGTGCGCATTGTATGGGTGTGTGTTACATTACATTCACTACTAGGAGTGAGAAAAACATCACGAGGTGGTGTGAATCGGAGGGTCTGAATTAGGATAGGCAGTGAGTGGCAATGTAGGGTGGAGAAAAGCACCGCGAGGTGGTCAGCATGGGGAGGCCAGGGAACATGCAGTGGCAATGTAGGATAGGTTTCTGAAAAACATCGTGGGGTGGTGCGCATTGTATGGGTGTGTGTTACATTACATTCACTAGTAGCAATGAGAAAAACATCACGGGGTGGTGCGCATTGTATGGGTGTGTGTTACATTACATTCACTAGTAGGAGTGAGAAAAACATCACGGGGTGGTGCGCCTTGTATGGGTGTGTGTTACATTACATTCACTAGTAGGAGTGAGAAAAACATCATGGGGTGGTGCGCTTTGTATGGGTGTGTGTTACATTAGATTCACTAGTAGGAGTGAGAAAAACATCACGGGGTGGTGCGCATTGTATGGGTGTGTGTTACATTAGATTCAGTAGTAGGAGTGAGAAAAACATCACGGGGTGGTGCGCATTGTATGGGTGTGTGTTACATTACATTCACTAGTAGGAGTGAGAAAAACATCACGGGGTGGTGCGCATTGTATGGGTGTGTGTTACATTACATTCACTAGTAGCAGTGAGAAAAACATCACGGGGTGGTGCGCATTGTATGGGTGTGTGTTACATTACATTCACTAGTAGGAGTGAGAAAAACATCACGGGGTGGTGCGCCTTGTATGGGTGTGTGTTACATTACATTCACTAGTAGGAGTGAGAAAAACATCAGGGTTGGTGCGCATTGTATGGGTGTGTGTTACATTAGTTTCAGTAGTAGGAGTGAGAAAAACATCACGGGGTGGTGCGCATTGTATGGGTGTGTGTTACATTAGATTCACTAGTAGGAGTGAGAAAAACATCACGGGGTGGTGCGCATTGTATGGGTGTGTGTTACATTACATTCACTAGAAGAAGTGAGAAAAACATCACGGGGTGGTGCGCATTGTATGGGTGTGTGTTAAATTACATTCACTAGTAGGAGTGAGAAAAACATCACGAGGTGGTGTGAATCGGAGGGTCTGAATTAGGATAGGCAGTGAGTGGCAATGTAGGATGGAGAAAAGCACCGCGAGGTGGTCAGCATGGGGAGGTCAGGGAATATGCAGTGGCAATGTAGGGTAGGTTTATGAAAAACATCGCGGGGTGGTGCGCATTGTATGGGTGTGTGTTACATTACATTCACTAGTAGAAGTGAGAATAACATCACGGGGTGGTGCGCATTGTATGGGTGTGTGTTACATTACATTCACTAGTAGGAGTGAGAAAAACATCACGGGGTGGTGCGCATTGTATGGGTGTGTGTTACATTACATTCACTAGTAGGAGTTAGAAAAACATCACGGGGTGGTGCACATTGTATGGGTGTGTGTTACATTACATTCACTACTAGGAGTGAGAAAAACATCACGAGGTGGTGTGAATCGGAGGGTCTGAATTAGGATAGGCAGTGAGTGGCAATGTAGGATGGAGAAAAGCACCGCGAGGTGGTCAGCATGGGGAGGTCAGGGAATATGCAGTGGCAATGTAGGATAGGTTTATGAAAAACATCGCACGGTGGTGCGCATTGTATGGGTGTGTGTTACATTACATTCACTAGTAGGAGTGAGAAAAACATCACGGGGTGGTGCGCATTGTATGGGTGTGTGTTACATTACATTCACTAGTAGGAGTGAGGAAAACATCATGGGGTGGTGCGCATTGTATGGGTGTGTGTTACATTACATTCACTAGTAGGAGTGAGAAAAACATCACGGGGTGGTGCGCATTGTATGGGTGTGTGTTACATTACATTCACTGATAAGAGTGAGAAAAACATCAGGGGTGGTGCGCATTGTATGGGTGTGTGTTACATTAGATTCAGTAGTAGGAGTGAGAAAAACATCACGGGGTGGTGCGCATTGTATGGGTGTGTGTTACATTAGATTCACTAGTAGGAGTGAGAAAAACATCACGGGGTGGTGCGCATTGTATGGGTGTGTGTTACATTACATTCACTAGTAGAAGTGAGAAAAACATCACGGGGTGGTGCGCATTGTATGGGTGTGTGTTACATTACATTCACTACTAGGAGTGAGAAAAACGACACGGGGTGGTGCGCATTGTATGGGTGTGTGTTACACTACATTCACTATTAGGAGTGAGAAAAACGACACGGGGTGGTGCGCATTGTATGGGTGTGTGTTACATTACATTCACTAGTAGGAGTGAGAAAAACATCACCGGGTGGTGCGCATTGTAAGGGTGTGTGTTACATTACATTCACTAGTAGGAGTGAGAAAAACATCACGGGGTGGTGCGCATTGTATGGGTGTGTGTTACATTACATTCACTAGTAGGAGTGAGAAAAACATCACGGGGTGGTGCGCATTGTATGGGTGTTTGTTATATTACATTCACTAGTAGGAGTGAGAAAAACATCACGGGGTGGTGCGCATTGTATGGGTGTGTGTTACATTACATTCACTAATAGGAGTGAGAAAAACATCACGGGGTGGTGCGCATTGTATGGGTGTGTGTTACACTACATTCACTAATAGCAGTGAGAAAAACATCACGGGGTGGTGCGCATTGTATAGGTGTGTGTTACATTACATTCACTACTAGGATTGAGAAAAACATCACGGGGTGGTGCGCATTGTATGGGTGTGTGTTACATTACATTCACTAGTAGGAGTGAGAAAGACATCACGGGGTGGTGCGCATTGTATGAGTGTGTGTTACATTACATTCACTAGTAGGAGTGAGAAAAACATCACGGGGTAGTGCGCATTGTATGGGTGTGTGTTACATTACCTTCACTAGTAGGAGTGAGAAAAACATCATGGGGTGGTGCACATTGTATGGGTGTGTGTTACATTACATTCACTAGTAAGAGTGAGAAAAACATCACGGGGTGGTGCACATTGTATGGGTGTGTGTTACATTACATTCACTAGTAGGAGTGAGAAAAACATCACGGGGTGGTGCGCATTGTATGGGTGTGTGTTACATTACATTCACTACTAGGAGTGAGAAAAACATCACGAGGTGGTGTGAATCGGAGGGTCTGAATTAGGATAGGCAGTGAGTGGCAATGTAGGGTGGAGAAAAGCACCGCGAGGTGGTCAGCATGGGGAGGCCAGGGAACATGCAGTGGCAATGTAGGATAGGTTTCTGAAAAACATCGTGGGGTGGTGCGCATTGTATGGGTGTGTGTTACATTACATTCACTAGTAGCAATGAGAAAAACATCACGGGGTGGTGCGCATTGTATGGGTGTGTGTTAAATTACATTCACTAGTAGGAGTGAGAAAAACATCACGGGGTGGTGCGCATTGTATGGGTGTGTGTTACATTACATTCACTAGTAGGAGTGATAAAAACATCATGGGGTGGTGCCCATTGTATGGTTGTGTGTTACATTACATTCACTAGTAGGAGTGAGAAAAACATCACGGGGTGGTGCGGATTGTATGGGTGTGTGTTACATTACATTCACTACTAGGAGTGAGAAAAACGACACGGGGTGGTGCGCATTGTATGGGTGTGTGTTACATTACATTCACTAGTAGGAGTGAGAAAAACATCACAGGGTGGTGCGCCTTGTATGGGTGTGTGTTACATTACATTCACTAGTAGCAGTGAGAAAAACATCACGAGGTGGTGCGCATTGTATGGGTGTGTGTTACATTACATTCACCAGTAGGAGTGAGAAAAACATCACCTGGTGGTGCGCATTGTAAGGGTGTGTGTTACATTACATTCACTACTAGGAGTGAGAAAAACATCACGGGGTGGTGTGAATCGGAGGGTCTGAATTAGGATAGGCATTGAGTGGCAATGTAGGATGGAGAAAAGCACAGCGGGGTGGTCAGCATGGGGAGGTCAGGGAACATGCAGTGGCAATGTAGGATAGTTTTCTGAAAAACATCACGGGGTGGTGCGCATTGTATGGGTGTGTGTTACATTACATTCACTAGTAGGAGTGAGAAAAACATCACGGGGTGGTGCGCATTGTATGGGTGTGTGTTACATTACATTCACTAGTAGGAGTGAGAAAAACATCACGGCGTGGTGCGCATTGTATGGGTGTGTGTTACATTACATTCACTAGTAGGAGTTAGAAAAACATCACGGGGTGGTGCACATTGTATGGGTGTGTGTTACATTACATTCACTACTAGGAGTGAGAAAAACATCACGAGGTGGTGTGAATCGGAGGGTCTGAATTAGGATAGGCAGTGAGTGGCAATGTAGGATGGAGAAAAGCACCGCGAGGTGGTCAGCATGGGGAGGTCAGGGAATATGCAGTGGCAATGTAGGATAGGTTTATGAAAAACATCGCACGGTGGTGCGCATTGTATGGGTGTGTGTTACATTACATTCACTAGTAGGAGTGAGAAAAACATCACGGGGTGGTGCGCATTGTATGGGTGTGTGTTACATTACATTCACTAGTAGGAGTGAGGAAAACATCATGGGGTGGTGCGCATTGTATGGGTGTGTGTTACATTACATTCACTAGTAGGAGTGAGAAAAACATCACGGGGTGGTGCGCATTGTATGGGTGTGTGTTACATTACATTCACTGATAAGAGTGAGAAAAACATCAGGGGTGGTGCGCATTGTATGGGTGTGTGTTACATTAGATTCAGTAGTAGGAGTGAGAAAAACATCACGGGGTGGTGCGCATTGTATGGGTGTGTGTTACATTAGATTCACTAGTAGGAGTGAGAAAAACATCACGGGGTGGTGCGCATTGTATGGGTGTGTGTTACATTACATTCACTAGTAGAAGTGAGAAAAACATCACGGGGTGGTGCGCATTGTATGGGTGTGTGTTACATTACATTCACTACTAGGAGTGAGAAAAACGACACGGGGTGGTGCGCATTGTATGGGTGTGTGTTACACTACATTCACTATTAGGAGTGAGAAAAACGACACGGGGTGGTGCGCATTGTATGGGTGTGTGTTACATTACATTCACTAGTAGGAGTGAGAAAAACATCACCGGGTGGTGCGCATTGTAAGGGTGTGTGTTACATTACATTCACTAGTAGGAGTGAGAAAAACATCACGGGGTGGTGCGCATTGTATGGGTGTGTGTTACATTACATTCACTAGTAGGAGTGAGAAAAACATCACAGGGTGGTGCGCATTGTATGGGTGTTTTTTATATTACATTCACTAGTAGGAGTGAGAAAAACATCACGGGGTGGTGCGCATTGTATGGGTGTGTGTTACATTACATTCACTAATAGGAGTGAGAAAAACATCACGGGGTGGTGCGCATTGTATGGGTGTGTGTTACACTACATTCACTAATAGCAGTGAGAAAAACATCACGGGGTGGTGCGCATTGTATAGGTGTGTGTTACATTACATTCACTACTAGGATTGAGAAAAACATCACGGGGTGGTGCGCATTGTATGGGTGTGTGTTACATTATATTCACTAGTAGGAGTGAGAAAGACATCACGGGGTGGTGCGCATTGTATGAGTGTGTGTTACATTACATTCACTAGTAGGAGTGAGAAAAACATCACGGGGTAGTGCGCATTGTATGGGTGTGTGTTACATTACCTTCACTAGTAGGAGTGAGAAAAACATCATGGGGTGGTGCACATTGTATGGGTGTGTGTTACATTACATTCACTAGTAAGAGTGAGAAAAACATCACGGGGTGGTGCACATTGTATGGGTGTGTGTTACATTACATTCACTAGTAGGAGTGAGAAAAACATCACGGGGTGGTGCGCATTGTATGGGTGTGTGTTACATTACATTCACTACTAGGAGTGAGAAAAACATCACGAGGTGGTGTGAATCGGAGGGTCTGAATTAGGATAGGCAGTGAGTGGCAATGTAGGGTGGAGAAAAGCACCGCGAGGTGGTCAGCATGGGGAGGCCAGGGAACATGCAGTGGCAATGTAGGATAGGTTTCTGAAAAACATCGTGGGGTGGTGCGCATTGTATGGGTGTGTGTTACATTACATTCACTAGTAGCAATGAGAAAAACATCACGGGGTGGTGCGCCTTGTATGGGTGTGTGTTACATTACATTCACTAGTAGGAGTGAGAAAAACATCATGGGGTGGTGCGCTTTGTATGGGTGTGTGTTACATTAGATTCACTAGTAGGAGTGAGAAAAACATCACGGGGTGGTGCGCATTGTATGGGTGTGTGTTACATTAGATTCAGTAGTAGGAGTGAGAAAAACATCACGGGGTGGTGCGCATTGTATGGGTGTGTGTTACATTACATTCACTAGTAGGAGTGAGAAAAACATCACGGGGTTGTGCGCATTGTATGGGTGTGTGTTACATTACATTCACTAGTAGCAGTGAGAAAAACATCACGGGGTGGTGCGCATTGTATGGGTGTGTGTTAAATTACATTCACTAGTAGGAGTGAGAAAAACATCACGAGGTGG
The DNA here is from genome assembly GCF_034190915.1 of Cavia porcellus. Taxonomy (NCBI): domain Eukaryota; kingdom Metazoa; phylum Chordata; class Mammalia; order Rodentia; family Caviidae; genus Cavia; species Cavia porcellus. Next base: position 247,569 of record NW_026947668.1, on the reverse strand, counting down.
TGTGAATCGGAGGGTCTGAATTAGGATAGGCAGTGAGTGGCAATGTAGGATGGAGAAAAGCACCGCGAGGTGGTCAGCATGGGGAGGTCAGGGAATATGCAGTGGCAATGTAGGGTAGGTTTATGAAAAACATCGCGGGGTGGTGCGCATTGTATGGGTGTGTGTTACATTACATTCACTAGTAGAAGTGAGAATAACATCACGGGGTGGTGCGCATTGTATGGGTGTGTGTTACATTACATTCACTAGTAGGAGTGAGAAAAACATCACGGGGTGGTGCGCATTGTATGGGTGTGTGTTACATTACATTCACTAGTAGGAGTTAGAAAAACATCACGGGGTGGTGCACATTGTATGGGTGTGTGTTACATTACATTCACTACTAGGAGTGAGAAAAACATCACGAGGTGGTGTGAATCGGAGGGTCTGAATTAGGATAGGCAGTGAGTGGCAATGTAGGATGGAGAAAAGCACCGCGAGGTGGTCAGCATGGGGAGGTCAGGGAATATGCAGTGGCAATGTAGGATAGGTTTATGAAAAACATCGCACGGTGGTGCGCATTGTATGGGTGTGTGTTACATTACATTCACTAGTAGGAGTGAGAAAAACATCACGGGGTGGTGCGCATTGTATGGGTGTGTGTTACATTACATTCACTAGTAGGAGTGAGGAAAACATCATGGGGTGGTGCGCATTGTATGGGTGTGTGTTACATTACATTCACTAGTAGGAGTGAGAAAAACATCACGGGGTGGTGCGCATTGTATGGGTGTGTGTTACATTACATTCACTGATAAGAGTGAGAAAAACATCAGGGGTGGTGCGCATTGTATGGGTGTGTGTTACATTAGATTCAGTAGTAGGAGTGAGAAAAACATCACGGGGTGGTGCGCATTGTATGGGTGTGTGTTACATTAGATTCACTAGTAGGAGTGAGAAAAACATCACGGGGTGGTGCGCATTGTATGGGTGTGTGTTACATTACATTCACTAGTAGAAGTGAGAAAAACATCACGGGGTGGTGCGCATTGTATGGGTGTGTGTTACATTACATTCACTACTAGGAGTGAGAAAAACGACACGGGGTGGTGCGCATTGTATGGGTGTGTGTTACACTACATTCACTATTAGGAGTGAGAAAAACGACACGGGGTGGTGCGCATTGTATGGGTGTGTGTTACATTACATTCACTAGTAGGAGTGAGAAAAACATCACCGGGTGGTGCGCATTGTAAGGGTGTGTGTTACATTACATTCACTAGTAGGAGTGAGAAAAACATCACGGGGTGGTGCGCATTGTATGGGTGTGTGTTACATTACATTCACTAGTAGGAGTGAGAAAAACATCACAGGGTGGTGCGCATTGTATGGGTGTTTGTTATATTACATTCACTAGTAGGAGTGAGAAAAACATCACGGGGTGGTGCGCATTGTATGGGTGTGTGTTACATTACATTCACTAATAGGAGTGAGAAAAACATCACGGGGTGGTGCGCATTGTATGGGTGTGTGTTACACTACATTCACTAATAGCAGTGAGAAAAACATCACGGGGTGGTGCGCATTGTATAGGTGTGTGTTACATTACATTCACTACTAGGATTGAGAAAAACATCACGGGGTGGTGCGCATTGTATGGGTGTGTGTTACATTACATTCACTAGTAGGAGTGAGAAAGACATCACGGGGTGGTGCGCATTGTATGAGTGTGTGTTACATTACATTCACTAGTAGGAGTGAGAAAAACATCACGGGGTAGTGCGCATTGTATGGGTGTGTGTTACATTACCTTCACTAGTAGGAGTGAGAAAAACATCATGGGGTGGTGCACATTGTATGGGTGTGTGTTACATTACATTCACTAGTAAGAGTGAGAAAAACATCACGGGGTGGTGCACATTGTATGGGTGTGTGTTACATTACATTCACTAGTAGGAGTGAGAAAAACATCACGGGGTGGTGCGCATTGTATGGGTGTGTGTTACATTACATTCACTACTAGGAGTGAGAAAAAACATCACGAGGTGGTGTGAATCGGAGGGTCTGAATTAGGATAGGCAGTGAGTGGCAATGTAGGGTGGAGAAAAGCACCGCGAGGTGGTCAGCATGGGGAGGCCAGGGAACATGCAGTGGCAATGTAGGATAGGTTTCTGAAAAACATCGTGGGGTGGTGCGCATTGTATGGGTGTGTGTTACATTACATTCACTAGTAGCAATGAGAAAAACATCACGGGGTGGTGCGCATTGTATGGGTGTGTGTTACATTACATTCACTAGTAGGAGTGAGAAAAACATCACGGGGTGGTGCGCCTTGTATGGGTGTGTGTTACATTAAATTCACTAGTAGGAGTGAGAAAAACATCATGGGGTGGTGCGCTTTGTATGGGTGTGTGTTACATTAGATTCACTAGTAGGAGTGAGAAAAAACATCACGGGGTGGTGCGCATTGTATGGGTGTGTGTTACATTAGATTCAGTAGTAGGAGTGAGAAAAACATCACGGGGTGGTGCGCATTGTATGGGTGTGTGTTACATTACATTCACTAGTAGGAGTGAGAAAAACATCACGGGGTGGTGCGCATTGTATGGGTGTGTGTTACATTACATTCACTAGTAGCAGTGAGAAAAACATCACGGGGTGGTGCGCATTGTATGGGTGTGTGTTACATTACATTCACTAGTAGGAGTGAGAAAAACATCACGGGGTGGTGCGCCTTGTATGGGTGTGTGTTACATTACATTCACTAGTAGGAGTGAGAAAAACATCAGGGTTGGTGCGCATTGTATGGGTGTGTGTTACATTAGATTCAGTAGTAGGAGTGAGAAAAACATCACGGGGTGGTGCGCATTGTATGGGTGTGTGTTACATTAGATTCACTAGTAGGAGTGAGAAAAACATCACGGGGTGGTGCGCATTGTATGGGTGTGTGTTACATTACATTCACTAGAAGAAGTGAGAAAAACATCACGGGGTGGTGCGCATTGTATGGGTGTGTGTTAAATTACATTCACTAGTAGGAGTGAGAAAAACATCACGGGGTGGTGCGCATTGTATGGGTGTGTGTTACATTACATTCACTAGTAGGAGTGATAAAAAACATCATTGGGTGGTGCCCATTGTATGGTTGTGTGTTACATTACATTCACTAGTAGGAGTGAGAAAAACATCACGGGGTGGTGCGCATTGTATGGGTGTGTGTTACATTACATTCACTACTAGGAGTGAGAAAAACGACACGGGGTGGTGCGCATTGTATGGGTGTGTGTTACATTACATTCACTAGTAGGAGTGAGAAAAACGACACGGGGTGGTGCGCATTGTATGGGTGTGTGTTACATTACATTCACTAGTAGGAGTGAGAAAAACATCACCGGGTGGTGCGCATTGTAAGGGTGTGTGTTACATTACATTCACTAGTAGGAGTGAGAAAAAACATCACGGGGTGGTGCGCATTGTATGGGTGTGTGTTACATTACATTCACTAGTAGGAGTGAGAAAAACATCACGGGGTGGTGCGCAATGTATGGGTGTTTGTTACATTACATTCACTAGTAGGAGTGAGAAAAACATCACGGGGTGGTGCGCAATGTATGGGTGTTTGTTACATTACATTCACTAGTAGGAGTGAGAAAAACATCACAGGGTGGTGCGCATTGTATGGGTGTGTGTTACATTACATTCACTACTAGGAGTGAGAAAAACGACACGGGGTGGTGCGCATTGTATGGGTGTGTGTTACATTACATTCACTAGTAGGAGTGAGAAAAACATCACAGGGTGGTGCGCCTTGTATGGGTGTGTGTTACATTACATTCACTAGTAGCAGTGAGAAAAACATCACGAGGTGGTGCGCATTGTATGGGTGTGTGTTACATTACATTCACCAGTAGGAGTGAGAAAAACATCACCGGGTGGTGCGCATTGTAAGGGTGTGTGTTTACATTACATTCACTACTAGGAGTGAGAAAAACATCACGGGGTGGTGTGAATCGAAGGGTCTGAATTAGGATAGGCATTGAGTGGCAATGTAGGATGGAGAAAAGCACAGCGGGGTGGTCAGCATGGGGAGGTCAGGGAACATGCAGTGGCAATGTAGGATAGTTTTCTGAAAAACATCACGGGGTGGTGCGCATTGTATGGGTGTGTGTTACATTACATTCATTAGTAGGAGTGAGAAAAACATCACGGGGTGGTGCGCATTGTATGGGTGTGTGTTACATTACATTCACTAGTAGGAGTGAGAAAAACATCACGGGGTGGTGCGCATTGTATGGGTGTGTGTTACATTACATTCACTAGTAGGAGTTAGAAAAACATCACGGGGTGGTGCGCATTGTATGGGTGTGTATTACATTACATTCACTACTAGGAGTGAGAAAAACATCACGAGGTGGTGTGAATCGGAGGGTCTGAATTAGGATAGGCAGTGAGTGGCAATGTAGGATGGAGAAAAGCACCGCGAGGTGGTCAGCATGGGGAGGTCAGGGAATATGCAGTGGCAATGTAGGATAGGTTTATGAAAAACATCGCGCGGTGGTGCGCATTGTATGGGTGTGTGTTACATTACATTCACTAGTAGGAGTGAGAAAAAACATCACGGGGTGGTGCGCACTGTATGGGTGTGTGTTACATTACATTCACTAGTAGGAGTGAGGAAAACATCATGGGGTGGTGCGCATTGTATGGGTGTGTGTACATTACATTCACTAGTAGGAGTGAGAAAAACATCACGGGGTGGTGCGCATTGTATGGGTGTGTGTTACATTACATTCACTGATAAGAGTGAGAAAAACATCAGGGGTGGTGCGCATTGTATGGGTGTGTGTTACATTAGATTCAGTAGTAGGAGTGAGAAAAACATCACGGGGTGGTGCGCATTGTATGGGTGTGTGTTACATTAGATTCACTAGTAGGAGTGAGAAAAACATCACGGGGTGGTGCGCATTGTATGGGTGTGTGTTACATTACATTCACTAGTAGAAGTGAGAAAAACATCACGGGGTGGTGCGCATTGTATGGGTGTGTGTTAAATTACATTCACTAGTAGGAGTGAGAAAAACATCACGGGGTGGTGAGCATTGTATGGGTGTGTGTTACATTACATTCACTAGTAGGAGTGATAAAAACATCATGGGGTGGTGCCCATTGTATGGTTGTGTGTTACATTACATTCACTAGTAGGAGTGAGAAAAACATCACGGGGTGGTGCGCATTGTATGGGTGTGTGTTACATTACATTCACTACTAGGAGTGAGAAAAACGACACGGGGTGGTGCGCATTGTATGGGTGTGTGTTACATTACATTCACTATTAGGAGTGAGAAAAACGACACGGGGTGGTGCGCATTGTATGGGTGTGTGTTACATTACATTCACTAGTAGGAGTGAGAAAAACATCACCGGGTGGTGCGCATTGTAAGGGTGTGTGTTACATTACATTCACTAGTAGGAGTGAGAAAAACATCACGGGGTGGTGCGCATTGTATGGGTGTGTGTTACATTACATTCACTAGTAGGAGTGAGAAAAACATCACGGGGTGGTGCGCATTGTATGGGTGTTTGTTACATTACATTCACTAGTAGGAGTGAGAAAAACATCACGGGGTGGTGCGCATTGTATGGGTGTGTGTTACATTACATTCACTAATAGGAGTGAGAAAAACATCACGGGGTGGTGCGCATTGTATGGGTGTGTGTTACACTACATTCACTAATAGCAGTGAGAAAAACATCACGGGGTGGTGCGCATTGTATGGGTGTGTGTTACATTACATTCACTACTAGGATTGAGAAAAATATCACGGGGTGGTGCGCATTGTATGGGTGTGTGTTACATTACATTCACTAGTAGGAGTGAGAAAGACATCACGGGGTGGTGCGCATTGTATGAGTGTGTGTTACATTACATTCACTAGTAGGAGTGAGAAAAACATCACGGGGTAGTGCGCATTGTATGGGTGTGTGTTACATTACATTCACTAGTAGGAGTGAGAAAAACATCACGGGGTGGTGCACATTGTATGGGTGTGTGTTACATTACATTCACTAGTAGGAGTGAGAAAAACATCACGGGGTGGTGCGCATTGTATGGGTGTGTGTTACATTACATTCACTACTAGGAGTGAGAAAAACATCACGAGGTGGTGTTTATCGGAGGGTCTGAATTAGGATAGGCAGTGAGTGGCAATGTAGGGTGGAGAAAAGCACCGCGAGGTGGTCAGCATGGCGAGGCCAGGGAACATGCAGTGGCAATGTAGGATAGGTTTCTGAAAAACATCGTGGGGTGGTGCGCATTGTATGGGTGTGTGTTACATTACATTCACTAGTAGCAGTGAGAAAAACATCACGGGGTGGTGCGCATTGTATGGGTGTGTGTTACATTACATTCACAGTTGGAGTGAGAAAAACATCACGGGGTGGTGCGCATTGTATGGGTGTGTGTTAAATTACATTCACTAGTAGCAGTGAGAAAAACATCACGGGGTGGTGCGCATTGTATGGGTGTGTGTTACATTACATTCACTATTAGGAGTGATAAAAACATCATGGGGTGGTGCCCATTGTATGGTTGTGTGTTACATTACATTCACTAGTAGGAGTGAGAAAAACATCACGGGGTGGTGCGCATTGTATGGGTGTGTGTTACATTACATTCACTACTAGGAGTGAGAAAAACGACACGGGGTGGTGCGCATTGTATGGGTGTGTGTTACATTACATTCACTATTAGGAGTGAGAAAAACGACACGGGGTGGGGCGCATTGTATGGGTGTGTGTTACATTACATTCACTAGTAGGAGTGAGAAAAACATCACCGGGTGGTGCGCATTGTAAGGGTGTGTGTTACATTACATTCACTAGTAGGAGTCAGAAAAACATCACGGGGTGGTGCGCATTGTATGGGTGTGTGTTACATTACATTCACTAGTAGGAGTGAGAAAAACATCACGGGGTTGTGCGCATTGTATGGGTGTTTGTTACATTACATTCACTAGTAGGAGTGAGAAAAACATCACGGGGTGGTGCGCATTGTATGGGTGTGTGTTACATTACATTCACTAATAGGAGTGAGAAAAACATCACGGGGTGGTGCGCATTGTATGGGTGTGTGTTACACTACATTCACTAATAGCAGTGAGAAAAACATCACGGGGTGGTGCGCATTGTATGGGTGTGTGTTACATTACATTCACTACTAGGATTGAGAAAAACATCACGGGGTGGTGCGCATTGTATGGGTGTGTGTTACATTACATTCACTAGTAGGAGTGAGAAAGACATCACGGGGTGGTGCGCATTGTATGAGTGTGTGTTACATTACATTCACTAGTAGGAGTGAGAAAAACATCACGGGGTAGTGCGCATTGTATGGGTGTGTGTTACATTACATTCACTAGTAGGAGTGAGAAAAATATCACGGGGTGGTGCACATTGTATGGGTGTGTGTTACATTACATTCACTAGTAAGAGTGAGAAAAACATCACGGGGTGGTGCGCATTGTATGGGTGTGTGTTACATTACATTCACTAGTAGGAGTGAGAAAAACATCGTGGGGTGGTGCGCCTTGTATGGGTGTGTGTTACATTACATTCACTAGTAGGAGTGAGAAAAACATCATGGGGTGGTGCGCATTGTATGGGTGTGTGTTACATTAGATTCACTAGTAGGAGTGAGAAAAACATCACGGGGTGGTGCGCATTGTATGGGTGTGTGTTACATTAGATTCAGTAGTAGGAGTGAGAAAAACATCACGGGGTGGTGCGCATTGTATGGGTGTGTGTTACATTACATTCACTAGTAGGAGTGAGAAAAACATCACGGGGTGGTGCGCATTGTATGGGTGTGTGTTACATTACATTCACTAGCAGGAGTGAGAAAAACATCACGGGGTGGTGCGCATTGTATGGGTGTGTGTTACATTACATTCACTAGCAGGAGTGAGAAAAACATCACGGGGTGGTGCGCATTTTATGGGTGTGTGTTACATTACGTTCACTAGCAGGAGTGAAAAAACATCACGGGGTGGTGCGCATTGTATGGGTGTGTGTTACATTACATTCACTAGCAGGAGTGAGAAAAACATCACGGTGTGGTGCGCATTGTATGGGTGTGTGTTACATTACATTCACTAGTAGGAGTGAGAAAAAAATCACTGGGTGGTGCGCATTGTATGGGTGTGTGTTACATTACATTCACTAGTAGGAGTGAGAAAAACATCACTGGGTGGTGCGCATTGTATGGGTGTGTGTTACATTACATTCACTAGTAGGAGTGAGCAAAACATCACGGGGTGGTGCGCATTGTATGGGTGTGTGTTACATTACATTAACTGATAAGAGTGAGAAAAACATCAGGGGTGGTGCGCATTGTATGGGTGTGTGTTACATTAGATTCAGTAGTAGGAGTGAGAAAAACATCACGGGGTGGTGCGCATTGTATGGGTGTGTGTTACATTAGATTCACTAGTAGGAGTGAGAAAAACATCACGGGGTGGTGCGCATTGTATGGGTGTGTGTTACATTACATTCACTAGTAGAAGTGAGAAAAACATCACGGGGTGGTGCGCATTGTATGGGTGTGTGTTAAATTACATTCACTAGTAGGAGTGAGAAAAACATCACGGGGTGGTGTGCATTGTATGGGTGTGTGTTACATTACATTCACTAGTAGGAGTGATAAAAACATCATGGGGTGGTGCCCATTGTATGGTTGTGTGTTACATTACATTCACTAGTAGGAGTGAGAAAAACATCACGGGGTGGTGCGCATTGTATGGGTGTGTGTTACATTACATTCACTACTAGGAGTGAGAAAAACGACACGGGGTGGTGCGCATTGTATGGGTGTGTGTTACATTACATTCACTATTAGGAGTGAGAAAAACGACACGGGGTGGTGCGCATTGTATGGGTGTGTGTTACATTACATTCACTAGTAGGAGTGAGAAAAACATCACCGGGTGGTGCGCATTGTAAGGGTGTGTGTTACATTATTTTCACTAGTAGGAGTGAGAAAAACATCACGGGGTGGTGCGCATTGTATGGGTGTGTGTTACATTACATTCACTAGTAGGAGTGAGAAAAACATCACGGGGTGGTGCGCAATGTATGGGTGTTTGTTACATTACATTCACTAGTAGGAGTGAGAAAAACATCACGGGGTGGTGCGCATTGTATGGGTGTGTGTTACATTACATTCACTAATAGGAGTGAGAAAAACATCACGGGGTGGTGCGCATTGTATGGGTGTGTGTTACACTACATTCACTAATAGCAGTGAGAAAAACATCACGGGGTGGTGCGCATTGTATGGGTGTGTGTTACATTACATTCACTACTAGGATTGAGAAAAACATCACGGGGTGGTGCGCATTGTATGGGTGTGTGTTACATTACATTCACTAGTAGGAGTGAGAAAGACATCACGGGGTGGTGCGCATTGTATGAGTGTGTGTTACATTACATTCACTAGTAGGAGTGAGAAAAACATCACGGGGTGGTGCGCATTGTATGGGTGTGTGTTACATTACATTCACTAGTAGGAGTGAGAAAAACATCACGGGGTGGTGCACATTGTATGGGTGTGTGTTACATTACATTCACTAGTAGGAGTGAGAAAAACATCACGGTGTGGTGCGCATTGTATGGGTGTGTGTTACATTACATTCAGTAGTAGGAGTGAGAAAAACATCACGGGGTGGTGCGCATTGTATGGGTGTGTGTTACATTACATTCACTACTAGGAGTGAGAAAATCATCACGAGGTGGTGTGAATCGGAGGGTCTGAATTAGGATAGGCAGTGAGTGGCAATGTAGGGTGGAGAAAAGCACCGCGAGGTGGTCAGCATGGGGAGGCCAGGGAACATGCAGTGGCAATGTAGGATAGTTTTCTGAAAAACATCACGGGGTGGTGCGCATTGTATGGGTGTGTGTTACATTACATTCACTAGTAGGAGTGAGAAAAACATCACGGGGTGGTGCGCATTGTATGGGTGTGTGTTACATTACATTCACTAGCAGGAGTGAGAAAAACATCACGGGGTGGTGCGCATTGTATGGGTGTGTGTTACATTACATTCACTAATAGCAGTGAGAAAAACATCACGGGGTGGTACGCATTGTATGGGTGTGTGTTTCATTACATTCACTACTAGGAGTGAGAAAAACATCACGGGGTGGTGCACATTGTATGGGTGTGTGTTACATTACATTCACTAGTAGGAGTGAGAAAGACATCACGGGGTGGTGCGCATTGTATGAGTGTGTGTTACATTACATTCACTAGTAGGAGTGAGAAAAACATCACGGGGTGGTGCGCATTGTATGGGTGTGTGTTACATTACATTCACTAGTAGGAGTGAGAAAAACATCACGGGGTTGTGCACATTGTATGGGTGTGTGTTACATTACATTCACTAGTAAGAGTGAGAAAAACATCACGGGGTGGTGCGCATTGTATGGGTGTGTGTTACATTACATTCACTAGTAGGAGTGAGAAAAAAATCACTGGGTGGTGCGCATTGTATGGGTGTGTGTTACATTACATTCACTAGTAGGAGTGAGAAAAACATCACTGGGTGGTGCGCATTGTATGGGTGTGTGTTACATTACATTCACTAGTAGGAGTGAGAAAAACATCACGGGGTGGTGCGCATTGTATGGGTGTGTGTTACATTACATTAACTGATAAGAGTGAGAAAAACATCAGGGGTGGTGCGCATTGTATGGGTGTGTGTTACATTAGATTCAGTAGTAGGAGTGAGAAAAACATCACGGGGTGGTGCGCATTGTATGGGTGTGTGTTACATTAGATTCACTAGTAGGAGTGAGAAAAACATCACGGGGTGGTGCGCATTGTATGGGTGTGTGTTACATTACATTCACTAGTAGAAGTGAGAAAAACATCACGGGGTGGTGCGCATTGTATGGGTGTGTGTTAAATTACATTCACTAGTAGGAGTGAGAAAAACATCACGGGGTGGTGTGCATTGTATGGGTGTGTGTTACATTACATTCACTAGTAGGAGTGATAAAAACATCATGGGGTGGTGCCCATTGTATGGTTGTGTGTTACATTACATTCACTAGTAGGAGTGAGAAAAACATCACGGGGTGGTGCGCATTGTATGGGTGTGTGTTACATTACATTCACTACTAGGAGTGAGAAAAACGACACGGGGTGGTGCGCATTGTATGGGTGTGTGTTACATTACATTCACTATTAGGAGTGAGAAAAACGACACGGGGTGGTGCGCATTGTATGGGTGTGTGTTACATTACATTCACTAGTAGGAGTGAGAAAAACATCACCGGGTGGTGCGCATTGTAAGGGTGTGTGTTACATTACATTCACTAGTAGGAGTGAGAAAAACATCACGGGGTGGTGCGCATTGTATGGGTGTGTGTTACATTACATTCACTAGTAGGAGTGAGAAAAACATCACGGGGTGGTGCGCAATGTATGGGTGTTTGTTACATTACATTCACTAGTAGGAGTGAGAAAAACATCACGGGGTGGTGCGCATTGTATGGGTGTGTGTTACATTACATTCACTAATAGGAGTGAGAAAAACATCACGGGGTGGTGCGCATTGTATGGGTGTGTGTTACACTACATTCACTAATAGCAGTGAGAAAAACATCACGGGGTGGTGCGCATTGTATGGGTGTGTGTTACATTACATTCACTACTAGGATTGAGAAAAACATCACGGGGTGGTGCGCATTGTATGGGTGTGTGTTACATTACATTCACTAGTAGGAGTGAGAAAGACATCACGGGGTGGTGCGCATTGTATGAGTGTGTGTTACATTACATTCACTAGTAGGAGTGAGAAAAACATCACGGGGTGGTGCGCATTGTATGGGTGTGTGTTACATTACATTCACTAGTAGGAGTGAGAAAAACATCACGGGGTGGTGCACATTGTATGGGTGTGTGTTACATTACATTCACTAGTAGGAGTGAGAAAAACATCACGGTGTGGTGCGCATTGTATGGGTGTGTGTTACATTACATTCAGTAGTAGGAGTGAGAAAAACATCACGGGGTGGTGCGCATTGTATGGGTGTGTGTTACATTACATTCACTACTAGGAGTGAGAAAATCATCACGAGGTCGTGTGAATCGGAGGGTCTGAATTAGGATAGGCAGTGAGTGGCAATGTAGGGTGGAGAAAAGCACCGCGAGGTGGTCAGCATGGGGAGGCCAGGGAACATGCAGTGGCAATGTAGGATAGTTTTCTGAAAAACATCACGGGGTGGTGCGCATTGTATGGGTGTGTGTTACATTACATTCACTAGTAGGAGTGAGAAAAACATCACGGGGTGGTGCGCATTGTATGGGTGTGTGTTACATTACATTCACTAGCAGGAGTGAGAAAAACATCACGGGGTGGTGCGCATTGTATGGGTGTGTGTTACATTACATTCACTAATAGCAGTGAGAAAAACATCACGGGGTGGTACGCATTGTATGGGTGTGTGTTTCATTACATTCACTACTAGGAGTGAGAAAAACATCACGGGGTGGTGCACATTGTATGGGTGTGTGTTACATTACATTCACTAGTAGGAGTGAGAAAGACATCACGGGGTGGTGCGCATTGTATGAGTGTGTGTTACATTACATTCACTAGTAGGAGTGAGAAAAACATCACAGGGTGGTGCGCATTGTATGGGTGTGTGTTACATTACATTCACTAGTAGGAGTGAGAAAAACATCACGGGGTGGTGCACATTGTATGGGTGTGTGTTACATTACATTCACTAGTAAGAGTGAGAAAAACATCACGGGGTGGTGCGCATTGTATGGGTGTGTGTTACATTACATTCACTAGTAGGAGTGAGAAAAAAATCACTGGGTGGTGCGCATTGTATGGGTGTGTGTTACATTACATTCACTAGTAGGAGTGAGAAAAACATCACTGGGTGGTGCGCATTGTATGGGTGTGTGTTACATTACATTCACTAGTAGGAGTGAGAAAAACATCACGGGGTGGTGCGCATTGTATGGGTGTGTGTTACATTACATTAACTGATAAGAGTGAGAAAAACATCAGGGGTGGTGCGCATTGTATGGGTGTGTGTTACATTAGATTCAGTAGTAGGAGTGAGAAAAACATCACGGGGTGGTGCGCATTGTATGGGTGTGTGTTACATTACATTCACTAGTAGAAGTGAGAAAAAGATCACGGGGTGGTGCGCATTGTATGGGTGTGTGTTAAATTACATTCACTAGTAGGAGTGAGAAAAACATCACGGGGTGGTGCGCATTGTATGGGTGTGTGTTACATTACATTCACTAGTAGGAGTGATAAAAACATCATGGGGTGGTGCCCATTGTATGGTTGTGTGTTACATTACATTCACTAGTAGGAGTGAGAAAAACATCACGGGGTGGTGCGCATTGTATGGGTGTGTGTTACATTACATTCACTACTAGGAGTGAGAAAAACGACACGGGGTGGTGCGCATTGTATGGGTGTGTGTTACATTACATTCACTATTAGGAGTGAGAAAAACGACACGGGGTGGTGCGCATTGTATGGGTGTGTGTTACATTACATTCACTAGTAGGAGTGAGAAAAACATCACGGGGTGGTGCGCATTGTATGGGTGTGTGTTACACTACATTCACTAATAGCAGTGAGAAAAACATCACGGGGTGGTGCGCATTTTATGGGTGTGTGTTACATTACATTCACTACTAGGATTGAGAAAAACATCACGGGGTGGTGCGCATTGTATGGGTGTGTGTTACATTACATTCACTAGTAGGAGTGAGAAAGACATCACGGGGTGGTGCGCATTGTATGAGTGTGTGTTACATTACATTCACTAGTAGGAGTGAGAAAAACATCACGGGGTGGTGCGCATTGTATGGGTGTGTGTTACATTACATTCACTACTAGGAGTGAGAAAAACATCACGAGGTGGTGTGAATCGGACGGTCTGAATTAGGATAGGCAGTGAGTGGCAATGTAGGGTGGAGAAAAGCACCGCGAGGTGGTCAGCATGGGGAGGCCAGGGAATATGCAGTGGCAATGTAGGATAGGTTTCTGAAAAACATCGTGGGGTGGTGCGCATTGTATGGGTGTGTGTTACATTACATTCACTAGTAGCAGTGAGAAAAACACCACGGGGTGGTGCGCATTGTATGGGTGTGTGTTACATTACATTCACTAGTAGGAGTGAGAAAAACATCACGGGGTGGTGCGCATTGTATGGGTGTGTGTTACATTACATTCACTAGTAGGAGTCAGAAAAACATCACGGGGTGGTGCGCATTGTATGGGTGTGTGTTACATTAGATTCACTAGTAGGAGTGAGAAAAACATCACGGGGTGGTGCGCATTGTATGGGTGTGTGTTACATTACATTCACTAGTAGGAGTGAGAAAAACATCACGGGGTGGTGCGCATTTTATGGGTGTGTGTTACATTACATTCACTAGTAGGAGTGAGAAAAACATCACGGTGTAGTGCGCATTTTATGGGTGTGTGTTACATTACATTCACTAGTAGGAGTGAGAAAAACATCACGGGGTGGTGTGAATCGGAGGGTCTGAATTAGGATAGGCAGTGAGTGGCAATGTAGGATGGAGAAAAGCACCGCGAGGTGGTCAGAACGGGGAGGTCAGGGAACATGCAGTGGCAATGTAGGATAGGTTTCTGAAAAACATCGCGGGGTGGTGCGCATTGTATGGGTGTGTGTTACATTACATTCACTAGTAGGAGTGAGAAAAACATCACGGGGTGGTGCGCATTGTATGGGTGTGTGTTACATTACATTCACTAGTAGGAGTGAGAAAAACATCATGGGGTGGTGTGAATCGGAGGGTATGAATTAGGATAGGCAGTGAGTGGCAAGGTAGGATGGAGAAAAGCGCCGCGGGGTGGCCAGCATGGGGAGGTGAGGGAACATGCAGTGGCAATGTAGGATAGGTTTCTGAAAAACATCGCGGGGTGGTGCGCATTGTATGGGGGTGTGTTACATTACATTCACTAGTAGGAGTGAGAAAAACATCACGGTGTGGTGCGCATTTTATGGGTGTGTGTTACATTACATTCACAAGTAGGAGTGAGAAAAACATCACGGGGTGGTGTGAATCGGAGGGTCTGAATTAGGATAGGCAGTGAGTGGCAATGTAGGATGTAGAAAAGCACCGCGGTGTGGTCAGCACGTGGAGGTCAGGGAACATGCAGTGGCAATGTAGGATAGGTTTCTGAAAAACATCGCGGGGTGGTGCGCATTGTATGGGTGTGTGTTACATTACATTCACCAGTAGGAGTGAGAAAAACATCACGGGGTGGTGCGCATTGTATGGGTGTGTGTTACATTACATTCACTAGTAGGAGTGAGAAAAACATCACGGGGTGGTGTGAATCGGAGGGTCTGAATTAGGATAGGCAGTGAGTGGCAATGTAGGATGGAGAAAAGCACCTCGCGGTGGTCACTATGTGGAGGTCAGGGAACATGCAGTGGCAATGTAGGATAGGTTTCTGAAAAACATTGCGGTGTAGTGCGCATTGTATGGGTGTGTGTTACATTACATTCACAAGTAGGAGTGAGAAAAACATCACGGGGTGGTGCGCATTGTATGGGTGTGTGTTACATTACATTCACTAGTAGGAGTGAGAAAAACATCACGGGGTGGTGCGCACTGTATGGGTGTGTGTTACATTACATTCACTAGTAGGAGTGAGAAAAACATCACGGGGTGGTGCGCATTGTATGGGTGTGTGTTAAATTACATTCACTAGTAGCAGTGAGAAAAACATCACGGGGTGGTGCGCATTGTATGGGTGTGTGTTACATTACATTCACTAGTAGGAGTGATAAAAACATCATGGGGTGGTGCCCATTGTATGGTTGTGTGTTACATTACATTCACTAGTAGGAGTGAGAAAAACATCACGGGATGGTGCGCATTGTATGGGTGTGTGTTACATTACATTCACTACTAGGAGTGAGAAAAACGACACGGGGTGGTGCGCATTGTATGGGTGTGTGTTACATTACATTCACTATTAGGAGTGAGAAAAACGACACGGGGTGGGGCGCATTGTATGGGTGTGTGTTACATTATATTCACTAGTAGGAGTGAGAAAAACATCACCGGGTGGTGCGCATTGTAAGGGTGTGTGTTACATTACATTCACTAGTAGGAGTGAGAAAAACATCACGGGGTGGTGCGCATTGTATGGGTGTGTGTTACATTACATTCACTAGTAGGAGTGAGAAAAACATCACGGGGTGGTGCGCATTGTATGGGTGTTTGTTACATTACATTCACTAGTAGGAGTGAGAAAAACATCACGGGGTGGTGCGCATTGTATGGGTGTGTGTTACATTACATTCACTAATAGGAGTGAGAAAAACATCACGGGGTGGTGCGCATTGTATGGGTGTGTGTTACACTACATTCACTAATAGCAGTGAGAAAAACATCACGGGGTGGTGCGCATTGTATGGGTGTGTGTTACATTACATTCACTACTAGGATTGAGAAAAACATCACGGGGTGGTGCGCATTGTATGGGTGTGTGTTACATTACATTCACTAGTAGGAGTGAGAAAGACATCACGGGGTGGTGCGCATTGTATGAGTGTGTGTTACATTACATTCACTAGTAGGAGTGAGAAAAACATCACGGGGTAGTGCGCATTGTATGGGTGTGTGTTACATTACATTCACTAGTAGGAGTGAGAAAAACATCACGGGGTGGTGCACATTGTATGGGTGTGTGTTACATTACATTCACTGGTAAGAGTGAGAAAAACATCACGAGGTGGTGCGCATTGTATGGGTGTGTGTTACATTACATTCACTAGTAGGAGTGAGAAAAACATCATGGGGTGGTGCGCATTGTATGGGTGTGTGTTACATTACATTCACTACTAGGAGTGAGAAAAACATCACGAGGTGGTGTGAATCGGAGGGTCTGAATTAGGATAGGCAGAGAGTGGCAATGTAGGGTGGAGAAAAGCACCGCGAAGTGGTCAGCATGGGGAGGCCAGGGAACATGCAGTGGCAATGTAGGATAGGTTTCTGAAAAACATCGTGGGGTGGTGCGCATTGTATGGGTGTGTGTTACATTACATTCACTAGTAGCAGTGAGAAAAACATCACGGGGTGGTGCGCATTGTATGGGTGTGTGTTACATTACATTCACTAGTAGGAGTGAGAAAAACATCACGGGGTGGTGCGCCTTGTATGGGTGTGTGTTACATTACATTCACTAGTAGGAGTGAGAAAAACATCATGGGGTGGTGCGCATTGTATGGGTGTGTGTTACATTAGATTCAGTAGTAGGAGTGAGAAAAACATCACGGGGTGGTGCGCATTGTATGGGTGTGTGTTACATTACATTCACTAGTAGAAGTGAGAAAAACATCACGGGGTGGTGCGCATTGTATGGGTGTGTGTTAAATTACATTCACTAGTAGGAGTGAGAAAAACATCACGGGGTGGTGCGCATTGTATGGGTGTGTGTTACATTACATTCACTACTAGGAGTGAGAAAAACATCACTGGGTGGTGCGCATTGTATGGGTGTGTGTTACATTACATTCACTAGTAGGAGTGAGAAAAACATCACGGGGTGGTGCGCATTGTATGGGTGTGTGTTACATTACATTAACTGATAAGAGTGAGAAAAACATCAGGGGTGGTGCGCATTGTATGGGTGTGTGTTACATTAGATTCAGTAGTAGGAGTGAGAAAAACATCACGGGGTGGTGCGCATTGTATGGGTGTGTGTTACATTACATTCACTAGTAGAAGTGAGAAAAACATCACGGGGTGGTGCGCATTGTATGGGTGTGTGTTAAATTACATTCACTAGTAGGAATGAGAAAAACATCACGGGGTGGTGCGCATTGTATGGGTGTGTGTTACATTACATTCACTAGTAGGAGTGATAAAAACATCATGGGGTGGTGCCCATTGTATGGTTGTGTGTTACATTACATTCACTAGTAGGAGTGAGAAAAACATCACGGGGTGGTGCGCATTGTATGGGTTTGTGTTACATTACATTCACTACTAGGAGTGAGAAAAACGACACGGGGTGGTGCGCATTGTATGGGTGTGTGTTACATTACATTCACTATTAGGAGTGAGAAAAACGACACGGGGTGGTGCGCATTGTATGGGTGTGTGTTACATTACATTCACTAGTAGGAGTGAGAAAAACATCACCGGGTGGTGCGCATTGTCAGGGTGTGTGTTACATTACATTCACTAGTAGGAGTGAGAAAAACATCACGGGGTGGTGCGCATTGTATGGGTGTGTGTTACATTACATTCACTAGTAGGAGTGAGAAAAACATCACGGGGTGGTGCGCAATGTATGGGTGTTTGTTACATTACATTCACTAGTAGGAGTGAGAAAAACATCACGGGGTGGTGCGCATTGTATGGGTGTGTGTTACATTACATTCACTAATAGGAGTGAGAAAAACATCACGGGGTGGTGCGCATTGTATGGGTGTGTGTTACATTACATTCACTAGCAGGAGTGAGAAAAACATCACGGGGTGGTGCGCATTGTATGGGTGTGTGTTACATTACATTCACTACTAGGAGTGAGAAAAACATCACGAGGTGGTGTGAATCGGAGGGTCTGAATTAGGATAGGCAGTGAGTGGCAATGTAGGGTGGAGAAAAGCACCGCGAGGTGGTCAGCATGGGGAGGCCAGGGAACATGCAGTGGCAATGTAGGATAGGTTTCTGAAAAACATCGTGGGGTGGTGCGCATTGTATGGGTGTGTGTTACATTACATTCACTAGTAGCAGTGAGAAAAACATCACGGGGTGGTGCGCATTGTATGGGTGTGTGTTACATTACATTCACTAGAAGGAGTGAGAAAAACATCACGCGGTGGTGCGCCTTGTATGGGTGTGTGTTACATTACATTCACTAGTAGGAGTGAGAAAAACATCATGGGGTGGTGCGCATTGTATGGGTGTGTGTTACATTAGATTCACTAGTAGGAGTGAGAAAAACATCACGGGGTGGTGCGCATTGTATGGGTGTGTGTTACATTAGATTCAGTAGTAGGAGTGAGAAAAACATCACGGGGTGGTGCGCATTGTATGGGTGTGTGTTACATTAGATTCACTAGTAGGAGTGAGAAAAACATCACGGGGTGGTGCGCATTGTATGGGTGTGTGTTACATTAGATTCAGTAGTAGGAGTGAGAAAAACATCACGGGGTGGTGCGCATTGTATGGGTGTGTGTTACATTACATTCACTAGTAGGAGTGAGAAAAACATCACGGGGTGGTGCGCATTGTATGGGTGTGTGTTACATTACATTCACTAGCAGGAGTGAGAAAAACATCACGGGGTGGTGCGCATTGTGTGGGTGTGTGTTACATTACATTCACTAGCAGGAGTGAGAAAAACATCACGGGGTGGTGCGCATTTTATGGGTGTGTGTTACATTACGTTCACTAGCAGGAGTGAAAAAACATCACGGGGTGGTGCGCATTGTATGGGTGTGTGTTACATTACATTCACTAGCAGGAGTGAGAAAAACATCACGGGGTGGTGCGCATTGTATGGGTGTGTGTTACATTACATTCACTAGTAGGAGTGAGAAAAAAATCACGGGGTGGTGCGCATTGTATGGGTGTGTGTTGCATTACATTCACTAGTAGGAGTGAGAAAAACATCACTGGGTGGTGCGCATTGTATGGGTGTGTGTTACATTACATTCACTAGTAGGAGTGAGAAAAACATCACGGGGTGGTGCGCATTGTATGGGTGTGTGTTACATTACATTCACTAGTAGGAGTGAGAAAAACATCACGGGGTGGTGTGAATCGGAGGGTCTGAATTAGGATAGGTATTGAGTGGCAATGTAGAATGGAGAAAAGCACCACGGGGTGGTCAGCATGGGGAGGTCAGGGAACATGCAGTGGCAATGTAGGATAGGTTTCTGAAAAACATCGCGGGGTGGTGCGCATTGTATGGGTGTGTGTTACATTAGATTCACTAGTAGGAGTGAGAAAAACATCACGGGATGGTGCGCATTGTATGGGTGTGTGTTACATTAGATTCACTAGTAGGAGTGAGAAAAACATCACGGGGTGGTGCGCATTGTATGGGTGTGTGTTACATTACATTCACTAGTAAGAGTGAGAAAAACATCACGGGGTGGTGCGCATTGTATGGGTGTGTGTTACATTACATTCACTATTAGGAGTGAGAAAAACATCATGGGGTGGTGCGCTTTGCATGGGTGTGTGTTACATTAGATTCACTAGTAGGAGTGAGAAAAACATCACGGGGTGGTACGCATTGTATGGGTGTGTGTTACATTACATTCACTAGTAGGAGTGAGAAAAACATCACGGGGTGGTGCGCATTGTATGGGTGTGTGTTACATTAGAGTCACTAGTAGGAGTGAGAAAAACATCACGGGGTGGTGCGCATTGTATGGGTGTGTGTTACATTACATTCACTAGTAGGAGTGAGAAAAACATCACGGGGTGGTGCGCATTGTATGGGTGTGTGTTACATTAGATTCACTAGTAGGAGTGAGAAAAACATCACGGGGTGGTGCGCATTGTATGGGTGTGTGTTACATTACATTCACTACTAGGAGTGAGAAAAACATCACGGGGTGGTGTGAATTGGAGGGTCTGTATTAGAATAGGCAGTGAGTGGCAATGTAGGATGGAGAAAAGCACCACGGGGTGGTCAGCATGGGGAGGTCAGGGAACATGCAGTGGCAATGTAGGATAGGTTTCTGAAAAACAGTGCAGCGTGGTGCGCATTGTATGGGTGTGTGTTACATTAGATTCACTAGTAGGAGTGAGAAAAACATCACGGGGTGGTGCGCATTGTATGGGTGTGTTTTACATTACATTCACTAGTAGGAGTGAGAAAAACATCACGGGGTGGTGCGCATTGTATGGGTGTGTGTTACATTACATTCACTAGTAGGAGTGAGAAAAACATCACGGGGTGGTGCGCATTGTATGGGTGTGTGTTACATTAGATTCACTAGTAGGAGTGAGAAAAACATCACGGGGTGGTTCGGATTGTATGGGTGTGTGTTACATTACATTCACTAGTAGGAGTGAGAAAAACATCACGGGGTGGTGTGCATTGTATGGGTGTGTGTTACATTAGAGTCACTAGTAGGAGTGAGAAAAACATCACGGGGTGGTGCGCATTGTATGGGTGTGTGTTACATTACATTCACTAGTAGGAGTGAGAAATACATCATGGGGTGGTGCGCATTGTATGGGTGTGTGTTACATTACATTCACTAGTAGGAGTGAGAAAAACGTCACGGGGTGGTGCGCATTGTATGGGTGTGTGTTACATTACATTCACTAGTAAGATTGAGAAAAACATCACGGGGTGGTGCGCATTGTATGGGTGTGTGTTACATTACATTCACTATTAGGAGTGAGAAAAACATCACGGGGTGGTGCGCATTGTATGGGTGTGTTTTACATTACATACACTAGTAGGAGTGAGAAAAACATCACGGGGTGGTGCGCATTGTAGGGGTGTGTGTTACATTACATTCACTAGTAGGAGTGAGAAAAACATAACGGGGAGGTGTGAATCGGAGGGTCTGAATTAGGATAGGTAGTGAGTGGCAATGTAGAATGGAGAAAAGCACCACGGGGTGGTCAGCATGGGGAGGTTAGGGAACATGCAGTGGCAATGTAGGATAGGTTTCTGAAAAACATCGCGGGGTGGTGTGCATTGTATGGGTGTGTGTTACATTACATTCACTAGTAGGAGTGAGAAAAACATCACGGGGTGGTGCGCATTGTATGGGTGTGTGTTACATTACATTCACTAGTAGGAGTGAGAAAAACATCACGGGGTGGTGCGCATTGTATGGGTGTGTGTTACATTACATTCACTAGTAGGAGTGAGAAAAACATCACGGGGTGGTGCGCATTGTATGGGTGTGTGTTACATTACATTCACTAGTAGGAGTGAGAAAAACATCACGGGGTGGTGCGCATTGTATGGGTGTGTGTTACATTACAATCACTAGTAGCAGTGAGAAAAACATCACGGGGTGGTGCGCATTGTATGGGTGTGTGTTACATTACATTCACTAGTAGGAGTGAGAAAAACATCACGGGGTGGTGCGCATTGTATGGGTGTGTGTTACATTACATTCACAAGTAGGAGTGAGAAAAACATCACGGGGTGGTGCGCATTGTATGGGTGTGTGTTACATTACATTCACTAGTAGGAGTGAGAAAAACATCACGGGGTGGTGCGCATTGTATGGGTGTGTGTTACATTACATTCAATACTAGGAGTGAGAAAAACATCACGGGGTGGTGCGCATTGTATGGGTGTGAGTTACATTACAATCACTAGTAGGAGTGAGAAAAACATCACGTGGTGGTGCGCATTGTATGGGTGTGTGTTACATTACATTCACTAGTAGGAGTGAGAAAAACATCACGGGGTGGTGCGCATTGTATGGGTGTGTGTTACATTACATTCACTAGTAGGAGTGAGAAAAACATCACGGGGTGGTGCGCATTGTATGGGTGTGTGTTACATTACATTCACTAGTAGGAGTGAGAAAAACATCACGGGGTGGTGCGCATTGTATGGGTGTGTGTTACATTACATTCACTAGTAGGAGTGAGAAAAACATCACGGGGTGGTGCGCATTGTATGGGTGTGTGTTACATTAGATTCACTAGTAGGAGTGAGAAAAACATCACGGGGTGGTGCGCATTGTATGGGTGTGTGTTACATTACAGTCACTAGTAGGAGTGAGAAAAACATCACGGGGTGGTGCGCATTGTATGGGTGTGTGTTACATTACATTCACTAGTAGGAGTGAGAAAAACATCACGGGGTGGTGCGCATTGTATGGGTGTGTGTTACATTACATTCACTAGTAGGAGTGAGAAAAACATCACGGGGTGGTGCGCATTGTATGGGTGTGTGTTACATTACATTCACTAGTAGGAGTGAGAAAAACATCATGGGGTGGTGCGCATTGTATGGGTGTGTGTTACATTACATTCACTACTAGGAGTGAGAAAAACATCACGGGGTGGTGCGCATTGTATGGGTGTGTGTTACATTACATTCACAACTAGGAGTGAGAAAAACATCACGGGGTGGTGTGAATTGGAGGGTCTGAATTAGAATAGGCAGTGAGTGGCAATGTAGGATGGAGAAAAGCACCACGGGGTGGTCAGCATGGGGTGGTCAGGAAACATGCAGTGGCAATGTAGGATAGGTTTATGAAAAACATCGCTGGGTGGTGCGCATTGTATGGGTGTGTGTTACATTACATTCACTAGTAGGAGTGAGAAAAACAACACGGGGTGGTGCGCATTGTATGGGTGTGTGTTAAATTACATTCACTTGTAGGAGTGAGAAAAACATCATGGGGTGGTGCGCATTGTATGGGTGTGTGTTACATTACATTCACTAGTAGGAGTGAGAAAAACATCACGGGGTGGTGCGCATTGTAGGGGTGTGGGTTACATTACATTCACTAGTAGGAGTGAGAAAAACATAACGGGGAGGTGTGAATCGGAGGGTCTGAATTAGGATAGGTAGTGAGTGGCAATGTAGAATGGAGAAAAGCACCACGGGGTGGTCAGCATGGGGAGGTTAGGGAACATGCAGTGGCAATGTAGGATAGGTTTCTGAAAAACAGTGCAGCGTGGTGCGCATTGTATGGGTGTGTGTTACATTAGATTCACTAGTAGGAGTGAGAAAAACATCACGGGGTGGTGCGCATTGTATGGGTGTGTTTTACATTACATTCACTAGTAGGAGTGAGAAAAACATCACGGGGTGGTGCGCATTGTATGGGTGTGTGTTACATTACATTCACTAGTAGGAGTGAGAAAAACATCACGGGGTGGTGCGCATTGTATGGGTGTGTGTTACATTAGATTCACTAGTAGGAGTGAGAAAAACATCACGGGGTGGTTCGGATTGTATGGGTGTGTGTTACATTACATTCACTAGTAGGAGTGAGAAAAACATCACGGGGTGGTGTGCATTGTATGGGTGTGTGTTACATTAGAGTCACTAGTAGGAGTGAGAAAAACATCACGGGGTGGTGCGCATTGTATGGGTGTGTGTTACATTACATTCACTAGTAGGAGTGAGAAATACATCATGGGGTGGTGCGCATTGTATGGGTGTGTGTTACATTACATTCACTAGTAGGAGTGAGAAAAACGTCACGGGGTGGTGCGCATTGTATGGGTGTGTGTTACATTACATTCACTAGTAAGATTGAGAAAAACATCACGGGGTGGTGCGCATTGTATGGGTGTGTGTTACATTACATTCACTATTAGGAGTGAGAAAAACATCACGGGGTGGTGCGCATTGTATGGGTGTGTTTTACATTACATTCAATAGTAGGAGTGAGAAAAACATCACGGGGTGGTGCGCATTGTAGGGGTGTGTGTTACATTACATTCACTAGTAGGAGTGAGAAAAACATAACGGGGAGGTGTGAATCGGAGGGTCTGAATTAGGATAGGTAGTGAGTGGCAATGTAGAATGGAGAAAAGCACCACGGGGTGGTCAGCATGGGGAGGTTAGGGAACATGCAGTGGCAATGTAGGATAGGTTTCTGAAAAACATCGCGGGGTGGTGTGCATTGTATGGGTGTGTGTTACATTACATTCACTAGTAGGAGTGAGAAAAACATCACGGGGTGGTGCGCATTGTATGGGTGTGTGTTACATTACATTCACTAGTAGGAGTGAGAAAAACATCACGGGGTGGTGCGCATTGTATGGGTGTGTGTTACATTACATTCACTAGTAGGAGTGAGAAAAACATCACGGGGTGGTGCGCATTGTATGGGTGTGTGTTACATTACATTCACTAGTAGGAGTGAGAAAAACATCACGGGGTGGTGCGCATTGTATGGGTGTGTGTTACATTACAATCACTAGTAGGAGTGAGAAAAACATCACGGGGTGGTGCGCATTGTATGGGTGTGTGTTACATTACATTCACTAGTAGGAGTGAGAAAAACATCACGGGGTGGTGCGCATTGTATGGGTGTGTGTTACATTACATTCACTAGTAGGAGTGAGAAAAACATCACGGGGTGGTGCGCATTGTATGGGTGTGTGTTACATTACAATCACTAGTAGGAGTGAGAAAAACATCACGTGGTGGTGCGCATTGTATGGGTGTGTGTTACATTACATTCACTAGTAGGAGTGAGAAAAACATCACGGGGTGGTGCGCATTGTATGGGTGTGTGTTACATTACATTCACTAGTAGGAGTGAGAAAAACATCACGGGGTGGTGCGCATTGTATGGGTGTGTGTTACATTACATTCACTAGTAGGAGTGAGAAAAACATCACGGGGTGGTGCGCATTGTATGGGTGTGTGTTACATTACATTCACTAGTAGGAGTGAGAAAAACATCACGGGGTGGTGCGCATTGTATGGGTGTGTGTTACATTACAATCACTAGTAGGAGTGAGAAAAACATCACGGGGTGGTGCGCATTGTATGGGTGTGTGTTACATTACATTCACTAGTAGGAGTGAGAAAAACATCACGGTGTAGTGCGCATTTTATGGGTGTGTGTTACATTACATTCACTAGTAGGAGTGAGAAAAACATCACGGGGTGGTGTGAATCGGAGGGTCTGAATTAGGATAGGCAGTGAGTGGCAATGTAGGATGGAGAAAAGCACCGCGAGGTGGTCAGAACGGGGAGGTCAGGGAACATGCAGTGGCAATGTAGGATAGGTTTCTGAAAAACATCGCGGGGTGGTGCGCCTTGTATGGGTGTGTTACATTACATTCACTAGTAGGAGTGAGAAAAACATCACGGGGTGGTGCGCATTGTATGGGTGTGTGTTACATTACATTCACTAGTAGAAGTGAGAAAAACATCACGGGGTGGTGTGAATCGGACGGTCTGAATTAGGATAAGCAGTGAGTGGCAATGTAGGATGGAGAAAAGCACCGCGGGGTGGTCAGCATGGGGAGGTCAGGGAACATGCAGTGGCAATGTAGGATAGGTTTCTGAAAAACATCGCGGGGTGGTGCGCATTGTATGGGTGTGTGTTACATTACATTCACTAGTAGGAGTGAGAAAAACATCACGGGGTGGTGCGCATTGTATGGGTGTGTGTTACATTACATTCACTAGTAGGAGTGAGAAAAACATCATGGGGTGGTGTGAATCGGAGGGTATGAATTAGGATAGGCAGTGAGTGGCAAGGTAGGATGGAGAAAAGCGCCGCGGGGTGGCCAGCATGGGGAGGTGAGGGAACGTGCAGTGGCAATGTAGGATAGGTTTCTGAAAAACATCGCGGGGTGGTGCGCATTGTATGGGTGTGTGTTACATTACATTCACCAGTAGGAGTGAGAAAAACATCACGGGGTGGTGCGCATTGTATGGGTGTGTGTTACATTACATTCACTAGTAGGAGTGAGAAAACATCACGGGGTGGTGTGAATCGGAGGGTCTGAATTAGGATAGGCAGTGAGTGGCAATGTAGGATGGAGAAAAGCACCTCGGGGTGGTCACTATGTGGAGGTCAGGGAACATGCAGTGGCAATGTAGGATAGGTTTCTGAAAAACATTGCGGTGTAGTGCGCATTGTATGGGTGTGTGTTACATTACATTCACAAGTAGGAGTGAGAAAAACATCACGGGGTGGTGCGCATTGTATGGGTGTGTGTTACATTACATTCACTAGTAGGAGTGAGAAAAACATCACGGGGTGGTGCGCACTGTATGGGTGTGTGTTACATTACATTCACTAGTAGGAGTGAGAAAAACATCACGGGGTGGTGCGCATTGTATGGGTGTGTGTTAAATTACATTCACTAGTAGCAGTGAGAAAAACATCACGGGGTGGTGCGCATTGTATGGGTGTGTGTTACATTACATTCACTAGTAGGAGTGATAAAAACATCATGGGGTGGTGCCCATTGTATGGTTGTGTGTTACATTACATTCACTAGTAGGAGTGAGAAAAACATCACGGGATGGTGCGCATTGTATGGGTGTGTGTTACATTACATTCACTACTAGGAGTGAGAAAAACGACACGGGGTGGTGCGCATTGTATGGGTGTGTGTTACATTACATTCACTATTAGGAGTGAGAAAAACGACACGGGGTGGGGCGCATTGTATGGGTGTGTGTTACATACATTACATTCACTAGTAGGAGTGAGAAAAACATCACGGGTGGTGCGCATTGTAAGGGTGTGTGTTACATTACATTCACTAGTAGGAGTGAGAAAAACATCACGGGGTGGTGCGCATTGTATGGGTGTGTGTTACATTACATTCACTAGTAGGAGTGAGAAAAGCATCACGGGGTGGTGCGCATTGTATGGGTGTTTGTTACATTACATTCACTAGTAGGAGTGAGAAAAACATCACGGGGTGGTGCGCATTGTATGGGTGTGTGTTACATTACATTCACTAATAGGAGTGAGAAAAACATCACGGGGTGGTGCGCATTGTATGGGTGTGTGTTACACTACATTCACTAATAGCAGTGAGAAAAACATCACGGGGTGGTGCGCATTGTATGGGTGTGTGTTACATTACATTCACTACTAGGATTGAGAAAAACATCACGGGGTGGTGCGCATTGTATGGGTGTGTGTTACATTACATTCACTAGTAGGAGTGAGAAAGACATCACGGGGTGGTGCGCATTGTATGAGTGTGTGTTACATTACATTCACTAGTAGGAGTGAGAAAAACATCACGGGGTAGTGCGCATTGTATGGGTGTGTGTTACATTACATTCACTAGTAGGAGTGAGAAAAACATCACGGGGTGGTGCACATTGTATGGGTGTGTGTTACATTACATTCACTGGTAAGAGTGAGAAAAACATCACGAGGTGGTGCGCATTGTATGGGTGTGTGTTACATTACATTCACTAGTAGGAGTGAGAAAAACATCATGGGGTGGTGCGCATTGTATGGGTGTGTGTTACATTAGATTCACTAGTAGGAGTGAGAAAAACATCACGGGGTGGTGCGCATTGTATGGGGTGTGTTACATTAGATTCAGTAGTAGGAGTGAGAAAAACATCACGGGGTGGTGCGCATTGTATGGGTGTGTGTTACATTAGATTCACTAGTAGGAGTGAGAAAAACATCACGGGGTGGTGCGCATTGTATGGGTGTGTGTTACATTAGATTCAGTAGTAGGAGTGAGAAAAACATCACGGGGTGGTGCGCATTGTATGGGTGTGTGTTACATTACATTCACTAGTAGGAGTGAGAAAAACATCACGGGGTGGTGCGCATTGTATGGGTGTGTGTTACATTACATTCACTAGCAGGAGTGAGAAAAACATCACGGGGTGGTGCGCATTGTGTGGGTGTGTGTTACATTACATTCACTAGCAGGAGTGAGAAAAACATCACGGGGTGGTGCGCATTTATGGGTGTGTGTTACATTACGTTCACTAGCAGGAGTGAAAAAACATCACGGGGTGGTGCGCATTGTATGGGTGTGTGTTACATTACATTCACTAGCAGGAGTGAGAAAAACATCACGGGGTGGTGCGCATTGTATGGGTGTGTGTTACATTACATCACTAGTAGGAGTGAGAAAAAAATCACTGGGTGGTGCGCATTGTATGGGTGTGTGTTACATTACATTCACTAGTAGGAGTGAGAAAAACATCACTGGGTGGTGCGCATTGTATGGGTGTGTGTTACATTACATTCACTAGTAGGAGTGAGAAAAACATCACGGGGTGGTGCGCATTGTATGGGTGTGTGTTACATTACATTCACTAGTAGGAGTGAGAAAACATCTAGGGGTGGTGTGAATCGGAGGGTCTGAATTAGGATAGGTATTGAGTGGCAATGTAGAATGGAGAAAAGCACCACGGGGTGGTCAGCATGGGGAGGTCAGGGAACATGCAGTGGCAATGTAGGATAGGTTTCTGAAAAACATCGCGGGGTGGTGCGCATTGTATTGGTGTGTGTTACATTAGATTCACTAGTAGGAGTGAGAAAAACATCACGGGATGGTGCGCATTGTATGGGTGTGTGTTACATTAGATTCACTAGTAGGAGTGAGAAAAACATCACGGGGTGGTGCGCATTGTATGGGTGTGTGTTACATTACATTCACTAGTAAGAGTGAGAAAAACATCACGGGGTGGTGCGCATTGTATGGGTGTGTGTTACATTACATTCACTATTAGGAGTGAGAAAAACATCATGGGGTGGTGCGCTTTGCATGGGTGTGTGTTACATTAGATTCACTAGTAGGAGTGAGAAAAACATCACGGGGTGGTGCGCATTGTATGGGTGTGTGTTACATTACATTCACTAGTAGGAGTGAGAAAAACATCACGGGGTGGTGCGCATTGTATGGGTGTGTGTTACATTAGAGTCACTAGTAGGAGTGAGAAAAACATCACGGGGTGGTGCGCATTGTATGGGTGTGTGTTACATTACATTCACTAGTAGGAGTGAGAAAAACATCACGGGGTGGTGCGCATTGTATGGGTGTGTGTTACATTAGATTCACTAGTAGGAGTGAGAAAAACATCACGGGGTGGTGCGCATTGTATGGGTGTGTGTTACATTACATTCACTACTAGGAGTGAGAAAAACATCACGGGGTGGTGTGAATTGGAGGGTCTGTATTAGAATAGGCAGTGAGTGGCAATGTAGGATGGAGAAAAGCACCACGGGGTGGTCAGCATGGGGAGGTCAGGGAACATGCAGTGGCAATGTAGGATAGGTTTCTGAAAAACATCGCGGGGTGGTGTGCATTGTATGGGTGTGTGTTACATTACATTCACTAGTAGGAGTGAGAAAAACATCACGGGGTGGTGCGCATTGTATGGGTGTGTGTTACATTACATTCACTAGTAGGAGTGAGAAAAACATCACGGGGTGGTGCGCATTGTATGGGTGTGTGTTACATTACATTCACTAGTAGGAGTGAGAAAAACATCACGGGGTGGTGCGCATTGTATGGGTGTGTGTTACATTACATTCACTAGTAGGAGTGAGAAAAACATCACGGGGTGGTGCGCATTGTATGGGTGTGTGTTACATTACAATCACTAGTAGGAGTGAGAAAAACATCACGGGGTGGTGCGCATTGTATGGGTGTGTGTTACATTACATTCACTAGTAGGAGTGAGAAAAACATCACGGGGTGGTGCGCATTGTATGGGTGTGTGTTACATTACATTCACTAGTAGGAGTGAGAAAAACATCACGGGGTGGTGCGCATTGTATGGGTGTGTGTTACATTACATTCACTAGTAGGAGTGAGAAAAACATCACGGGGTGGTGCGCATTGTATGGGTGTGTGTTACATTACATTCACTACTAGGAGTGAGAAAAACATCACGGGGTGGTGCGCATTGTATGGGTGTGAGTTACATTACAATCACTAGTAGGAGTGAGAAAAACATCACGTGGTGGTGCGCATTGTATGGGTGTGTGTTACATTACATTCACTAGTAGGAGTGAGAAAAACATCACGGGGTGGTGCGCATTGTATGGGTGTGTGTTACATTACATTCACTAGTAGGAGTGAGAAAAACATCACGGGGTGGTGCGCATTGTATGGGTGTGTGTTACATTACATTCACTAGTAGGAGTGAGAAAAACATCACGGGGTGGTGCGCATTGTATGGGTGTGTGTTACATTAGATTCACTAGTAGGAGTGAGAAAAACATCACGGGGTGGTGCGCATTGTATGGGTGTGTGTTACATTACAGTCACTAGTAGGAGTGAGAAAAACATCACGGGGTGGTGCGCATTGTATGGGTGTGTGTTACATTACATTCACTAGTAGGAGTGAGAAAAACATCACGGGGTGGTGCGCATTGTATGGGTGTGTGTTACATTACATTCACTAGTAGGAGTGAGAAAAACATCACGGGGTGGTGCGCATTGTATGGGTGTGTGTTACATTACATTCACTAGTAGGAGTGAGAAAAACATCATGGGGTGGTGCGCATTGTATGGGTGTGTGTTACATTACATTCACTACTAGGAGTGAGAAAAACATCACGGGGTGGTGCGCATTGTATGGGTGTGTGTTACATTACATTCACAACTAGGAGTGAGAAAAACATCACGGGGTGGTGTGAATTGGAGGGTCTGAATTAGAATAGGCAGTGAGTGGCAATGTAGGATGGAGAAAAGCACCACGGGGTGGTCAGCATGGGGTGGTCAGGAAACATGCAGTGGCAATGTAGGATAGGTTTATGAAAAACATCGCTGGGTGGTGCGCATTGTATGGGTGTGTGTTACATTACATTCACTAGTAGGAGTGAGAAAAACAACACGGGGTGGTGCGCATTGTATGGGTGTGTGTTAAATTACATTCACTTGTAGGAGTGAGAAAAACATCATGGGGTGGTGCGCATTGTATGGGTGTGTGTTACATTACATTCACTAGTAGGAGTGAGAAAAACATCACGGGGTGGTGCGCATTGTAGGGGTGTGGGTTACATTACATTCACTAGTAGGAGTGAGAAAAACATAACGGGGAGGTGTGAATCGGAGGGTCTGAATTAGGATAGGTAGTGAGTGGCAATGTAGAATGGAGAAAAGCACCACGGGGTGGTCAGCATGGGGAGGTTAGGGAACATGCAGTGGCAATGTAGGATAGGTTTCTGAAAAACAGTGCAGCGTGGTGCGCATTGTATGGGTGTGTGTTACATTAGATTCACTAGTAGGAGTGAGAAAAACATCACGGGGTGGTGCGCATTGTATGGGTGTGTTTTACATTACATTCACTAGTAGGAGTGAGAAAAACATCACGGGGTGGTGCGCATTGTATGGGTGTGTGTTACATTACATTCACTAGTAGCAGTGAGAAAAACATCACGGGGTGGTGCGCATTGTATGGGTGTGTGTTACATTAGATTCACTAGTAGGAGTGAGGAAAAACATCACGGGGTGGTTCGGATTGTATGGGTGTGTGTTACATTACATTCACTAGTAGGAGTGAGAAAAACATCACGGGTGGTGTGCATTGTATGGGTGTGTGTTACATTAGAGTCACTAGTAGGAGTGAGAAAAAACATCACGGGGTGGTGCGCATTGTATGGGTGTGTGTTACATTACATTCACTAGTAGGAGTGAGAAATACATCATGGGGTGGTGCGCATTGTATGGGTGTGTGTTACATTACATTCACTAGTAGGAGTGAGAAAAACGTCACGGGGTGGTGCGCATTGTATGGGTGTGTGTTACATTACATTCACTAGTAAGATTGAGAAAAACATCACGGGGTGGTGCGCATTGTATGGGTGTGTGTTACATTACATTCACTATTAGGAGTGAGAAAAACATCACGGGGTGGTGCGCATTGTATGGGTGTGTTTTACATTACATTCACTAGTAGGAGTGAGAAAAACATCACGGGGTGGTGCGCATTGTAGGGGTGTGTGTTACATTACATTCACTAGTAGGAGTGAGAAAAACATAACGGGGAGGTGTGAATCGGAGGGTCTGAATTAGGATAGGTAGTGAGTGGCAATGTAGAATGGAGAAAAGCACCACGGGGTGGTCAGCATGGGGAGGTTAGGGAACATGCAGTGGCAATGTAGGATAGGTTTCTGAAAAACATCGCGGGGTGGTGTGCATTGTATGGGTGTGTGTTACATTACATTCACTAGTAGGAGTGAGAAAAACATCACGGGGTGGTGCGCATTGTATGGGTGTGTGTTACATTACATTCACTAGTAGGAGTGAGAAAAACATCACGGGGTGGTGCGCATTGTATGGGTGTGTGTTACATTACATTCACTAGTAGGAGTGAGAAAAACATCACGGGGTGGTGCGCATTGTATGGGTGTGTGTTACATTACATTCACTAGTAGGAGTGAGAAAAACATCACGGGGTGGTGCGCATTGTATGGGTGTGTGTTACATTACAATCACTAGTAGGAGTGAGAAAACATCACGGGGTGGTGCGCATTGTATGGGTGTGTGTTACATTACATTCACTAGTAGGAGTGAGAAAAACATCACGGGGTGGTGCGCATTGTATGGGTGTGTGTTACATTACATTCACTAGTAGGAGTGAGAAAAACATCACGGGGTGGTGCGCATTGTATGGGTGTGTGTTACATTACAATCACTAGTAGGAGTGAGAAAAACATCACGTGGTGGTGCGCATTGTATGGGTGTGTGTTACATTACATTCACTAGTAGGAGTGAGAAAAACATCACGGGGTGGTGCGCATTGTATGGGTGTGTGTTACATTACATTCACTAGTAGGAGTGAGAAAAACATCACGGGGTGGTGCGCATTGTATGGGTGTGTGTTACATTACATTCACTAGTAGGAGTGAGAAAAACATCACGGGGTGGTGCGCATTGTATGGGTGTGTGTTACATTACATTCACTAGTAGGAGTGAGAAAAACATCACGGGGTGGTGCGCATTGTATGGGTGTGTGTTACATTACAATCACTAGTAGGAGTGAGAAAAACATCACGGGGTGGTGCGCATTGTATGGGTGTGTGTTACATTACATTCACTAGTAGGAGTGAGAAAAACATCACGGTGTAGTGCGCATTTTATGGGTGTGTGTTACATTACATTCACTAGTAGGAGTGAGAAAAACATCACGGGGTGGTGTGAATCGGAGGGTCTGAATTAGGATAGGCAGTGAGTGGCAATGTAGGATGGAGAAAAGCACCGCGAGGTGGTCAGAACGGGGAGGTCAGGGAACATGCAGTGGCAATGTAGGATAGGTTTCTGAAAAACATCGCGGGGTGGTGCGCCTTGTATGGGTGTGTTACATTACATTCACTAGTAGGAGTGAGAAAAACATCACGGGGTGGTGCGCATTGTATGGGTGTGTGTTACATTACATTCACTAGTAGAAGTGAGAAAAACATCACGGGGTGGTGTGAATCGGACGGTCTGAATTAGGATAAGCAGTGAGTGGCAATGTAGGATGGAGAAAAGCACCGCGGGGTGGTCAGCATGGGGAGGTCAGGGAACATGCAGTGGCAATGTAGGATAGGTTTCTGAAAAACATCGCGGGGTGGTGCGCATTGTATGGGTGTGTGTTACATTACATTCACTAGTAGGAGTGAGAAAAACATCACGGGGTGGTGCGCATTGTATGGGTGTGTGTTACATTACATTCACTAGTAGGAGTGAGAAAAACATCATGGGGTGGTGTGAATCGGAGGGTATGAATTAGGATAGGCAGTGAGTGGCAAGGTAGGATGGAGAAAAGCGCCGCGGGGTGGCCAGCATGGGGAGGTGAGGGAACGTGCAGTGGCAATGTAGGATAGGTTTCTGAAAAACATCGCGGGGTGGTGCGCATTGTATGGGGGTGTGTTACATTACATTCACTAGTAGGAGTGAGAAAAACATCACGGTGTGGTGCGCATTTTATGGGTGTGTGTTACATTACATTCACAAGTAGGAGTGAGAAAAACATCACGGGGTGGTGTGAATCGGAGGGTCTGAATTAGGATAGGCAGTGAGTGGCAATGTAGGATGGAGAAAAGCACCGCGGTGTGGTCAGCACGTGGAGGTCAGGGAACATGCAGTGGCAATGTAGGATAGGTTTCTGAAAAACATCGCGGGGTGGTGCGCATTGTATGGGTGTGTGTTACATTACATTCACCAGTAGGAGTGAGAAAAACATCACGGGGTGGTGCGCATTGTATGGGTGTGTGTTACATTACATTCACTAGTAGGAGTGAGAAAAACATCACGGGGTGGTGTGAATCGGAGGGTCTGAATTAGGATAGGCAGTGAGTGGCAATGTAGGATGGAGAAAAGCACCTCGGGGTGGTCACTATGTGGAGGTCAGGGAACATGCAGTGGCAATGTAGGATAGGTTTCTGAAAAACATTGCGGTGTAGTGCGCATTGTATGGGTGTGTGTTACATTACATTCACAAGTAGGAGTGAGAAAAACATCACGGGGTGGTGCGCATTGTATGGGTGTGTGTTACATTACATTCACTAGTAGGAGTGAGAAAAACATCACGGGGTGGTGCGCACTGTATGGGTGTGTGTTACATTACATTCACTAGTAGGAGTGAGAAAAACATCACGGGGTGGTGCGCATTGTATGGGTGTGTGTTAAATTACATTCACTAGTAGCAGTGAGAAAAACATCACGGGGTGGTGCGCATTGTATGGGTGTGTGTTACATTACATTCACTAGTAGGAGTGAGAAAAACATCACGGGGTGGTGCGCATTGTATGGGTGTGTGTTACATTACATTCACTAGTAGGAGTGAGAAAAACATCATGGGGTGGTGTGAATCGGAGGGTATGAATTAGGATAGGCAGTGAGTGGCAAGGTAGGATGGAGAAAAGCGCCGCGGGGTGGCCAGCATGGGGAGGTGAGGGAACGTGCAGTGGCAATGTAGGATAGGTTTCTGAAAAACATCGCGGGGTGGTGCGCATTGTATGGGGGTGTGTTACATTACATTCACTAGTAGGAGTGAGAAAAACATCACGGTGTGGTGCGCATTTTATGGGTGTGTGTTACATTACATTCACAAGTAGGAGTGAGAAAAACATCACGGGGTGGTGTGAATCGGAGGGTCTGAATTAGGATAGGCAGTGAGTGGCAATGTAGGATGGAGAAAAGCACCGCG
This sequence comes from Cavia porcellus, assembly GCF_034190915.1. NCBI lineage: Eukaryota > Metazoa > Chordata > Mammalia > Rodentia > Caviidae > Cavia > Cavia porcellus. Next base: position 211,948 of record NW_026947668.1, on the reverse strand, counting down.
GTGTGGTCAGCACGTGGAGGTCAGGGAACATGCAGTGGCAATGTAGGATAGGTTTCTGAAAAACATCGCGGGGTGGTGCGCATTGTATGGGTGTGTGTTACATTACATTCACCAGTAGGAGTGAGAAAAACATCACGGGGTGGTGCGCATTGTATGGGTGTGTGTTACATTACATTCACTAGTAGGAGTGAGAAAAACATCACGGGGTGGTGTGAATCGGAGGGTCTGAATTAGGATAGGCAGTGAGTGGCAATGTAGGATGGAGAAAAGCACCTCGGGGTGGTCACTATGTGGAGGTCAGGGAACATGCAGTGGCAATGTAGGATAGGTTTCTGAAAAACATTGCGGTGTAGTGCGCATTGTATGGGTGTGTGTTACATTACATTCACAAGTAGGAGTGAGAAAAACATCACGGGGTGGTGCGCATTGTATGGGTGTGTGTTACATTACATTCACTAGTAGGAGTGAGAAAAACATCACGGGGTGGTGCGCACTGTATGGGTGTGTGTTACATTACATTCACTAGTAGGAGTGAGAAAAACATCACGGGGTGGTGCGCATTGTATGGGTGTGTGTTAAATTACATTCACTAGTAGCAGTGAGAAAAACATCACGGGGTGGTGCGCATTGTATGGGTGTGTGTTACATTACATTCACTAGTAGGAGTGATAAAAACATCATGGGGTGGTGCCCATTGTATGGTTGTGTGTTACATTACATTCACTAGTAGGAGTGAGAAAAACATCACGGGATGGTGCGCATTGTATGGGTGTGTGTTACATTACATTCACTACTAGGAGTGAGAAAAACGACACGGGGTGGTGCGCATTGTATGGGTGTGTGTTACATTACATTCACTATTAGGAGTGAGAAAAACGACACGGGGTGGGGCGCATTGTATGGGTGTGTGTTACATTACATTCACTAGTAGGAGTGAGAAAAACATCACCGGGTGGTGCGCATTGTAAGGGTGTGTGTTACATTACATTCACTAGTAGGAGTGAGAAAAACATCACGGGGTGGTGCGCATTGTATGGGTGTGTGTTACATTACATTCACTAGTAGGAGTGAGAAAAGCATCACGGGGTGGTGCGCATTGTATGGGTGTTTGTTACATTACATTCACTAGTAGGAGTGAGAAAAACATCACGGGGTGGTGCGCATTGTATGGGTGTGTGTTACATTACATTCACTAATAGGAGTGAGAAAAACATCACGGGGTGGTGCGCATTGTATGGGTGTGTGTTACACTACATTCACTAATAGCAGTGAGAAAAACATCACGGGGTGGTGCGCATTGTATGGGTGTGTGTTACATTACATTCACTACTAGGATTGAGAAAAACATCACGGGGTGGTGCGCATTGTATGGGTGTGTGTTACATTACATTCACTAGTAGGAGTGAGAAAGACATCACGGGGTGGTGCGCATTGTATGAGTGTGTGTTACATTACATTCACTAGTAGGAGTGAGAAAAACATCACGGGGTAGTGCGCATTGTATGGGTGTGTGTTACATTACATTCACTAGTAGGAGTGAGAAAAACATCACGGGGTGGTGCACATTGTATGGGTGTGTGTTACATTACATTCACTGGTAAGAGTGAGAAAAACATCACGAGGTGGTGCGCATTGTATGGGTGTGTGTTACATTACATTCACTAGTAGGAGTGAGAAAAACATCATGGGGTGGTGCGCATTGTATGGGTGTGTGTTACATTACATTCACTACTAGGAGTGAGAAAAACATCACGAGGTGGTGTGAATCGGAGGGTCTGAATTAGGATAGGCAGAGAGTGGCAATGTAGGGTGGAGAAAAGCACCGCGAAGTGGTCAGCATGGGGAGGCCAGGGAACATGCAGTGGCAATGTAGGATAGGTTTCTGAAAAACATCGTGGGGTGGTGCGCATTGTATGGGTGTGTGTTACATTACATTCACTAGTAGCAGTGAGAAAAACATCACGGGGTGGTGCGCATTGTATGGGTGTGTGTTACATTACATTCACTAGTAGGAGTGAGAAAAACATCACGGGGTGGTGCGCCTTGTATGGGTGTGTGTTACATTACATTCACTAGTAGGAGTGAGAAAAACATCATGGGGTGGTGCGCATTGTATGGGTGTGTGTTACATTAGATTCAGTAGTAGGAGTGAGAAAAACATCACGGGGTGGTGCGCATTGTATGGGTGTGTGTTACATTACATTCACTAGTAGAAGTGAGAAAAACATCACGGGGTGGTGCGCATTGTATGGGTGTGTGTTAAATTACATTCACTAGTAGGAGTGAGAAAAACATCACGGGGTGGTGCGCATTGTATGGGTGTGTGTTACATTACATTCACTACTAGGAGTGAGAAAAACATCACTGGGTGGTGCGCATTGTATGGGTGTGTGTTACATTACATTCACTAGTAGGAGTGAGAAAAACATCACGGGGTGGTGCGCATTGTATGGGTGTGTGTTACATTACATTAACTGATAAGAGTGAGAAAAACATCAGGGGTGGTGCGCATTGTATGGGTGTGTGTTACATTAGATTCAGTAGTAGGAGTGAGAAAAACATCACGGGGTGGTGCGCATTGTATGGGTGTGTGTTACATTACATTCACTAGTAGAAGTGAGAAAAACATCACGGGGTGGTGCGCATTGTATGGGTGTGTGTTAAATTACATTCACTAGTAGGAATGAGAAAAACATCACGGGGTGGTGCGCATTGTATGGGTGTGTGTTACATTACATTCACTAGTAGGAGTGATAAAAACATCATGGGGTGGTGCCCATTGTATGGTTGTGTGTTACATTACATTCACTAGTAGGAGTGAGAAAAACATCACGGGGTGGTGCGCATTGTATGGGTTTGTGTTACATTACATTCACTACTAGGAGTGAGAAAAACGACACGGGGTGGTGCGCATTGTATGGGTGTGTGTTACATTACATTCACTATTAGGAGTGAGAAAAACGACACGGGGTGGTGCGCATTGTATGGGTGTGTGTTACATTACATTCACTAGTAGGAGTGAGAAAAACATCACCGGGTGGTGCGCATTGTAAGGGTGTGTGTTACATTACATTCATTAGTAGGAGTGAGAAAAACATCACGGGGTGGTGCGCATTGTATGGGTGTGTGTTACATTACATTCACTAGTAGGAGTGAGAAAAACATCACGGGGTGGTGCGCAATGTATGGGTGTTTGTTACATTACATTCACTAGTAGGAGTGAGAAAAACATCACGGGGTGGTGCGCATTGTATGGGTGTGTGTTACATTACATTCACTAATAGGAGTGAGAAAAACATCACGGGGTGGTGCGCATTGTATGGGTGTGTGTTACATTACATTCACTAGCAGGAGTGAGAAAAACATCACGGGGTGGTGCGCATTGTATGGGTGTGTGTTACATTACATTCACTACTAGGAGTGAGAAAAACATCACGAGGTGGTGTGAATCGGAGGGTCTGAATTAGGATAGGCAGTGAGTGGCAATGTAGGGTGGAGAAAAGCACCGCGAGGTGGTCAGCATGGGGAGGCCAGGGAACATGCAGTGGCAATGTAGGATAGGTTTCTGAAAAACATCGTGGGGTGGTGCGCATTGTATGGGTGTGTGTTACATTAGATTCAGTAGTAGGAGTGAGAAAAACATCACGGGGTGGTGCGCATTGTATGGGTGTGTGTTACATTACATTCACTACTAGGAGTGAGAAAAACGACACGGGGTGGTGCGCATTGTATGGGTGTGTGTTACATTACATTCACTATTAGGAGTGAGAAAAACGACACGGGGTGGGGCGCATTGTATGGGTGTGTGTTACATTACATTCACTAGTAGGAGTGAGAAAAACATCACCGGGTGGTGCGCATTGTAAGGGTGTGTGTTACATTACATTCACTAGTAGGAGTGAGAAAAACATCACGGGGTGGTGCGCATTGTATGGGTGTGTGTTACATTACATTCACTAGTAGGAGTGAGAAAAACATCACGGGGTGGTGCGCATTGTATGGGTGTTTGTTACATTACATTCACTAGTAGGAGTGAGAAAAACATCACGGGGTGGTGCGCATTGTATGGGTGTGTGTTACATTACATTCACTAATAGGAGTGAGAAAAACATCACGGGGTGGTGCGCATTGTATGGGTGTTTGTTACACTACATTCACTAATAGCAGTGAGAAAAACATCACGGGGTGGTGCGCATTGTATGGGTGTGTGTTACATTACATTCACTACTAGGATTGAGAAAAACATCACGGGGTGGTGCGCATTGTATGGGTGTGTGTTACATTACATTCACTAGTAGGAGTGAGAAAGACATCACGGGGTGGTGCGCATTGTATGAGTGTGTGTTACATTACATTCACTAGTAGGAGTGAGAAAAACATCACGGGGTAGTGCGCATTGTATGGGTGTGTGTTACATTACATTCACTAGTAGGAGTGAGAAAAACATCACGGGGTGGTGCACATTGTATGGGTGTGTGTTACATTACATTCACTGGTAAGAGTGAGAAAAACATCACGAGGTGGTGCGCATTGTATGGGTGTGTGTTACATTACATTCACTAGTAGGAGTGAGAAAAACATCATGGGGTGGTGCGCATTGTATGGGTGTGTGTTACATTACATTCACTACTAGGAGTGAGAAAAACATCACGAGGTGGTGTGAATCGGAGGGTCTGAATTAGGATAGGCAGAGAGTGGCAATGTAGGGTGGAGAAAAGCACCGCGAAGTGGTCAGCATGGGGAGGCCAGGGAACATGCAGTGGCAATGTAGGATAGGTTTCTGAAAAACATCGTGGGGTGCTGCTCATTGTATATGTGTGTGTTACATTACATTCACTAGTAGCAGTGAGAAAAACATCACGGGGTGGTGCGCATTGTATGGGTGTGTGTTACATTACATTCACTAGTAGGAGTGAGAAAAACATCACGGGGTGGTGCGCCTTGTATGGGTGTGTGTTACATTACATTCACTAGTAGGAGTGAGAAAAACATCATGGGGTGGTGCGCATTGTATGGGTGTGTGTTACATTAGATTCAGTAGTAGGAGTGAGAAAAACATCACGGGGTGGTGCGCATTGTATGGGTGTGTGTTACATTACATTCACTAGTAGAAGTGAGAAAAACATCACGGGGTGGTGCGCATTGTATGGGTGTGTGTTAAATTACATTCACTAGTAGGAGTGAGAAAAACATCACGGGGTGGTGCGCATTGTATGGGTGTGTGTTACATTACATTCACTACTAGGAGTGAGAAAAACATCACTGGGTGGTGCGCATTGTATGGGTGTGTGTTACATTACATTCACTAGTAGGAGTGAGAAAAACATCACGGGGTGGTGCGCATTGTATGGGTGTGTGTTACATTACATTAACTGATAAGAGTGAGAAAAACATCAGGGGTGGTGCGCATTGTATGGGTGTGTGTTACATTAGATTCAGTAGTAGGAGTGAGAAAAACATCACGGGGTGGTGCGCATTGTATGGGTGTGTGTTACATTACATTCACTAGTAGAAGTGAGAAAAACATCACGGGGTGGTGCGCATTGTATGGGTGTGTGTTAAATTACATTCACTAGTAGGAATGAGAAAAACATCACGGGGTGGTGCGCATTGTATGGGTGTGTGTTACATTACATTCACTAGTAGGAGTGATAAAAACATCATGGGGTGGTGCCCATTGTATGGTTGTGTGTTACATTACATTCACTAGTAGGAGTGAGAAAAACATCACGGGGTGGTGCGCATTGTATGGGTTTGTGTTACATTACATTCACTACTAGGAGTGAGAAAAACGACACGGGGTGGTGCGCATTGTATGGGTGTGTGTTACATTACATTCACTATTAGGAGTGAGAAAAACGACACGGGGTGGTGCGCATTGTATGGGTGTGTGTTACATTACATTCACTAGTAGGAGTGAGAAAAACATCACCGGGTGGTGCGCATTGTAAGGGTGTGTGTTACATTACATTCACTAGTAGGAGTGAGAAAAACATCACGGGGTGGTGCGCATTGTATGGGTGTGTGTTACTTTACATTCACTAGTAGGAGTGAGAAAAACATCACGGGGTGGTGCGCAATGTATGGGTGTTTGTTACATTACATTCACTAGTAGGAGTGAGAAAAACATCACGGGGTGGTGCGCATTGTATGGGTGTGTGTTACATTACATTCACTAATAGGAGTGAGAAAAACATCACGGGGTGGTGCGCATTGTATGGGTGTGTGTTACATTACATTCACTAGCAGGAGTGAGAAAAACATCACGGGGTGGTGCGCATTGTATGGGTGTGTGTTACATTACATTCACTACTAGGAGTGAGAAAAACATCACGAGGTGGTGTGAATCGGAGGGTCTGAATTAGGATAGGCAGTGAGTGGCAATGTAGGGTGGAGAAAAGCACCGCGAGGTGGTCAGCATGGGGAGGCCAGGGAACATGCAGTGGCAATGTAGGATAGGTTTCTGAAAAACATCGTGGGGTGGTGCGCATTGTATGGGTGTGTGTTACATTACATTCACTAGTAGCAGTGAGAAAAACATCACGGGGTGGTGCGCATTGTATGGGTGTGTGTTACATTACATTCACTAGAAGGAGTGAGAAAAACATCACGCGGTGGTGCGCCTTGTATGGGTGTGTGTTACATTACATTCACTAGTAGGAGTGAGAAAAACATCATGGGGTGGTGCGCATTGTATGGGTGTGTGTTACATTAGATTCACTAGTAGGAGTGAGAAAAACATCACGGGGTGGTGCGCATTGTATGGGTGTGTGTTACATTAGATTCAGTAGTAGGAGTGAGAAAAACATCACGGGGTGGTGCGCATTGTATGGGTGTGTGTTACATTAGATTCACTAGTAGGAGTGAGAAAAACATCACGGGGTGGTGCGCATTGTATGGGTGTGTGTTACATTAGATTCAGTAGTAGGAGTGAGAAAAACATCACGGGGTGGTGCGCATTGTATGGGTGTGTGTTACATTACATTCACTAGTAGGAGTGAGAAAAACATCACGGGGTGGTGCGCATTGTATGGGTGTGTGTTACATTACATTCACTAGCAGGAGTGAGAAAAACATCACGGGGTGGTGCGCATTGTGTGGGTGTGTGTTACATTACATTCACTAGCAGGAGTGAGAAAAACATCACGGGGTGGTGCGCATTTTATGGGTGTGTGTTACATTACGTTCACTAGCAGGAGTGAAAAAACATCACGGGGTGGTGCGCATTGTATGGGTGTGTGTTACATTACATTCACTAGCAGGAGTGAGAAAAACATCACGGGGTGGTGCGCATTGTATGGGTGTGTGTTACATTACATTCACTAGTAGGAGTGAGAAAAAAATCACTGGGTGGTGCGCATTGTATGGGTGTGTGTTACATTACATTCACTAGTAGGAGTGAGAAAAACATCACTGGGTGGTGCGCATTGTATGGGTGTGTGTTACATTACATTCACTAGTAGGAGTGAGAAAAACATCACGGGGTGGTGCGCATTGTATGGGTGTGTGTTACATTACATTAACTGATAAGAGTGAGAAAAACATCAGGGGTGGTGCGCATTGTATGGGTGTGTGTTACATTAGATTCAGTAGTAGGAGTGAGAAAAACATCACGGGGTGGTGCCGCATTGTATGGGTGTGTGTTACATTACATTCACTAGTAGAAGTGAGAAAAAGATCACGGGGTGGTGCGCATTGTATGGGTGTGTGTTAAATTACATTCACTAGTAGGAGTGAGAAAAACATCACGGGGTGGTGCGCATTGTATGGGTGTGTGTTACATTACATTCACTAGTAGGAGTGATAAAAACATCATGGGGTGGTGCCCATTGTATGGTTGTGTGTTACATTACATTCACTAGTAGGAGTGAGAAAAACATCACGGGGTGGTGCGCATTGTATGGGTGTGTGTTACATTACATTCACTACTAGGAGTGAGAAAAACGACACGGGGTGGTGCGCATTGTATGGGTGTGTGTTACATTACATTCACTATTAGGAGTGAGAAAAACGACACGGGGTGGTGCGCATTGTATGGGTGTGTGTTACATTACATTCACTAGTAGGAGTGAGAAAAACATCACGGGGTGGTGCGCATTGTATGGGTGTGTGTTACACTACATTCACTAATAGCAGTGAGAAAAACATCACGGGGTGGTGCGCATTGTATGGGTGTGTGTTACATTACATTCACTACTAGGATTGAGAAAAACATCACGGGGTGGTGCGCATTGTATGGGTGTGTGTTACATTACATTCACTAGTAGGAGTGAGAAAGACATCACGGGGTGGTGCGCATTGTATGAGTGTGTGTTACATTACATTCACTAGTAGGAGTGAGAAAAACATCACGGGGTGGTGCGCATTGTATGGGTGTGTGTTACATTACATTCACTACTAGGAGTGAGAAAAACATCACGAGGTGGTGTGAATCGGACGGTCTGAATTAGGATAGGCAGTGAGTGGCAATGTAGGGTGGAGAAAAGCACCGCGAGGTGGTCAGCATGGGGAGGCCAGGGAATATGCAGTGGCAATGTAGGATAGGTTTCTGAAAAACATCGTGGGGTGGTGCGCATTGTATGGGTGTGTGTTACATTACATTCACTAGTAGCAGTGAGAAAAACACCACGGGGTGGTGCGCATTGTATGGGTGTGTGTTACATTACATTCACTAGTAGGAGTGAGAAAAACATCACGGGGTGGTGCGCCTTGTATGGGTGTGTGTTACACTACATTCACTAGTAGGAGTCAGAAAAACATCATGGGGTGGTGCGCATTGTATGGGTGTGTGTTACATTAGATTCACTAGTAGGAGTGAGAAAAACATCACGGGGTGGTGCGCATTGTATGGGTGTGTGTTACATTAGATTCAGTAGTAGGAGTGAGAAAAACATCACGGGGTGGTGCGCATTGTATGGGTGTGTGTTACATTACATTCACTAGTAGGAGTGAGAAAAACATCACGGGGTGGTGAGCATTGTATGGGTGTGTGTTACATTACATTCACTAGCAGGAGTGAGAAAAACATCACGGGGTGGTGCGCAATTGTATGGGTGTGTGTTACATTACATTCACTAATAGCAGTGAGAAAAACATCACGGGGTGGTACGCATTGTATGGGTGTGTGTTTCATTACATTCAGTACTAGGAGTGAGAAAAACATCACGGGGTGGTGCGCATTGTATGGGTGTGTGTTACATTACATTCACTACTAGGAGTCAGAAAAACATCACGGGGTGGTGCGCATTGTATGGGTGTGTGTTACATTACATTCACTAGCAGGAGTGAGAAAAACATCACGGGGTGGTGCGCATTGTATGGGTGTGTGTTACATTACATTCACTAGTAGGAGTGAGAAAAAAATCACTGGGTGGTGCGCATTGTATGGGTGTGTGTTACATTACATTCACTAGTAGGAGTGAGAAAAACATCACGGGGTGGTGCGCATTGTATGGGTGTGTGTTACATTACATTCACTAGTATGAGTGAGAAAAACATCACGGGTTGGTGCGCATTGTATGGGTGTGTGTTACATTACATTCACTAGTAGGAGTGAGAAAAACATCACGAGGTGGTGTGAATCGGAGGGTCTGAATTAGGATAGGCAGTGAGTGGCAATGTAGGGTGGAGAAAAGCACCGCGAGGTGGTCAGCATGGGGAGGCTAGGGAACATGCAGTGGCAATGTAGGATAGGTTTCTGAAAAACATCGTGGGGTGGTGCGCATTGTATGGGTGTGTGTTACATTACATTCACTAGTAGCAGTGAGAAAAACATCACGGGGTGGTGCGCATTGTATGGGTGTGTGTTACATTACATTCACTAGTAGGAGTGAGAAAAACATCACGGGGTGGTGCACCTTGTATGGGTGTGTGTTACATTACATTCACTAGTAGGAGTGAGAAAAACATCATGGGGTGGTGCGCATTGTATGGGTGTGTGTTACATTAGATTCACTAGTAGGAGTGAGAAAAACATCACGGGGTGGTGCGCATTGTATGGGTGTGTGTTACATTACATTCACTAGTAGGAGTGAGAAAAACATCACGGGGTGGTGCGCATTTTATGGGTGTGTGTTACATTACATTCACTAGTAGGAGTGAGAAAAACATCACGGTGTAGTGCGCATTTTATGGGTGTGTGTTACATTACATTCACTAGTAGGAGTGAGAAAAACATCACGGGGTGGTGTGAATCGGAGGGTCTGAATTAGGATAGGCAGTGAGTGGCAATGTAGGATGGAGAAAAGCACCGCGAGGTGGTCAGAACGGGGAGGTCAGGGAACATGCAGTGGCAATGTAGGATAGGTTTCTGAAAAACATCGTGGGGTGGTGCGCATTGTATGGGTGTGTGTTACATTACATTCACTAGTAGCAGTGAGAAAAACATCACGGGGTGGTGCGCATTGTATGGGTGTGTGTTACATTACATTCACTAGTAGGAGTGAGAAAAACATCACGGGGTGGTGCGCCTTGTATGGGTGTGTGTTACATTACATTCACTAGTAGGAGTGAGAAAAACATCATGGGGTGGTGCGCATTGTATGGGTGTGTGTTACATTAGATTCACTAGTAGGAGTGAGAAAAACATCACGGGGTGGTGCGCATTGTATGGGTGTGTGTTACATTAGATTCAGTAGTAGGAGTGAGAAAAACATCACGGGGTGGTGCGCATTGTATGGGTGTGTGTTACATTAGATTCACTAGTAGGAGTGAGAAAAACATCACGGGGTGGTGCGCATTGTATGGGTGTGTGTTACATTAGATTCAGTAGTAGGAGTGAGAAAAACATCACGGGGTGGTGCGCATTGTATGGGTGTGTGTTACATTACATTCACTAGTAGGAGTGAGAAAAACATCACGGGGTGGTGCGCATTGTATGGGTGTGTGTTACATTACATTCACTAGCAGGAGTGAGAAAAACATCACGGGGTGGTGCGCATTGTGTGGGTGTGTGTTACATTACATTCACTAGCAGGAGTGAGAAAAACATCACGGGGTGGTGCGCATTTTATGGGTGTGTGTTACATTACGTTCACTAGCAGGAGTGAAAAAACATCACGGGGTGGTGCGCATTGTATGGGTGTGTGTTACATTACATTCACTAGCAGGAGTGAGAAAAACATCACGGGGTGGTGCGCATTGTATGGGTGTGTGTTACATTACATTCACTAGTAGGAGTGAGAAAAAAATCACTGGGTGGTGCGCATTGTATGGGTGTGTGTTACATTACATTCACTAGTAGGAGTGAGAAAAACATCACTGGGTGGTGCGCATTGTATGGGTGTGTGTTACATTACATTCACTAGTAGGAGTGAGAAAAACATCACGGGGTGGTGCGCATTGTATGGGTGTGTGTTACATTACATTAACTGATAAGAGTGAGAAAAACATCAGGGGTGGTGCGCATTGTATGGGTGTGTGTTACATTAGATTCAGTAGTAGGAGTGAGAAAAACATCACGGGGTGGTGCCGCATTGTATGGGTGTGTGTTACATTACATTCACTAGTAGAAGTGAGAAAAAGATCACGGGGTGGTGCGCATTGTATGGGTGTGTGTTAAATTACATTCACTAGTAGGAGTGAGAAAAACATCACGGGGTGGTGCGCATTGTATGGGTGTGTGTTACATTACATTCACTAGTAGGAGTGATAAAAACATCATGGGGTGGTGCCCATTGTATGGTTGTGTGTTACATTACATTCACTAGTAGGAGTGAGAAAAACATCACGGGGTGGTGCGCATTGTATGGGTGTGTGTTACATTACATTCACTACTAGGAGTGAGAAAAACGACACGGGGTGGTGCGCATTGTATGGGTGTGTGTTACATTACATTCACTATTAGGAGTGAGAAAAACGACACGGGGTGGTGCGCATTGTATGGGTGTGTGTTACATTACATTCACTAGTAGGAGTGAGAAAAACATCACGGGGTGGTGCGCATTGTATGGGTGTGTGTTACACTACATTCACTAATAGCAGTGAGAAAAACATCACGGGGTGGTGCGCATTGTATGGGTGTGTGTTACATTACATTCACTACTAGGATTGAGAAAAACATCACGGGGTGGTGCGCATTGTATGGGTGTGTGTTACATTACATTCACTAGTAGGAGTGAGAAAGACATCACGGGGTGGTGCGCATTGTATGAGTGTGTGTTACATTACATTCACTAGTAGGAGTGAGAAAAACATCACGGGGTGGTGCGCATTGTATGGGTGTGTGTTACATTACATTCACTACTAGGAGTGAGAAAAACATCACGAGGTGGTGTGAATCGGACGGTCTGAATTAGGATAGGCAGTGAGTGGCAATGTAGGGTGGAGAAAAGCACCGCGAGGTGGTCAGCATGGGGAGGCCAGGGAATATGCAGTGGCAATGTAGGATAGGTTTCTGAAAAACATCGTGGGGTGGTGCGCATTGTATGGGTGTGTGTTACATTACATTCACTAGTAGCAGTGAGAAAAACACCACGGGGTGGTGCGCATTGTATGGGTGTGTGTTACATTACATTCACTAGTAGGAGTGAGAAAAACATCACGGGGTGGTGCGCCTTGTATGGGTGTGTGTTACACTACATTCACTAGTAGGAGTCAGAAAAACATCATGGGGTGGTGCGCATTGTATGGGTGTGTGTTACATTAGATTCACTAGTAGGAGTGAGAAAAACATCACGGGGTGGTGCGCATTGTATGGGTGTGTGTTACATTAGATTCAGTAGTAGGAGTGAGAAAAACATCACGGGGTGGTGCGCATTGTATGGGTGTGTGTTACATTACATTCACTAGTAGGAGTGAGAAAAACATCACGGGGTGGTGAGCATTGTATGGGTGTGTGTTACATTACATTCACTAGCAGGAGTGAGAAAAACATCACGGGGTGGTGCGCAATTGTATGGGTGTGTGTTACATTACATTCACTAATAGCAGTGAGAAAAACATCACGGGGTGGTACGCATTGTATGGGTGTGTGTTTCATTACATTCAGTACTAGGAGTGAGAAAAACATCACGGGGTGGTGCGCATTGTATGGGTGTGTGTTACATTACATTCACTACTAGGAGTCAGAAAAACATCACGGGGTGGTGCGCATTGTATGGGTGTGTGTTACATTACATTCACTAGCAGGAGTGAGAAAAACATCACGGGGTGGTGCGCATTGTATGGGTGTGTGTTACATTACATTCACTAGTAGGAGTGAGAAAAAAATCACTGGGTGGTGCGCATTGTATGGGTGTGTGTTACATTACATTCACTAGTAGGAGTGAGAAAAACATCACGGGGTGGTGCGCATTGTATGGGTGTGTGTTACATTACATTCACTAGTATGAGTGAGAAAAACATCACGGGTTGGTGCGCATTGTATGGGTGTGTGTTACATTACATTCACTAGTAGGAGTGAGAAAAACATCACGAGGTGGTGTGAATCGGAGGGTCTGAATTAGGATAGGCAGTGAGTGGCAATGTAGGGTGGAGAAAAGCACCGCGAGGTGGTCAGCATGGGGAGGCTAGGGAACATGCAGTGGCAATGTAGGATAGGTTTCTGAAAAACATCGTGGGGTGGTGCGCATTGTATGGGTGTGTGTTACATTACATTCACTAGTAGCAGTGAGAAAAACATCACGGGGTGGTGCGCATTGTATGGGTGTGTGTTACATTACATTCACTAGTAGGAGTGAGAAAAACATCACGGGGTGGTGCACCTTGTATGGGTGTGTGTTACATTACATTCACTAGTAGGAGTGAGAAAAACATCATGGGGTGGTGCGCATTGTATGGGTGTGTGTTACATTAGATTCACTAGTAGGAGTGAGAAAAACATCACGGGGTGGTGCGCATTGTATGGGTGTGTGTTACATTACATTCACTAGTAGGAGTGAGAAAAACATCACGGGGTGGTGCGCATTTTATGGGTGTGTGTTACATTACATTCACTAGTAGGAGTGAGAAAAACATCACGGTGTAGTGCGCATTTTATGGGTGTGTGTTACATTACATTCACTAGTAGGAGTGAGAAAAACATCACGGGGTGGTGTGAATCGGAGGGTCTGAATTAGGATAGGCAGTGAGTGGCAATGTAGGATGGAGAAAAGCACCGCGAGGTGGTCAGAACGGGGAGGTCAGGGAACATGCAGTGGCAATGTAGGATAGGTTTCTGAAAAACATCGCGGGGTGGTGCGCCTTGTATGGGTGTGTTACATTACATTCACTAGTAGGAGTGAGAAAAACATCACGGGGTGGTGCGCATTGTATGGGTGTGTGTTACATTACATTCACTAGTAGAAGTGAGAAAAACATCACGGGGTGGTGTGAATCGGACGGTCTGAATTAGGATAAGCAGTGAGTGGCAATGTAGGATGGAGAAAAGCACCGCGGGGTGGTCAGCATGGGGAGGTCAGGGAACATGCAGTGGCAATGTAGGATAGGTTTCTGAAAAACATCGCGGGGTGGTGCGCATTGTATGGGTGTGTGTTACATTACATTCACTAGTAGGAGTGAGAAAAACATCACGGGGTGGTGCGCATTGTATGGGTGTGTGTTACATTACATTCACTACTAGGAGTGAGAAAAACATCACGAGGTGGTGTGAATCGGAGGGTCTGAATTAGGATAGGCAGTGAGTGGCAATGTAGGGTGGAGAAAAGCACCGCGAGGTGGTCAGCATGGGGAGGCTAGGGAACATGCAGTGGCAATGTAGGATAGGTTTCTGAAAAACATCGTGGGGTGGTGCGCATTGTATGGGTGTGTGTTACATTACATTCACTAGTAGCAGTGAGAAAAACATCACGGGGTGGTGCGCATTGTATGGGTGTGTGTTACATTACATTCACTAGAAGGAGTGAGAAAAACATCACGCGGTGGTGCGCCTTGTATGGGTGTGTGTTACATTACATTCACTAGTAGGAGTGAGAAAAACATCATGGGGTGGTGCGCATTGTATGGGTGTGTGTTACATTAGATTCACTAGTAGGAGTGAGAAAAACATCACGGGGTGGTGCGCATTGTATGGGTGTGTGTTACATTAGATTCAGTAGTAGGAGTGAGAAAAACATCACGGGGTGGTGCGCATTGTATGGGTGTGTGTTACATTAGATTCACTAGTAGGAGTGAGAAAAACATCACGGGGTGGTGCGCATTGTATGGGTGTGTGTTACATTAGATTCAGTAGTAGGAGTGAGAAAAACATCACGGGGTGGTGCGCATTGTATGGGTGTGTGTTACATTACATTCACTAGTAGGAGTGAGAAAAACATCACGGGGTGGTGCGCATTGTATGGGTGTGTGTTACATTACATTCACTAGCAGGAGTGAGAAAAACATCACGGGGTGGTGCGCATTGTGTGGGTGTGTGTTACATTACATTCACTAGCAGGAGTGAGAAAAACATCACGGGGTGGTGCGCATTTTATGGGTGTGTGTTACATTACGTTCACTAGCAGGAGTGAAAAAACATCACGGGGTGGTGCGCATTGTATGGGTGTGTGTTACATTACATTCACTAGCAGGAGTGAGAAAAACATCACGGGGTGGTGCGCATTGTATGGGTGTGTGTTACATTACATTCACTAGTAGGAGTGAGAAAAAAATCACTGGGTGGTGCGCATTGTATGGGTGTGTGTTACATTACATTCACTAGTAGGAGTGAGAAAAACATCACTGGGTGGTGCGCATTGTATGGGTGTGTGTTACATTACATTCACTAGTAGGAGTGAGAAAAACATCACGGGGTGGTGCGCATTGTATGGGTGTGTGTTACATTACATTAACTGATAAGAGTGAGAAAAACATCAGGGGTGGTGCGCATTGTATGGGTGTGTGTTACATTAGATTCAGTAGTAGGAGTGAGAAAAACATCACGGGGTGGTGCCGCATTGTATGGGTGTGTGTTACATTACATTCACTAGTAGAAGTGAGAAAAAGATCACGGGGTGGTGCGCATTGTATGGGTGTGTGTTAAATTACATTCACTAGTAGGAGTGAGAAAAACATCACGGGGTGGTGCGCATTGTATGGGTGTGTGTTACATTACATTCACTAGTAGGAGTGATAAAAACATCATGGGGTGGTGCCCATTGTATGGTTGTGTGTTACATTACATTCACTAGTAGGAGTGAGAAAAACATCACGGGGTGGTGCGCATTGTATGGGTGTGTGTTACATTACATTCACTACTAGGAGTGAGAAAAACGACACGGGGTGGTGCGCATTGTATGGGTGTGTGTTACATTACATTCACTATTAGGAGTGAGAAAAACGACACGGGGTGGTGCGCATTGTATGGGTGTGTGTTACATTACATTCACTAGTAGGAGTGAGAAAAACATCACGGGGTGGTGCGCATTGTATGGGTGTGTGTTACACTACATTCACTAATAGCAGTGAGAAAAACATCACGGGGTGGTGCGCATTGTATGGGTGTGTGTTACATTACATTCACTACTAGGATTGAGAAAAACATCACGGGGTGGTGCGCATTGTATGGGTGTGTGTTACATTACATTCACTAGTAGGAGTGAGAAAGACATCACGGGGTGGTGCGCATTGTATGAGTGTGTGTTACATTACATTCACTAGTAGGAGTGAGAAAAACATCACGGGGTGGTGCGCATTGTATGGGTGTGTGTTACATTACATTCACTACTAGGAGTGAGAAAAACATCACGAGGTGGTGTGAATCGGACGGTCTGAATTAGGATAGGCAGTGAGTGGCAATGTAGGGTGGAGAAAAGCACCGCGAGGTGGTCAGCATGGGGAGGCCAGGGAATATGCAGTGGCAATGTAGGATAGGTTTCTGAAAAACATCGTGGGGTGGTGCGCATTGTATGGGTGTGTGTTACATTACATTCACTAGTAGCAGTGAGAAAAACACCACGGGGTGGTGCGCATTGTATGGGTGTGTGTTACATTACATTCACTAGTAGGAGTGAGAAAAACATCACGGGGTGGTGCGCCTTGTATGGGTGTGTGTTACACTACATTCACTAGTAGGAGTCAGAAAAACATCATGGGGTGGTGCGCATTGTATGGGTGTGTGTTACATTAGATTCACTAGTAGGAGTGAGAAAAACATCACGGGGTGGTGCGCATTGTATGGGTGTGTGTTACATTAGATTCAGTAGTAGGAGTGAGAAAAACATCACGGGGTGGTGCGCATTGTATGGGTGTGTGTTACATTACATTCACTAGTAGGAGTGAGAAAAACATCACGGGGTGGTGAGCATTGTATGGGTGTGTGTTACATTACATTCACTAGCAGGAGTGAGAAAAACATCACGGGGTGGTGCGCAATTGTATGGGTGTGTGTTACATTACATTCACTAATAGCAGTGAGAAAAACATCACGGGGTGGTACGCATTGTATGGGTGTGTGTTTCATTACATTCACTACTAGGAGTGAGAAAAACATCACGGGGTGGTGCGCATTGTATGGGTGTGTGTTACATTACATTCACTACTAGGAGTCAGAAAAACATCACGGGGTGGTGCGCATTGTATGGGTGTGTGTTACATTACATTCACTAGCAGGAGTGAGAAAAACATCACGGGGTGGTGCGCATTGTATGGGTGTGTGTTACATTACATTCACTAGTAGGAGTGAGAAAAAAATCACTGGGTGGTGCGCATTGTATGGGTGTGTGTTACATTACATTCACTAGTAGGAGTGAGAAAAACATCACGGGGTGGTGCGCATTGTATGGGTGTGTGTTACATTACATTCACTAGTATGAGTGAGAAAAACATCACGGGTTGGTGCGCATTGTATGGGTGTGTGTTACATTACATTCACTAGTAGGAGTGAGAAAAACATCACGAGGTGGTGTGAATCGGAGGGTCTGAATTAGGATAGGCAGTGAGTGGCAATGTAGGGTGGAGAAAAGCACCGCGAGGTGGTCAGCATGGGGAGGCTAGGGAACATGCAGTGGCAATGTAGGATAGGTTTCTGAAAAACATCGTGGGGTGGTGCGCATTGTATGGGTGTGTGTTACATTACATTCACTAGTAGCAGTGAGAAAAACATCACGGGGTGGTGCGCATTGTATGGGTGTGTGTTACATTACATTCACTAGTAGGAGTGAGAAAAACATCACGGGGTGGTGCGCCTTGTATGGGTGTGTGTTACATTACATTCACTAGTAGGAGTGAGAAAAACATCATGGGGTGGTGCGCATTGTATGGGTGTGTGTTACATTAGATTCACTAGTAGGAGTGAGAAAAACATCACGGGGTGGTGCGCATTGTATGGGTGTGTGTTACATTACATTCACTAGTAGGAGTGAGAAAAACATCACGGGGTGGTGCGCATTTTATGGGTGTGTGTTACATTACATTCACTAGTAGGAGTGAGAAAAACATCACGGTGTAGTGCGCATTTTATGGGTGTGTGTTACATTACATTCACTAGTAGGAGTGAGAAAAACATCACGGGGTGGTGTGAATCGGAGGGTCTGAATTAGGATAGGCAGTGAGTGGCAATGTAGGATGGAGAAAAGCACCGCGAGGTGGTCAGAACGGGGAGGTCAGGGAACATGCAGTGGCAATGTAGGATAGGTTTCTGAAAAACATCGCGGGGTGGTGCGCCTTGTATGGGTGTGTTACATTACATTCACTAGTAGGAGTGAGAAAAACATCACGGGGTGGTGCGCATTGTATGGGTGTGTGTTACATTACATTCACTAGTAGAAGTGAGAAAAACATCACGGGGTGGTGTGAATCGGACGGTCTGAATTAGGATAAGCAGTGAGTGGCAATGTAGGATGGAGAAAAGCACCGCGGGGTGGTCAGCATGGGGAGGTCAGGGAACATGCAGTGGCAATGTAGGATAGGTTTCTGAAAAACATCGCGGGGTGGTGCGCATTGTATGGGTGTGTGTTACATTACATTCACTAGTAGGAGTGAGAAAAACATCACGGGGTGGTGCGCATTGTATGGGTGTGTGTTACATTACATTCACTAGTAGGAGTGAGAAAAACATCATGGGGTGGTGTGAATCGGAGGGTATGAATTAGGATAGGCAGTGAGTGGCAAGGTAGGATGGAGAAAAGCGCCGCGGGGTGGCCAGCATGGGGAGGTGAGGGAACATGCAGTGGCAATGTAGGATAGGTTTCTGAAAAACATCGCGGGGTGGTGCGCATTGTATGGGGGTGTGTTACATTACATTCACTAGTAGGAGTGAGAAAAACATCACGGTGTGGTGCGCATTTTATGGGTGTGTGTTACATTACATTCACAAGTAGGAGTGAGAAAAACATCACGGGGTGGTGTGAATCGGAGGGTCTGAATTAGGATAGGCAGTGAGTGGCAATGTAGGATGGAGAAAAGCACCGCGGTGTGGTCAGCACGTGGAGGTCAGGGAACATGCAGTGGCAATGTAGGATAGGTTTCTGAAAAACATCGCGGGGTGGTGCGCATTGTATGGGTGTGTGTTACATTACATTCACCAGTAGGAGTGAGAAAAACATCACGGGGTGGTGCGCATTGTATGGGTGTGTGTTACATTACATTCACTAGTAGGAGTGAGAAAAACATCACGGGGTGGTGTGAATCGGAGGGTCTGAATTAGGATAGGCAGTGAGTGGCAATGTAGGATGGAGAAAAGCACCTCGGGGTGGTCACTATGTGGAGGTCAGGGAACATGCAGTGGCAATGTAGGATAGGTTTCTGAAAAACATTGCGGTGTAGTGCGCATTGTATGGGTGTGTGTTACATTACATTCACAAGTAGGAGTGAGAAAAACATCACGGGGTGGTGCGCATTGTATGGGTGTGTGTTACATTACATTCACTAGTAGGAGTGAGAAAAACATCACGGGGTGGTGTGAATCGGAGGGTCTGAATTAGGATAGGCAGTGAGTGGCAATGTAGGATGGAGAAAAGCACCGCGGGGTGGTCAGCATGGGGAGGTCAGGGAACATGCAGTGGCAATGTAGGATAGGTTTCTGAAAAACATCGCGGGGTGGTGCCATTGTATGGGGGTGTGTTACATTACATTCACTAGTAGGAGTGAGAAAAACATCACGGTGTGGTGCGCATTTTATGGGTGTGTGTTACATTACATTCACTAGTAGGAGTGAGAAAAACATCACGGGGTGGTGTGAATCGGAGGGTCTGAATTAGGATAGGCAGTGAGTGGCAATGTAGGATGGAGAAAAGCACCGCGGTGTGGTCAGCACGTGGAGGTCAGGGAACATGCAGTGGCAATGTAGGATAGGTTTCTGAAAAACATCGCTGGTTGGTGCGCATTGTATGGGGGTGTGTTACATTACATTCACTAGTAGGAGTGAGAAAAACATCACGGTGTGGTGCGCATTGTATGGGTGTGTGTTACATTACATTCACTAGTAGGAGTGAGAAAAACATCACGGGGTGGTGCGCATTGTATGGGTGTGTGTTACATTACATTCACTAGTAGGAGTGATAAAAACATCACGGGGTGGTGCGCATTGTATGGTTGTGTGTTACATTACATTCACTAGTAGGAGTGAGAAAAACATCACGGGGTTGTGCGCATTGTATGGGTGTGTGTTACATTACATTCACTAGCAGGAGTGAGAAAAATATCACGGGGTGGTGCGCATTGTATGGGTGAGTGTTACATTACATTCACAAGTAGGAGTGAGAAAAACATCACGGGGTGGTGCGCATTGTATGGGTGTGTGTTACATTACATTCACTAGTAGGAGTGAGAAAAACATCACGGGGTGGTGCGCATTGCATGGGTGTGTGTTACATTACATTCACTAGTAGGAGTGAGAAAAACATCACGGGGTGGTGCGCATTGTATGGGTGTGTGTTACATTACATTCACTAGTAGGAGTGAGAAAAACATCACGGGGTGGTGTGAATCGGAGGGTCTGAATTAGGATAGGCAGTGAGTGGCAATGTAGGATGGAGAAAAGCACCGCGGGGTGGTCAGAACGGGGAGGTCAGGGAACATGCAGTGGCAATGTAGGATAGGTTTCTGAAAAACATCGCGGGGTGGTGCGCCTTGCATGGGTGTGTTACATTACATTCACTAGTAGGAGTGAGAAAAACATCACGGGGTGGTGCGCATTGTATGGGTGTGTGTTACATTACATTCACTAGTAGGAGTGAGAAAAACATCACGGGGTGGTGTGAATCGGAGGGTCTGAATTAGGATAAGCAGTGAGTGGCAATGTAGGATGGAGAAAAGCACCGCGGGGTGGTCAGCATGGGGAGGTCAGGGAACATGCAGTGGCAATGTAGGATAGGTTTCTGAAAAACATCGCGGGGTGGTGCGCATTGTATGGGTGTGTGTTACATTACATTCACTAGTAGGAGTGAGAAAAACATCACGGGGTGGTGCGCATTGTATGGGTGTGTGTTACATTACATTCACTAGTAGGAGTGAGAAAAACATCATGGGGTGGTGTGAATCGGAGTGTCTGAATTAGGATAGGCAGTGAGTGGCAAGGTAGGATGGAGAAAAGCGCCGCGGGGTGGCCTGCATGGGGAGGTGAGGGAACATGCAGT
Source organism: Cavia porcellus (assembly GCF_034190915.1). Lineage (NCBI taxonomy): Eukaryota > Metazoa > Chordata > Mammalia > Rodentia > Caviidae > Cavia > Cavia porcellus. The sequence continues at coordinate 190,457 of NW_026947668.1, read as the reverse complement.
GGCAATGTACGATAGGTTTCTGAAAAACATCGCGGGGTGGTGCGCATTGTATGGGGGTGTGTTACATTACATTCACTAGTAGGAGTGAGAAAAACATCACGGTGTGGTGCGCATTTTATGGGTGTGTGTTACATTACATTCACTAGTAGGAGTGAGAAAAACATCACGGGGTGGTGTGAATCGGAGGGTCTGAATTAGGATAGGCAGTGAGTGGCAATGTAGGATGGAGAAAAGCACCGCGGTGTGGTCAGCACGTGGAGGTCAGGGAACATGCAGTGGCAATGTAGGATAGGTTTCTGAAAAACATCGCGGGGTGGTGCGCATTGTATGGGTGTGTGTTACATTACATTCACCAGTAGGAGTGAGAAAAACATCACGGGGTGGTACGCATTGTATGGGTGTGTGTTACATTACATTCACTAGTAGGAGTGAGAAAAACATCACTGGGTGGTGTGAATCGGAGGGTCTGAATTAGGATAGGCAGTGAGTGGCAATGTAGGATGGAGAAAAGCACCTCGGGGTGGTCAGCATGTGGAGGTCAGGGAACATGCAGTGGCAATGTAGGATAGGTTTCTGAAAAACATTGCGGTGTAGTGCGCATTGTATGGGTGTGTGTTACATTACATTCACAAGTAGGAGTGAGAAAAACATCACGGGGTGGTGCGCATTGTATGGGTGTGTGTTACATTACATTCACGAGTAGGAGTGAGAAAAACATCACGGGGTGGTGCGCATTGTATGGGTGTGTGTTACATTATATTCACTAGTAGGAGTGAGAAAAACATCACGGGGTGGTGTGAATCGGAGGGTCTGAATTAGGATAGGCAGTGAGTGGCAATGTAGGATGGAGAAAAGCACCGCGGGGTGGTCAGCATGGGGAGGTCAGGGAACATGCAGTGGCAATGTAGGATAGGTTTCTGAAAAACATCGCGGGGTGGTGCCATTGTATGGGGGTGTGTTACATTACATTCACTAGTAGGAGTGAGAAAAACATCACGGTGTGGTGCGCATTTTATGGGTGTGTGTTACATTACATTCACTAGTAGGAGTGAGAAAAACATCACGGGGTGGTGTGAATCGGAGGGTCTGAATTAGGATAGGCAGTGAGTGGCAATGTAGGATGGAGAAAAGCACCGCGGTGTGGTCAACACGTGGAGGTCAGGGAACATGCAGTGGCAATGTAGGATAGGTTTCTGAAAAACATCGCGGGGTGGTGCGCATTGTATGGGGGTGTGTTACATTACATTCACTAGTAGGAGTGAGAAAAACATCGCGGGGTGGTGCGCATTGTATGGGTGTGTGTTACATTACATTCACTAGTAGGAGTGATAAAAACATCACGGGGTGGTGCGCATTGTATGGGTGTGTGTTACATTACATTCACTAGTAGGAGTGAGAAAAACATCACGGGGTGGTGCGCATTGTATGGGTGTGTGTTACATTACATTCACTAGTAGGAGTGAGAAAAACATCACAGGGTGGTGCGCATTGTATGGGTGTGTGTTACATTACATTCACTAGTAGGAGTGAGAAAAACATCACGGGGTGGTGCGCATTTTATGGGTGTGTGTTACATTACATTCACTAGTAGGAGTGAGAAAAACATCACGGGGTGGTTCGCATTGTATGGGTGTGTGTTACATTACATTCACTAGTAGGAGTGAGAAAAACATCACCGGGTGGTGCGCATTGTATGGGTGTGTGTTACATTACATTCACTAGTAGGAGTTAGAAAAACATCCCGGGGTGGTGCGAATTGTATGGGTGTGTGTTACATTACATTCACTAGGAGCAGTGAGAAAAACATCACGGGGTGGTGCGCATTGTATGGGTGTGTGTTACATTACATTAACTAGCAGGAGTGAGAAAAACATCACGGGGTGGTGCGCATTGTATGGGTGTGAGTTACATTACATTCACTAGTAGGAGTGAGAAAAACATCACGGCGTGGTGCGCATTGTATGGGTGGGTGTTACATTAAATTCACTAATAGGAGTGAGAAAAACATCACGGGGTGGTGCGCATTGTATGGGTGTGTGTTACATTACATTCACTAGTAGGAGTGAGAAAAACATCACGGGGTGGTGCGCATTGTATGGGTGTGTGTGACATTACATTCACTAGTAGGAGTTAGAAAAACATCACGGGGTGGTGCGCATTGTATGGGTGTGTGTTACATTACATTCACTACTAGGAGTGAGAAAAACATCACGAGGTGGTGTGAATCGGAGGGTCTGAATTAGGATAGGCAGTGAGTGGCAATGTAGGATGGAGAAAAGCACCGCGAGGTGGTCAGCATGGGGAGGTCAGGGAATATGCAGTGGCAATGTAGGATAGGTTTCTGAAAAACATCGCGGGGTGGTGCGCATTGTATGGGTGTGTGTTACATTACATTCACTAGTAGGAGTGAGAAAAACATCACGGGGTGGTGTGAATCGGAGGGTCTGAATTAGGATAGGCAGTGAGTGGCAATGTAGGATGGAGAAAAGCACCGCGGGGTGGTCAGAACGGGGAGGTCAGGGAACATGCAGTGGCAATGTAGGATAGGTTTCTGAAAAACATCGCGGGGTGGTGCGCCTTGTATGGGTGTGTTACATTACATTCACTAGTAGGAGTGAGAAAAACATCACGGGGTGGTGCGCATTGTATGGGTGTGTGTTACATTACATTCACCATTAGGAGTGAGAAAAACATCACGGGGTGGTGTGAATCGGAGGGTCTGAATTAGGATAAGCAGTGAGTGGCAATGTAGGATGGAGAAAAGCACCGCGGGGTGGTCAGCATGGGGAGGTCAGGGAACATGCAGTGGCAATGTAGGATAGGTTTCTGAAAAACATCGCGGGGTGGTGCGCATTGTATGCGTGTGTGTTACATTACATTCACTAGTAGGAGTGAGAAAAACATCACGGGGTGGTGCGCATTGTATGGGTGTGTGTTACATTACATTCACTAGTAGGAGTGAGAAAAACATCATGGGGTGGTGTGAATCGGAGGGTCTGAATTAGGATAGGCAGTGAGTGGCAAGGTAGGATGGAGAAAAGCGCCGCGGGGTGGCCAGCATGGGGAGGTGAGGGAACATGCAGTGGCAATGTAGGATAGGTTTCTGAAAAACATCGCGGTGTGGTGCGCATTGTATGGGGGTGTGTTACATTACATTCACTAGTAGGAGTGAGAAAAACATCACGGTGTGGTGCGCATTTTATGGGTGTGTGTTACATTACATTCACTAGTAGGAGTGAGAAAAACATCACGGGGTGGTGTGAATCGGAGGGTCTGAATTAGGATAGGCAGTGAGTGGCAATGTAGGATGGAGAAAAGCACCTCGGGGTGGTCAGCATGTGGAGGTCAGGGAACATGCAGTGGCAATGTAGGATAGGTTTCTGAAAAACATTGCGGTGTAGTGCGCATTGTATGGGTGTGTGTTACATTACATTCACAAGTAGGAGTGAGAAAAACATCACGGGGTGGTGCGCATTGTATGGGTATGTGTTACATTACATTCACGAGTAGGAGTGAGAAAAACATCACGGGGTGGTGCGCATTGTATGGGTGTGTGTTACATTATATTCACTAGTAGGAGTGAGAAAAACATCACGGGGTGGTGTGAATCGGAGGGTCTGAATTAGGATAGGCAGTGAGTGGCAATGTAGGATGGAGAAAAGCACCGCGGGGTGGTCAGCATGGGGAGGTCAGGGAACATGCAGTGGCAATGTAGGATAGGTTTCTGAAAAACATCGCGGGGTGGTGCCATTGTATGGGGGTGTGTTACATTACATTCACTAGTAGGAGTGAGAAAAACATCACGGTGTGGTGCGCATTTTATGGGTGTGTGTTACATTACATTCACTAGTAGGAGTGAGAAAAACATCACGGGGTGGTGTGAATCGGAGGGTCTGAATTAGGATAGGCAGTGAGTGGCAATGTAGGATGGAGAAAAGCACCGCGGTGTGGTCAGCACGTGGAGGTCAGGGAACATGCAGTGGCAATGTAGGATAGGTTTCTGAAAAACATCGCGGGGTGGTGCGCATTGTATGGGGGTGTGTTACGTTACATTCACTAGTAGGAGTGAGAAAAACATCGCGGGGTGGTGCGCATTGTATGGGTGTGTGTTACATTACATTCACTAGTAGGAGTGATAAAAACATCACGGGGTGGTGCGCATTGTATGGGTGTGTGTTACATTACATTCACTAGTAGGAGTGAGAAAAACATCACGGGGTGGTGCGCATTGTATGGGTGTGTGTTACATTACATTCACTAGTAGGAGTGAGAAAAACATCACAGGGTGGTGCGCATTGTATGGGTGTGTGTTACATTACATTCACTAGTAGGAGTGAGAAAAACATCACGGGGTGGTGCGCATTTTATGGGTGTGTGTTACATTACATTCACTAGTAGGAGTGAGAAAAACATCACGGGGTGGTTCGCATTGTATGGGTGTGTGTTACATTACATTCACTAGTAGGAGTGAGAAAAACATCACCGGGTGGTGCGCATTGTATGGGTGTGTGTTACATTACATTCACTAGTAGGAGTTAGAAAAACATCCCGGGGTGGTGCGAATTGTATGGGTGTGTGTTACATTACATTCACTAGGAGCAGTGAGAAAAACATCACGGGGTGGTGCGCATTGTATGGGTGTGTGTTACATTACATTAACTAGCAGGAGTGAGAAAAACATCACGGGGTGGTGCGCATTGTATGGGTGTGAGTTACATTACATTCACTAGTAGGAGTGAGAAAAACATCACGGCGTGGTGCGCATTGTATGGGTGGGTGTTACATTAAATTCACTAATAGGAGTGAGAAAAACATCACGGGGTGGTGCGCATTGTATGGGTGTGTGTTACATTACATTCACTAGTAGGAGTGAGAAAAACATCACGGGGTGGTGCGCATTGTATGGGTGTGTGTGACATTACATTCACTAGTAGGAGTTAGAAAAACATCACGGGGTGGTGCGCATTGTATGGGTGTGTGTTACATTACATTCACTACTAGGAGTGAGAAAAACATCACGAGGTGGTGTGAATCGGAGGGTCTGAATTAGGATAGGCAGTGAGTGGCAATGTAGGATGGAGAAAAGCACCGCGAGGTGGTCAGCATGGGGAGGTCAGGGAATATGCAGTGGCAATGTAGGATAGGTTTCTGAAAAACATCGCGGGGTGGTGCGCCTTGTATGGGTGTGTTACATTACATTCACTAGTAGGAGTGAGAAAAACATCACGGGGTGGTGCGCATTGTATGGGTGTGTGTTACATTACATTCACTAGTAGGAGTGAGAAAAACATCACGGGGTGGTGTGAATCGGAGGGTCTGAATTAGGATAAGCAGTGAGTGGCAATGTAGGATGGAGAAAAGCACCGCGGGGTGGTCAGCATGGGGAGGTCAGGGAACATGCAGTGGCAATGTAGGATAGGTTTCTGAAAAACATCGCGGGGTGGTGCGCATTGTATGGGTGTGTGTTACATTACATTCACTAGTAGGAGTGAGAAAAACATCACGGGGTGGTGCGCATTGTATGGGTGTGTGTTACATTACATTCACTAGTAGGAGTGAGAAAAACATCATGGGGTGGTGTGAATCGGAGGGTCTGAATTAGGATAGGCAGTGAGTGGCAAGGTAGGATGGAGAAAAGCGCCGCGGGGTGGCCAGCATGGGGAGGTGAGGGAACATGCAGTGGCAATGTAGGATAGGTTTCTGAAAAACATCGCGGGGTGGTGCGCATTGTATGGGGGTGTGTTACATTACATTCACTAGTAGGAGTGAGAAAAACATCACGGTGTGGTGCGCATTTTATGGGTGTGTGTTACATTACATTCACTAGTAGGAGTGAGAAAAACATCACGGGGTGGTGTGAATCGGAGGGTCTGAATTAGGATAGGCAGTGAGTGGCAAAGGAGGATGGAGAAAAGCACCGCGGTGTGTTCAGCACGTGGAGATCAGGGAACATGCAGTGGCAATGTAGGATAGGTTTCTGAAAAACATCGCGGGGTGGTGCGCATTGTATGGGTGTGTGTTACATTACATTCACCAGTAGGAGTGAGAAAAACATCACGGGGTGGTGCGCATTGTATGGGTGTGTGTTACATTACATTCACTAGTAGGAGTGAGAAAAACATCACGGGGTGGTGTGAATCAGAGGGTCTGAATTAGGATAGGCAGTGAGTGGCAATGTAGGATGGAGAAAAGCACCTCGGGGTGGTCAGCATGTGGAGGTCAGGGAACCTGCAGTGGCAATGTAGGATAGGTTTCTGAAAAACATTGCGGGGTAGTGCGCATTGTATGGGTGTGTGTTACATTACATTCACAAGTAGGAGTGAGAAAAACATCACGGGGTGGTGCGTATTGTATGGGTGTTTGTTACATTACATTCACGAGTAGGAGTGAGAAAAACATCACGGGGTGGTGCGCATTGTATGGGTGTGTGTTACATTACATTCACTAGTAGGAGTGAGAAAAACATCACGGGGTGGTGTGAATCGGAGGGTCTGAATTAGGATAGGCAGTGAGTGGCAATGTAGGATGGAGAAAAGCACCGCGGGGTGGTCAGCATGGGGAGGTCAGGGAACATGCAGTGGCAATGTAGGATAGGTTTCTGAAAAACATCGCGGGGTGGTGCCATTGTATGGGGGTGTGTTACATTACATTCACTAGTAGGAGTGAGAAAAACATCACGGTGTGGTGCGCATTTTATGGGTGTGTGTTACATTACATTCACTAGTAGGAGTGAGAAAAACATCACGGGGTGGTGTGAATCGGAGGGTCTGAATTAGGATAGGCAGTGAGTGGCAATGTAGGATGGAGAAAAGCACCGCGGTGTGGTCAGCACGTGGAGGTCAGGGAACATGCAGTGGCAATGTAGGATAGGTTTCTGAAAAACATCGCGGGGTGGTGCGCATTGTATGGGGGTGTGTTACATTACATTCACTAGTAGGAGTGATAAAAACATCGCGGGGTGGTGCGCATTGTATGGGTGTGTGTTACATTACATTCACTAGTAGGAGTGATAAAAACATCACGGGGTGGTGCGCATTGTATGGTTGTGTGTTACATTACATTCACTAGCAGGAGTGAGAAAAACATCACGGGGTGGTGCGCATTGTATGGGTGTGTGTTACATTACATTCACTAGTAGGAGTGAGAAATACATCACGGGGTGGTGCGCATTGTATGGGTGTGTGTTACATTACATTCACTAGTAGGAGTGAGAAAAACATCACGGGGTGGTGCGCATTTTATGGGTGTGTGTTACATTACATTCACTAGTAGGAGTGAGAAAAACATCACGGGGTGGTTCGCATTGTATGGGTGTGTGTTACATTACATTCACTAGTAGGAGTGAGAAAAACATCACGGGGTGGTGCGCATTGTATGGGTGTGTGTTACATTACATTCACTAGTAGGAGTTAGAAAAACATCACGGGGTGGTGCGAATTGTATGGGTGTGTGTTACATTACATTCACTAGGAGAAGTGAGAAAAACATCACGGGGTGGTGCGCATTGTATGGGTGTGTGTTACATTACATTCACTAGCAGGAGTGAGAAAAACATCACGGGGTGGTGCGCATTGTATGGGGGTGAGTTACATTACATTCACTAGTAGGAGTGAGAAAAACATCACGGCGTGGTGCGCATTGTATGGGTGGGTGTTACATTAAATTCACTAATAGGAGTGAGAAAAACATCACGGGGTGGTGCGCATTGTATGGGTGTGTGTTACATTACATTCACTAGTAGGAGTGAGAAAAACATCACGGGGTGGTGCGCATTGTATGGGTGTGTGTGACATTACATTCACTAGTAGGAGTTAGAAAAACATCACGGGGTGGTGCGCATTGTATGGGTGTGTGTTACATTACATTCACTACTAGGAGTGAGAAAAACATCACGAGGTGGTGTGAATCGGAGGGTCTGAATTAGGATAGGCAGTGAGTGGCAATCTAGGATGGAGAAAAGCACCGCGAGGTGGTCAGCATGGGGAGGTCAGGGAATATGCAGTGGCAATGTAGGATAGGTTTCTGAAAAACATCGCGGGGTGGTGCGCATTGTATGGGTGTGTGTTACATTACATTCACTAGTAGAAGTGAGAATAACATCACGGGGTGGTGCGCATTGTATGGTTGTGTGTTACATTACATTCACTAGTAGGAGTGAGAAAAACATCACGGGGTGGTGCGCATTGTATGGGTGTGTGTTACATTACATTCACTACTAGGAGTGAGAAAAACGACACGGGGTGGTGCGCATTGTATTGGTGTGTGTTACATTACATTCACTAGTAGGAGTGAGAAAAACATCACAGGGTGGTGCGCCTTGTATGGGTGTGTGTTACATTACATTCACTAGTAGCAGTGAGAAAAACATCACGAGGTGATGCGCATTGTATGGGTGTGTGTTACATTAAATTCACTAGTAGGAGTGAGAAAAACATCACCGGGTGGTGCGCATTGTATGGGTGTGTGTTACATTACATTCACTAGTAGGAGTGAGAAAAACATGACGGGGTGGTGTGCATTGTATGGGTGTGTGTTACATTACATTCACTACTAGGAGTGAGAAAAACATCACGAGGTGGTGTGAATCGGAGGGTCTGAATTAGGATAGGCAGTGAGTGGCAATGTAGGGTGGAGAAAAGCACCGCGAAGTGGTCAGCATGGGGAGGCCAGGGAACATGCAGTGGCAATGTAGGATAGGTTTCTGAAAAACATCGCGGGGTGCTGCGCATTGTATGGGTGTGTGTTACATTACATTCACTAGTAGCAGTGAGAAAAACATCACGGGGTGGTGCGCATTGTATGGGTGTGTGTTACATTACATTCACTAGTAGGAGTGAGAAAAACATCACGGGGTGGTGCGCCTTGTATGGGTGTGTGTTACATTACATTCACTAGTAGGAGTGAGAAAAACATCATGGGGTGGTGCGCCTTGTATGGGTGTGTGTTACATTACATTCACTAGTAGCAGTGAGAAAAACATCACGAGGTGATGCGCATTGTATGGGTGTGTGTTACATTACATTCACTAGTAGGAGTGAGAAAAACATCACCGGGTGGTGCGCATTGTATGGGTGTGTGTTACATTACATTCACTAGTAGGAGTGAGAAAAACATGACGGGGTGGTGTGCATTGTATGGGTGTGTGTTACATTACATTCACTACTAGGAGTGAGAAAAACATCACGAGGTGGTGTGAATCGGAGGGTCTGAATTAGGATAGGCAGTGAGTGGCAATGTAGGGTGGAGAAAAGCACCGCGAATTGGTCAGCATGGGGAGGCCAGGGAACATGCAGTGGCAATGTAGGATAGGTTTCTGAAAAACATCGCGGGGTGCTGCGCATTGTATGGGTGTGTGTTACATTACATTCACTAGTAGCAGTGAGAAAAACATCACGGGGTGGTGCGCATTGTATGGGTGTGTGTTACATTACATTCACTAGTAGGAGTGAGAAAAACATCACTGGGTGGTGCGCCTTGTATGGGTGTGTGTTACATTACATTCACTAGTAGGAGTGAGAAAAACATCATGGGGTGGTGCGCATTGTATGGGTGTGTGTTACATTAGATTCACTAGTAGGAGTGAGAAAAACATCACGGGGTGGTGCGCATTGTATGGGTGTGTGTTACATTAGATTCAGTAGTAGGAGTGAGAAAAACATCACGGGGTGGTGCGCATTGTATGGGTGTGTGTTACATTACATTCACTAGTAGGAGTGAGAAAAACATCACGTGGTGGTGTGCATTGTATGGGTGTGTGTTACATTACATTCACTAGCAGGAGTGAGAAAAACATCACGGGGTGGTGCGCATTGTATGGGTGTGTGTTACATTACATTCACTAGCAGGAGTGAGAAAAACATCACGGGGTGGTGCGCATTGTATGGGTGTGTGTTACATTACGTTCACTAGCAGGAGTGAAAAAACATCACGGGGTGGTGCGCATTGTATGGGTGTGTGTTACATTACATTCACTAGCAGGAGTGAGAAACACATCACAGGGTGGTGCGCATTGTATGGGTGTGTGTTACATTACATTCACTAGTAGGAGTGAGAAAAACATCACTGGGTGGTGCGCATTGTATGGGTGTGTGTTACATTACATTCACTAGTAGGAGTGAGAAGAACATCACTGGGTGGTGCGCATTGTATGGGTGTGTGTTACATTACATTCACTAGTAGGAGTGAGAAAACCATCACGGGGTGGTGCGCATTGTATGGGTGTGTGTTACATTACATTCACTAGTAGGAGTGAGAAAAACATCACGGGGTGGTGCGCATTGTATGGGTGTGTGTTACATTACATTCACTAGTAGGAGTGAGAAAAACATCACGGGGTGGTGCGCATTTTATGGGTGTGTGTTACATTACATTCATTAGTAGGAGTGAGAAAAACATCACGGGGTGGTGCGCATTGTATGGGTGTGTGTTACATTACATTCAATAGTAGGAGTGAGAAAAACATCGCGGGGTGGTGCGCATTGTATGGGTGTGTGTTACATTACATTCACTAGTAGCAGTGAGAAAAACATCACGGGGTGGTACGCATTGTATGGGTGTGTGTTACATTACATTCACTAGTAGCAGTGAGAAAAACATCATGGGGTGGTGCGCATTTTATGGGTGTGTGTTACATTACATTCACTAGCAGGAGTGAGAAAAACATCAGGGGGTGGTGCGCATTGTATGGGTGTGTGTTACATTACATTCACTAGCAGCAGTGAGAAAAACTTCACGGGGTGGTGCGCATTGTATGGGTGTGTGTTACATTACATTCACTAGTAGGAGTGAGTAAAACATCACTGGGTGGTGCGCATTGTATGGGTGTGTGTTACATTACATTCACTAGTAGGAGTGAGAAAAATATCACGGGGTGGTGCGCATTGTATGGCTGTGTGTTACATTACATTCACTAGTAGGAGTGAGAAAAACATCACGGGGTGGTGCGCATTGTATGGGTGTGTGTTTCATTACATTCACTACTAGGAGTGAGAAAAACATCACGGGGTGGTGCGCATTGTATGGGTGTGTGTTACATTACATTCACTAGTAGGAGTGAGAAAAACATCACGGGGTGGTGTGAATCGGAGGGTCTGAATTAGGAAAGGCAGTGAGTGGCAATGTAGGATGGAGAAAAGCACGGCGGGGTGGTCAGCATGGGGAGGTCAGGGAACATGCAGTGGCAATGTAGGATAGGTTTCTGAAAAACATCGCGGGGTGGTGCGCATTGTATGGGTGTGTGTTACATTAGATTCACTAGTAGGAGTGAGAAAAACATCACGGGGTGGTGCGCATTGTATGGGTGTGTGTTACATTACATTCACTAGTAGGAGTGAGAAAAACATCACGGGGTGGTGCGCATTGTATGGGTGTGTGTTACATTACATTCACTAGTGGGAGTGAGAAAAACATCACGGGGTGATGCGCATTGTATGGGTGTGTGTTACATTACATTCACTAGTGGGAGAGAGAAAAACATCACGGGGTGGTGCGCATTGTATGGTTGTGTGTTACATTACATTCACTAGTAGGAGTGAGAAAAACATCACGGGGTGGTGCGCATTGTATGGGTGTGTGTTACATTAGATTCACTAGGAGGAGTGAGAAAAACATCACGGGGTGGTGCGCATTGTATGGGTGTGTGTTACATTAGATTCACTAGAAGGAGTGAGAAAAACACCACGGGGTGGTGCGCATTGTATGGATGTGTGTTACATTACATTCACCAGTAGGAGTGAGAAAAACATCACGGGGTTGTGCGCATTGTATGGGTGTGTGTTATATTACATTCACCAGTAGGAGTGAGAAAAACATCACGGGGTGGTGCGCATTGTATGGGTGTGTGTTACATTACATTCACTAGTGGGAGAGAGAAAAACATCACGGGGTGGTGCGCATTGTATGGTTGTGTGTTACATTACATTCACTAGTAGGAGTGAGAAAAACATCACGGGGTGGTGCGCATTGTATGGGTGTGTGTTACATTAGATTCACTAGAAGGAGTGAGAAAAACACCACGGGGTGGTGCGCATTGTATGGATGTGTGTTACATTACATTCAATAGTAGGAGTGAGAAAAACATCACGGGGTGGTGCGCATTGTATGGATGTGTGTTACATTACATTCACCAGTAGGAGTGAGAAAAACATCACGGGGTGGTGCGCATTGTATGGGTGTGTGTTACATTACATTCACTAGTAGGACTGAGAAAAACATCATGGGGTGGTGTGAATTGGAGGGTCTGAATTAGGATAGGCTGTGAGTGGCAATGTAGGATGGAGAAAAGCACCGCGGGGTGGTCAGCATGGGGAGGTCAGGGAACATGCAGTGGCAATGTAGGATAGGTTTCTGAAAAACCTCGCGGGGTGGTGCGCCTTGTATGGGTGTGTGTTACATTAGATTCACTAGTAGGAGTGAGAAAAACATCACGGGGTGGTGCGCATTGTATGGGTGTGTGTTACATTACATTCACTAATAGGAGTGAGAAAAACATCACGGGGTGGTGCGCATTGTATGGGTGTGTGTTACATTACATTCACTAGTAGGAGTGAGAAAAACCTCGCGGGGTGGTGCGCCTTGTATGGGTGTGTGTTACATTAGATTCACTAGTAGGAGTGAGAAAAACATCACGGGGTGGTGCGCATTGTATGGGTGTGTGTTACATTACATTCACTAATAGGAGTGAGAAAACATCACGGTGTGGTGCGCATTGTATGGGTGTGTGTTACATTACATTCACTAGTAGGAGTGAGCAAAACATCACGGAGTGGTGTGAATCGGAGGGTCTGAATTAGGAAAGGCAGTGAGTGGCAATGTAGGATGGAGAAAAGCACGGAGGGGTGGTCAGCATGGGGAGGTCAGGGAACATGCAGTGGCAATGTAGGATAGGTTTCTGAAAAACATCGCGGGGTGGTGCGCTATGTATGGGTGTGTGTTACATTACATTCACTAGTAGGAGTGAGAAAAACATCACGGGTTGGTGCGCATTGTATGGGTGTGTGTTACATTAGATTCACCAGTAGGAGTGAGAAAAACATCACGGGGTGGTGCGCATTGTATGGGTGTGTGTTACATTACATTCACTAGTAGGAGTGAGAAAAACATCACGGGGTGGTGCGCATTGTATGGGTGTGTGTTACATTACATTCACTAGTAGGAGTGAGAAAAACATCACGGGTGGTTTGCATTGTATGGGTGTGTGTTACATTACATTCACTAGTGGGAGTGAGAAAAACATCACGGGGTGGTGCGCATTGTATGGGTGTGTGTTACATTACATTCACTATTGGGAGAGAGAAAAACATCACGGGGTGGTGCGCATTGTATGGGTGTGTGTTACATTACATTCACTAGTAGGAGTGAGAAAAACATCACTGGGTGGTGCGCATTGTATGGGTGTGTGTTACATTAGATTCACTAGGAGGAGTGAGAAAAACATCACGGGGTGGTGCGCATTGTATGGATGTGTGTTACATTACATTCACTAGTAGGAGTGAGAAAAACATCACGGGGTGGTGCGCATTGTATGGATGTGTGTTACATTACATTCACTAGTAGGAGTGAGAAAAACATCACGGGGTGGTGCGCATTGTATGGGTGTGTGTTACCTTACATTCACCAGTAGGAGTGAGAAAAACATCACGGGGTGGTGCGCATTGTATGGGTGTGTTACATTACATTCACTAGTAGGACTGAGAAAAACATCACGGGGTGGTGCGCATTGTATGGATGTGTGTTACAGTACATTCACTAGTAGGAGTGAGAAAAACATCACGGGGTGGTGCGCATTGTATGGGTGTGTGTTACATTACATTCACCAGTAGGAGTGAGAAAAACATCACGGGGTGGTGCGCATTGTATGGGTGTGTGTTACATTACATTCACTAGTAGGACTGAGAAAAACATCACGGGGTGGTGCGCATTGTATGTGTGTGTGTTACATTACATTCACTAGTAGGACTGAGAAAAACATCACGGGGTGGTGCGCATTGTATGGGTGTGTGTTACATTACATTCACTAGTGGGAGTGAGAAAAACATCACGGGGTGGTGCTCATTGTATGGGTGTGTGTTACATTAGATTCACTAGGAGGAGTGAGAAAAACATCACGCGGTGGTGCGCATTGTATGGGTGTGTGTTACATTAGATTCACTAGAAGGAGTGAGAAAAACATTACGGGGTGGTGCGCATTGTATGGATGTGTGTTACATTACATTCACTAGTAGGAGTGAGAAAAACATCACGGGGTGGTGCGCATTGTATGGGTGTGTGTTACATTACATTCACCAGTAGGAGTGAGAAAAACATCACGGGGTGGTGCGCATTGTATGGGTGTGTGTTACATTACATTCACTAGTAGGACTGAGAAAAACATCACGGGGTGGTGCGCATTGTATGGGTTTGTGTTACATTACATTCACTAGTAGGACTGAGAAAAACATCACGGGGTGGTGCGCATTGTATGGGTGTGTGTTACATTACATTCACTAGTAGGACTGAGAAAAACATCACGGGGTGGTGCGCATTGTATGTGTGTGTGTTACATTACATTCACTAGTAGGAGTGAGAAAAACATCACGGGGTGGTGCGCATTGTATGGGTGTGTGTTACATTAGATTCACTAGGAGGAGTGAGAAAAACATCACGGGGTGGTGCGCATTGTATGGGTTTTTGTTACATTACATTCACTAGTCGGAGTGAGAAAAACATCACGGGGTCGTGCGCATTGTATGGGTGTGTGTTACATTAGATTCACTAGTAGGAGTGTGAAAAACATCACAGGGTGGTGCGCATTGTTTGGGTGTGTTTTACATTACATTCACTAGTAGGAGTGAGAAAAACATCACGGGGTGGTGAGCATTTTATGGGTGTGTGTTAAATTACATTCACTAGTTGGAGTGAGAAAAACATCAAGGGGTGGTGCGCATTGTATGGTTGTGTGTTACATTACATTCACTAGTAGGAGTGAGAAAAACATCACGGGGTGGTGCGCATTGTATGGGTGTGTGTTACATTACATTCACTACTAGGAGTGAGAAAAACATCACGGGGTGGTGTGAATCGGAGGGTCTGAATTAGGATAGACCGTGAGTGGCAATGTAAGATGGAGAAATGCACCGCGGGGTGGTCAGCATGGGGAGGTCAGGGAACATGCAGTGGCAATGTAGGATAGGTTTCTGAAAAACATCGCGGGGTGGTGCGCATTGTATGGGTGTGTGTTACATTAAATCCACTAGTAGGAGTGAGAAAAACATCACGGGGTGGTGCGCATTGTATGGGTGTGTGTTACATTACATTCACTAGTAGGAGTGAGAAAAACATCACGGGGAGGTGCGCATTGTATGGGTGTGTGTTACATTACATTCACTAATAGGAGTGAGAAAAACATCACGGGGTGGTGCGCATTGTATGGCTGTGTGTTACATTACATTCACTAGTAGGAGTGAGAAAAACATCACGGGGAGGTGCGCATTGTATGGGTGTGTGTTACATTACATTCACTAGCAGGAGTGAGAAAAACATGACGGGGTGGTGTGAATCGGAGGGTCTGAATTAGGATAGGCAGTGATTGGCAATGTAGGATGGAGAAAAGCACCGCGGGGTGGTCAGCATGCGGAGGTCAGGGAACATGCAGTGGCAATGTAGGATAGGTTTCTGAAAAACATCGCGGGGTGGTGCGCATTGTATGGGTGTGTGCTACATTAGATTCACTAGTAGGAGTGAGAAAAACATCACGGGGTGGTGCGCATTGTATGGGTGTGTGTTACATTACATTCACTAGTCGGAGTGAGAAAAACATCACGGTTGGTGCGCATTGTATGGGTGTGTGTTACATTACATTCACTAGTAGGAGTGAGAAAAACATCACGGGGTGGTTCGCATTGTATGGGTGTGTGTTACATTACATTCACTAGTAGGAGTGAGAAAAACATCACGGGGTGGTGCGCATTGTATGGGTGTGTGTTACATTACATTCACTAGTAGGAGTGAGAAAAACATCACGGGGTGGTGCGCATTGTATGGGTGTGTGTTACATTACATTCACTAGTAGGAGTGAGAAAAACATCACGGGGTGGTGCGCATTGTATGGGTGTGTGTTACATTACATTCACTAGTAGGAGTGAGAAAAACATCACGGGGTGGTGCGCATTGTATGGGTGTGTGTTACATTACATTCACTAGTAGGAGTGAGAAAAACATCACGGGGTGGTTCGCATTGTATGGGTGTGTGTTACATTACATTCACTAGTAGGAGTGAGAAAAACATCACGGGGTGGTGCGCATTGTATGGGTGTGTGTTACATTACATTCACTAGTAGGAGTGAGAAAAACATCACGGGGTGGTGCGCATTGTATGGGTGTGTGTTACATTACATTCACGAGTAGGAGTGAGAAAAACATCACGGGGTGGTGCGCATTGTATGGGTGTGTGTTACATTACATTCACTAGTAGCAGTGAGAAAAACATCACGGGGTGGTGCGCATTGTATGGGTGTGTGTTACATTACATTCACTAGTAGGAGTGAGAAAAACATCACGGGGTGGTGCGCATTGTATGGGTGTGTGTTACATTACATTCACTAGTAGGAGTGAGAAAAACATCACGGGGTGGTGCGCATTGTATGGGTGTGTGTTACATTACATTCACTAGTAGCAGTGAGAAAAACATCACGGGGTGGTGCGCCTTGTATGGGTGTGTGTTACATTACATTCACTAGTAGGAGTGAGAAAAACATCACGGGGTGGTGCGCATTGTATGGGTGTGTGTTACATTACATTCACGAGTAGGAGTGAGAAAAACATCACGGGGTGGTGCGCATTGTATGGGTGTGTGTTACATTACATTCACTAGTAGCAGTGAGAAAAACATCACGGGGTGGTGCGCATTGTATGGGTGTGTGTTACATTACATTCACTAGTAGGAGTGAGAAAAACATCACGGGGTGGTGCGCATTGTATGGGTGTGTGTTACATTACATTCACTAGTAGGAGTGAGAAAAACATCACGGGGTGGTGCGCATTGTATGGGTGTGTGTTACATTACATTCACTAGTAGCAGTGAGAAAAACATCACGGGGTGGTGCGCCTTGTATGGGTGTGTGTTACATTACATTCACTAGTAGGAGTGAGAAAAACATCACGGGGTGGTGCGCATTGTATGGGTGTGTGTTACATTACATTCACTAGTAGGAGTGAGAAAAACATCACGGGGTGGTGCGCATTGTATGGGTGTGTGTTACATTACATTCACTAGTAGCAGTGAGAAAAACATCACGGGGTGGTGCGCATTATATGGGTGTGTGTTACATTACATTCACTAGTAGGAGTGAGAAAAACATCACGGGGTGGTGCGCATTGTATGGGTGTGTGTTACATTACATTCACTAGTAGGAGTGACAAAAACATCACGGGGTGGTGCGCATTGTATGGGTGTGTGTTACATTAGATTCAGTAGTAGGAGTGAGAAAAACATAACGGGGTGGTGCGCATTGTATGGGTGTGTGTTACAATACATTCACTAGTAGGAGTGAGAAAAACATTACGGGGTGGTGCGCATTGTATGGGTGTGTGTTACATTACATTCACTAGTAAGAGTGAGAAAAACATCACGGGGTGGTGCGCGTTGTATGGGTGTGTGTTACATTACATTCACTAGTAGGAGTGAGAAAAACATCACGGGGTGGTGTGAATCGGAGGGACTGAATTAGGATAGGCACTGATTGGCAATGTAGGATGGAGAAAAGCACCGCGGGGTGGTCAGCATGCGGAGGTCAGGGAACATGCAGTGGCAATGTAGGATAGGTTTCTGAAAAACATCGCTGGGTGGTGCGCATTGTATGGGTGTGTGTTACATTAGATTCACTAGTAGGAGTGAGAAAAACATCACGGGGTGGTGCGCATTGTATGGGTGTGTGTTAAATTACATTCACTAGTAAGAGTGAGAAAAACATCACGGGGTGGTGCGCATTGTATGGGTGTGTGTTACATTACATTCACTAGTAGGAGTGAGAAAAACATCACGGGGTGGTGCGCATTGTATGGGTGTGTGTTACATTACATTCACTAGTAGGAGTGAGAAAAACATCACGTGGTGGTGCGCATTGTATGGGTGTGTGTTACATTACATTCACTAGTAACAGTGAGAAAAACATCACGGGGTGGTGCGCATTGTATGGGTGTGTGTTACATTACATTCCCTAGTAGGAGTGAGAAAAACATCACGGGGTGGTGCGCATTGTATGGGTGTGTGTTACATTACATTCACTAGTAGCAGTGAGAAAAACATCACGGGGTGGTGCGCCTTGTATGGGTGTGTGTTACATTACATTCACTAGTAGGAGTGAGAAAAACATCACGGGGTGGTGCGCATTGTATGGGTGTGTGTTACATTACATTCACTAGTAGGAGTGAGAAAAACATCACGGGGTGGTGCGCATTGTATGGGTGTGTGTTACATTACATTCACTAGTAGCAGTGAGAAAACATCACGGGGTGGTGCGCATTATATGGGTGTGTGTTACATTACATTCACTAGTAGGAGTGAGAAAAACATCACGGGGTGGTGCGCATTGTATGGGTGTGTGTTACATTACATTCACTAGTAGGAGTGAGAAAAACATCACGGGGTGGTGCGAATTGTATGGGTGTGTGTTACATTAGATTCACTAGTAGGAGTGAGAAAAACATAACGGGGTGGTGCGCATTGTATGGGTGTGTGTTACAATACATTCACTAGTAGGAGTGAGAAAAACATTACGGGGTGGTGCGCATGGTATGGGTGTGTGTTACACTACATTCACTAGTAGGAGTGAGAAAAACATCACGGGGTGGTGTGAATTGGAGGTTCTGAATTAGGATAGGCAGTGAGTGGCAATGTAGGATGGAGAAAAGCACCGCAGGTTGGTCACCATGGGGAGGTCAGGGAACATGCAGTGGCAATGTAGGATAGGTTTCTGAAAAACATCGCGGGGTGGTGCGCATTGTATGGGTGTGTGTTACATTAGATTCACTAGTAGGATTGAGAAAAACATCACGGGGTGGTGCGCATTGTATGGGTGTGTGTTACATTACATTCACTAGTAGGAGTGAGAAAAACATCACGGGGTGGTGCGCATTGTATGGGTGTGTGTTACATTACATTCACTAGTAGGAGTGAGAAAAACATCACGGGGTGGTGCGCATTGTATGGGTGTGTGTTACATTACATTCACTAGTAGGAGTGAGAAAAACATCACGGGGTGGTGCGCATTGTATGGGTGTGTGTTACATTACATTCACTAGTAGGAGTGAGAAAAACATCACGGGGTGGTGCGCATTGTATGGGTGTGTGTTACATTACATTCACTAGTAGGAGTGAGAAAAACATCACGGGGTGGTGTGAATCGGAGGGTCTGAATTAGGATAGGCAGTGAGTGGCAATGTAGGATGGAGAAAAGCACTGCGTGGTGGTCAGCATGGGGAGGTCAGGGAACATGCCGTGGCAATGTAGGATAGGTTTCTGAAAAACATCGCGGGTGGTGCGCATTGTATGGGTGTGTGTTACATTAGATTCACTAGTAGGAGTGAGAAAAACATCACGGGGTGGTGCGCATTGTATGGGTGTGTGTTACATTACATTCACTAATAGGAGTGAGAAAAACATCACGGGGTGGTGCGCATTGTATGGGTGTGTGTTACATTACATTCACTAGTAGGAGTGAGAAAAACATCACGGGGTGGTGCGCATTGTATGGGCGTGTGTTACATTACATTCACTAGAAGGAGTGAGAAAAACATCACGGGGTGATGCGCATTGTATGGGTGTGTGTTACATTACATTCACTAGTAGGAGTGAGAAAAACATCACGGGGTGGTGCGCATTGTATGGGCTTGTGTTACATTAGATTCACTAGTAGCAGTGAGAAAACCATCACGGGGTGGTGCGCATTGTATGGGTGTGTGTTACATTACATTCACTAGTAGGAGTGAGAAAAACATCACGGGGTGGTGCGCATTGTATGGGTGTGTGTTACATTAGATTCACTAGGAGGAGTGAGAAAAACATCACGGGGTGGTGCGCATTGTATGGGTGGGTGTTACGTTACATTCACTAGTAGGAGTGAGAAAAACATCACGGGGTGGTGCGCATTGTATGGGTGTGTGTTACGTTACATTCACTAGTAGGAGTGAGAAAAACATCACGGGGTGGTGCGCATTGTATGGGTGTGTTTTACATTAGATTCACTAGTAGGAGTGAGAAAAACATAACGGGGTGGTGCACATTGTATGGGTGTGTGTTACATTACATTCACTAGTAGGAGTGAGAAAAACATTACGGGGTGGTGCGCATTGTATGGGTGTGTGTTACATTACATTCACTAGTAGGAGTGAGAAAAACATCACGGGGTGGTGTGAATTGGAGGGTCTGAATTAGGATAGGCAGTGAGTGGCAATGTAGGATGGAGAAAAGCATCGCGGGGTGGTCAGCATGGGGAGCTCAGGGAACATGCAGTGGCAATGTAGGATAGGTTTCTGAAAAACATCGCGGGGTGGTGCGCATTGTATGGGTGTGTGTTACATTAGATTCACTAGTAGGATTGAGAAAAACATCACGGGGTGGTGCGCATTGTATGGGTGTGTGTTACATTACATTCACTAATAGGAGTGAGAAAAACATCAGGGGTGGTGCGCATTGTATGGGTGTGTGTTACATTACATTCATTGGTAGGAGTGAGAAAAACATCACGGGGTGGTGCGCATTGTATGGGTGTGTGTTACATTAGATTTACTAGTAGGAGTGAGAAAAACATCACGGGGTGGTGCGCATTGTATGGGTGTGTGTTACATTACATTCACTAGTAGGACTGAGAAAAACATCAAGGTGTGGTGCGCATTGTATTGGTGTGTGTTACATTACATTCACTAGTAGGAGTGAGAAAAACATCACGGGGTGGTGCGCATTGTATGGGTGTGTGTTACATTACATTCACTAGTAGGAGTGAGAAAAACATCACGGGGTGGTGCGCATTGTATGGGTGTGTGTTACGTTACATTCACTAGTAGGAGTGAGAAAAACATCACGGTGTGGTGCGCATTGTATGGGTGTGTGTTACATTACATTCACTAGTAGGAGTGAGAAAAACATCACGGGGTGGTGCGCATTGTATGGGTGTGTGTTACATTACATTCACTAGTAGGAGTGAGAAAAACATCACGGGGTGGTTCGAATTGTATGGGTGTGTGTTACATTACATTCACTAGTGGGAGTGAGAAAAACATCACGGGTGGTGCGCATTGTATGGGTGTGTGTTACATTACATTCACTAGTAGGAGTGAGAAAAACATCACGAGGTGGTGCGCATTGTATGGGTGTGTGTTACATTACATTCACTAGTAGGAGTGAGAAAAACATCACGGGGTGGTGCGCATTGTATGGGTGTGTGTTACATTACATTCACTAGTAGCAGTGAGAAAAACATCACGGGGTGGTGCGCATTGTATGTGTGTGTGTTACATTACATTCACTAGTAGGAGTGAGAAAAACATCACGGGGTGGTGCGCATTGTATCGGTGTGTGTTACATTACATTCACTAGTAGGAGTGAGAAAAACATCACGGGGTGGTGCGCATTTTATGGGTGTGTGTTACATTACATTCACTAGTAGCAGTGAGAAAAACATCACGGGGTGGTGCGCCTTGTATGGGTGTGTGTTACATTACATTCACTAGTAGGAGTGAGAAAAACATCACGGGGTGGTGCGCATTGTATGGGTGTGTGTTACATTACATTCACTAGTAGGAGTGAGAAAAACATCACGGGGTGGTGCGCACTGTATGGGTGTGTGTTACATTACATTCACTAGTAGCAGTGAGAAAAACATCACGGGGTGGTGCGCATTATATGGGTGTGTGTTACATTACATTCACTAGTAGGAGTGAGAAAAACATCACGGGGTGGTGCGCATTGTATGGGTGTGTGTTACATTAGATTCACTAGTAGGAGTGAGAAAAACATAACGAGTGGTGCGCATTGTATGGGTGTGTGTTACAATACATTCACTAGTAGGAGTGAGCAAAACATTACGGGGTGGTGCGCATTGTATGGGTGTGTGTTACATTACATTCACTAGTAGGAGTGAGAAAAACATCACGGGCTGGTGTGAATTGGAGGGTCTGAATTAGGATAGGCAGTGAGTGGCAATGTAGGATGGAGAAAAGCACCGCGGGTTGGTCAGCATGGGGAGGTCAGGGAACATGCAGTGGCAATGTAGGATAGGTTTCTGAAAAACATCGCGGGGTGGTGCACATTGTATGGGTGTGTGTTACATTAGATTCACTAGTAGGATTGAGAAAAACATCACGGGGTGGTGCGCATTGTATGGGTGTGTGTTACATTACATTCACTAGTAGCAGTGAGAAAAACATCACGGGGTGGTGCGCATTGTATGGATGTGTGTTACATTACATTCACTAGTAGCAGTGAGAAAAACATCACGGGGTGGTGCGCATTGTATGGATGTGTGTTACATTACATTCACTAGTAGCAGTGAGAAAAACATCATGGGGTGGTGCGCATTGTATGGGTGTGTGTTACATTACATTCCCTAGTAGCAGTGAGAAAAACATCACGGGGTGGTGCGCATTGTATGGGTGTGTGTTACATTACATTCATTGGTAGGAGTGAGAAAAACATCACGGGGTGGTGCGCATTGTATGGGTGTGTGTTACATTACATTCACTAGTAGGACTGAGAAAAACATCAAGGGGTGGTGCGCATTGTATTGGTGTGTGTTACATTACATTCACTAGTAGGAGTGAGAAAAACATCACGGGGTGGTGCGCATTGTATGGGTGTGTGTTACATTACATTCACTAGTAGGAGTGAGAAAAACATCACGGGGTGGTGCGCATTGTATGGGTGTGTGTTACATTACATTCACTAGTTGGAGTGAGAAAAACATCACGGGGTGGTGCGCATTGTATGGGTGTGTGTTACATTAGATTCACTAGTAGGAGTGAGCAAAACATCACGGGGTGGTGTGAATCGGAGGGTCTGAATTAGGATAGGCAGTAGTGGCAATGTAGGATGGAGAAAAGCACTGCGTGGTGGTCAGCATGGGGAGGTCAGGGAACATGCCGTGGCAATGTAGGATAGGTTTCTGAAAAACATCGCGGGGTGGTGCGCATTGTATGGGCTTGTGTTACATTAGATTCACTAGTAGCAGTGAGAAAAACATCACGGGGTGGTGCGCATTGTATGGGTGTGTGTTACATTACATTCACTAGTAGGAGTGAGAAAAACATGACGGGGTGGTGCGCATTGTATGGGTGTGTGTTACATTAGATTCACTAGGAGGAGTGAGAAAAACATCACGGGGTGGTGCGCATTGTATGGGTGTGTGTTACATTAGATTCACTAGGAGGAGTGAGAAAAACATCACGGGGTGGTGCGCATTGTATGGGTGGGTGTAACGTTACATTCACTAGTAGGAGTGAGAAAAACATCACGGGGTGGTGCGCATTGTATGGGTCTGTGTTACGTTACATTCACTAGTAGGAGTGAGAAAAACATCACGGGGTGGTGCGCATTGTATGGGTGTGTGTTACATTAGATTCACTAGTAGGAGTGAGAAAAACATAACGGGGTGGTGCGCATTGTATGGGTGTGTGTTACATTACATTCACTAGTAGGAGTGAGAAAAACATTACGGGGTGGTGCGCATTGTATGGGTGTGTGTTACATTACATTCACTAGTAGGAGTGAGAAAAACATCACGGGGTGCTGTGACTTGGAGGGTCTGAATTAGGATAGGCAGTGAGTGGCAATGTAGGATGGAGAAAAGCACCGCGGGGTGGTCAGCATGGGGAGCTCAGGGAACATGCAGTGGCAATGTAGGATAGGTTTCTGAAAAACATCGCGGGGTGGTGCGCATTGTATGGGTGTGTGTTACATTAGATTCACTAGTAGGATTGAGAAAAACATCACGGGGTGGTGCGCATTGTATGGGTGTGTGTTACATTACATTCACTAATAGGAGTGAGAAAAACATCAGGGGTGGTGCGCATTGTATGGGTGTGTGTTACATTACATTCATTGGTAGGAGTGAGAAAAACATCACGGGGTGGTGCACATTGTATGGGTGTGTGTTACATTACATTCACTAGTAGGAGTGAGAAAAACACAACGGGGTGGTGTGAATCGGAGGGTCTGAATTAGGATAGGCAGTGAGTGGCAATGTAGGATGGAGAAAAGCACTGCGGGGTGGTCAGCACGGGGAGGTCAGGGAACATGCCGTGGCAATGTAGGATAGGTTTCTGAAAAACATCGCGGGGTGGTGCGCATTGTATGGGTGTGTGTTACATTAGATTCACTAGTAGGAGTGAGAAAAACATCACGGGGTGGTGCGCATTGTATGGGTGTGTGTTACATTACATTCACTAATAGGAGTGAGAAAAACATCACGGGGTGGTGCGCATTGTATGGGTGTGTGTTACATTACATTCACTAGTAGGAGTGAGAAAAACATCACGGGGTGGTGCGCATTGTATGGGCGTGTGTTACATTACATTCACTAGAAGGAGTGAGAAAAACATCACGGGGTGATGCGCATTGTATGGGTGTGTGTTACATTACATTCACTAGTAGGACTGAGAAAAACATCACGGGGTGGTGCGCATTGTATGGGCTTGTGTTACATTAGATTCACTAGTAGCAGTGAGAAAAACATCACGGTGTGGTGCGCATTGTATGGGTGTGTGTTACATTACATTCACTAGTAGGAGTGAGAAAAACATCACGGGGTGGTGCGCATTGTATGGGTGTGTGTTACATTAGGTTAACTAGGAGGAGTGAGAAAAACATCACGGGGTGGTGCGCATTGTATGGGTGTGTGTTACATTAGATTCACTAGGAGAAGTGAGAAAAACATCACGGGGTGGTGCGCATTGTATGGGTGGGTGTTACGTTACATTCACTAGTAGGAGTGAGAAAAACATCACGGGGTGGTGCGCATTGTATGGGTGTGTGTTACGTTACATTCACTAGTAGGAGTGAAAAAAACATCACGGGGTGGTGCGCATTGTATGGGTGTGTGTTACATTAGATTCACTAGTAGGAGTGAGAAAAACATAACGGGGTGGTGCGCATTGTATGTGTGTGTGTTACATTACATTCACTAGTAGGAGTGAGAAAAACATTACGGGGTGGTGAGCATTGTATCGGTGTGTGTTACATTACATTCAATAGTTGGAGTGAGAAAAACATCACGGGGTGGTGTGAATTGGAGGGTCTTAATTAGGATAGGCAGTGAGTGGCAATGTAGGATGGAGAAAAGCACCGCGGGGTGGTCAGCATGGGGAGGTCAGGGAACATGCAGTGGCAATGTAGGATAGGTTTCTGAAAAACATCGCGGGGTGGTGCGCATTGTATGGGTGTGTGTTACATTACATTCACTAGTAGGAGTGAGAAAAACATCACGGGGTGGTGCGCATTGTATGGGTGTGTGTTACATTAGATTCACTAGTAGGAGTGAGAAAAACATCACGGGGTGGTGCGCATTGTATGGGTGGGTGTTACATTACATTCACTAGTAGGACTGAGAAAAACATCACGGGGTGTTGCGCATTGTATTGGTGTGTGTTACATTACATTCACTAGTAGGAGTGAGAAAAACATCACGGGGTGGTGCGCATTGTATGGGTGTGTGTTACATTACATTCACTAGTAGGAGTGAGAAAAACATCCCGGGGTGGTGCGCATTGTATGGGTGTGTGTTACATTACATTCACTAGTTGGAGTGAGAAAAACATCACGGGGTGGTGCGCATTGTATGGGTGTGTGTTACATTAGATTCACTAGTAGGAGTGAGAAAAAAATCCCATTGTGGTGCGCATTGTATGGGTGTGTGTTACATTACATTCACTAGTGGGAGTGAGAAAAACATCACGGGTGGTGCGCATTGTATGGCTGTGTGTTACATTACATACACTAGTAGGACTGAGAAAAACATCACAGGGTGGTGCGCATTGTATGGGTGTGGGTTACATTACATTCACTAGTAGGAGTGAGAAAAACATCACGGGTTGGTGCGCATTGTATGGGTGTGTGTTACATTACATTCACTAGTAGGAGTGAGAAAAACATCACGGGGTGGTGCGCATTGTATGGGTGTTTGTTACATTAGATTCACTAGTAGGAGTGAGAAAAACATCACGGGGTGGTGCGCATTGTATGGGTGTGTGTTACATTACATTCACTAGTAGGAGTGAGAAAAACATCACGGGGTGGTGCGCATTGTATGGGTGTGTGTTACATTCGATTCACTAGTAGGAGTGAGAAAAACATAACGGGGTGGTGCACATTGTATGGGTGTGTGTTACATTACATTCACTAGTAGGAGTGAGAAAAACATTACGGGGTGGTGCGCATTGTATGAGTGTGTGTTACATTACATTCACTAGTAGGAGTGAGAAAAACATCACGGGGTGGTGTGAATTGGAGGGACTGAATTAGGATAGGCAGTGAGTGGCAATGTAGGATGGAGAAAAGCACCGCGGGGTGGTCAGCACGGGGAGGTCAGGGAACATGCAGTGGCAATGTAGGATAGGTTTCTGAAAAACATCGCGGGGTGGTGCGCATTGTATGGGTGTGTGTTACATTAGATTCACTAGTAGGATTGAGAAAAACATCACGGGGTGGTGGGCATTGTATGGGTGTGTGTTACATTACATTCACTAATAGGGGTGAGAAAAACATCACGGGTTGGTGCGCATTGTATGGGTGTGTGTTACATTACATTCACTAGTAGCAGTGAGAAAAACTTCATGGGTTGGTGCGCATTGTATGGATGTGTGTTACATTACATTCACTAGTAGCAGTGAGAAAAACATTACGGGGTGGTGCGCATTGTATGGGTGTGTGTTACATTACATTCACTAGTAGGAGTGAGAAAAACATCACGGGGTGGTGTGAATTGGAGGGTCTGAATTAGGATAGGCAGTGAGTGGCAATGTAGGATGGAGAAAAGCACCGCGGGGTGGTCAGCATGGGGAGGTCAGGGAACATCCAGTGGCAATGTAGGATAGGATTCTGAAAAACATCGCGCGGTGGTGCGCATTGTATGGGTGTGTGTTACATTAGATTCACTAGTAGTATTGAGAAAAACATCACGGGGTGGTGCGCATTGTATGGGTGTGTGTTACATTACATTCACTAGTAGGAGTGAGAAAAACATCACGGGGTGGTGCGCATTTTATGGGTGTGTGTTACATTACATTCACTAGTAGCAGTGAGAAAAACATCACGGGGTGGTGCGCCTTGTATGGGTGTGTGTTACATTACATTCACTAGTAGGAGTGAGAAAAACATCACGGGGTGGTGCGCATTGTATGGGTGTGTGTTACATTACATTCACTAGTAGGAGTGAGAAAAACATCACGGGGTGGTGCGCACTGTGTGGGTGTGTGTTACATTACATTCACTAGTAGCAGTGAGAAAAACATCACGGGGTGGTGCGCATTATATGGGTGTGTGTTACATTACATTCACTAGTAGGAGTGAGAAAAACATCACGGGGTGGTGCGCATTTTATGGGTGTGTGTTACATTACATTCACTAGTAGGAGTGAGAAAAACATCACGGGGTGGTGCGCATTGTATGGGTGTGTGTTACATTAGATTCACTAGTAGGAGTGAGAAAAACATAACGGGTGGTGCGCATTGTATGGGTGTGTGTTACAATACATTCACTAGTAGGAGTGAGAAAAACATTACGGGGTGGTGCGCATTGTATGGGTGTGTGTTACATTACATTCACTAGTAGGAGTGAGAACAACATCACGGGCTGGTGTGAATTGGAGGGTCTGAATTAGGATAGGCAGTGAGTGGCAATGTAGGATGGAGAAAAGCACCGCGGGTTGGTCAGCATGGGGAGGTCAGGGAACATGCAGCGGCAATGTAGGATAGGTTTCTGAAAAACATCGCGGGGTGGTGCGCATTGTATGGGTGTGTGTTACATTAGATTCACTAGTAGGATTGAGAAAAACATCACGGGGTGGTGCGCATTGTATGGGTGTGTGTTACATTACATTCACTAGTAGCAGTGAGAAAAACATCACGGGGTGGTGCGCATTGTATGGATGTGTGTTACATTACATTCACTAGTAGCAGTGAGAAAAACATCACGGGGTGGTGCGCATTGTATGGATGTGTGTTACATTACATTCACTAGTAGCAGTGAGAAAAACATCATGGGGTGGTGCGCATTGTATGGGTGTGTGTTACATTACATTCCCTAGTAGCAGTGAGAAAAACATCACGGGGTGGTGCGCATTGTATGGGTGTGTGTTACATTACATTCACTAGTAGGACTGAGAAAAACATCAAGGGGTGGTGCGCATTGTATTGGTGTGTGTTACATTACATTCACTAGTAGGAGTGAGAAAAACATCACGGGGTGGTGCGCATTGTATGGGTGTGTGTTACATTACATTCACTAGTAGGAGTGAGAAAAACATCACGGGGTGGTGCGCATTGTATGGGTGTGTGTTACATTACATTCACTAGTTGGAGTGAGAAAAACATCACGGGGTGGTGCGCATTGTATGGGTGTGTGTTACATTAGATTCACTAGTAGGAGTGAGCAAAACATCACGGGGTGTTGTGAATCGGAGGGTCTGAATTAGGATAGGCAGTGAGTGTCAATGTAGGATGGAGAAAAGCATAGCGGGGTGGTCAGCATGGGGAGGTCAGGGAATATGCAGTGGCAATGTAGGATAGGTTTCTGAAAAACATCGCGGGGTGGTGCGCATTGTATGGGTGTGTGTTACATTACATTCACTAGTAGGAGTGAGAAAAACATCACGGGGTGGTGCGCATTGTATGGGTGTGTGTTACATTACATTCACTAGTAGGAGTGAGAAAAACATCACGGGGTGGTGCGCATTGTATGGGTGTGTGTTACATTACATTCACTAGTAGGAGTGAGAAAAACATCACGGGGTGGTGCGCATTGTATGGTTGTGTGTTACATTACATTCACTAGTAGGAGTGAGAAAAACATCACGGGGTGGTGCGCATTGTATGGGTGTGTGTTACATTACATTCACTAGTAGGAGTGAGAAAAACATCACGGGGTGGTGTGAATCGGAGGGTCTGAATTAGGATAGGCAGTGAGTGGCAATGTAGGATGGAGAAAAGCACTGCGTGGTGGTCAGCATGGGGAGGTCAGGGAACATGCCGTGGCAATGTAGGATAGGTTTCTGAAAAACATCGCTGGGTGGTGCGCATTGTATGGGCTTGTGTTACATTAGATTCACTAGTAGCAGTGAGAAAAACATCACGGGGTGGTGCGCATTGTATGGGTGTGTGTTACATTACATTCACTAGTAGGAGTGAGAAAAACATCACGGGGTGGTGCGCATTGTATGGGTGTGTGTTACATTAGATTCACTAGGAGGAGTGAGAAAAACATCACGGGGTGGTGCGCATTGTATGGGTGTGTGTTACATTAGATTCACTAGGAGGAGTGAGAAAAACATCACGGGGTGGTGCGCATTGTATGGGTGGGTGTAATGTTACATTCACTAGTAGGAGTGAGAAAAACATCACGGGGTGGTGCGCATTGTATGGGTGTGTGTTACGTTACATTCACTAGTAGGAGTGAGAAAAACATCACGGGGTGGTGCGCATTGTATGGGTGTGTGTTACATTAGATTCACTAGTAGGAGTGAGAAAAACATAACGGGGTGGTGCGCATTGTATGGGTGTGTGTTACATTACATTCACTAGTGGGAGTGAGAAAAACATCACGGGTGGTGCGCATTGTATGGCTGTGTGTTACATTACATACACTAGTAGGACTGAGAAAAACATCACAGGGTGGTGCGCATTGTATGGGTGTGTGTTACATTACATTCACTAGTAGGAGTGAGAAAAACATCACGGGGTGGTGCGCATTGTATAGGTGTGTGTTACATTACATTCACTAGTAGGAGTGAGAAAAACATCATGGGGTGGTGCGCATTGTATGGGTGTTTGTTACATTAGATTCACTAGTAGGAGTGAGAAAAACATCACGGGGTGGTGCGCATTGTATGGGTGTGTGTTACATTACATTCACTAGTAGGAGTGACAAAAACATCACGGGGTGGTGCGCATTGTATGGGTGTGTGTTACATTCGATTCACTAGTAGGAGTGAGAAAAACATTACGGGGTGGTGCGCATTGTATGGGTTTGTGTTACATTACATTCACTAGTAGGAGTGAGAAAAACATCACGGGGTGGTGTGAATTGGAAGGTCTGAATTAGGATAGGCAGTGAGTGGCAATGTAGGATGGAGAAAAGCACCGCGGGGTGGTCAGCACGGGGAGGTCAGGGAACATGCAGTGGCAATGTAGGATAGGTTTCTGAAAAACATCGCGGGGTGGTGCGCATTGTATGGGTGTGTGTTACATTAGATTCACTAGTAGGATTGAGAAAAACATCACGGGGTGGTGCGCATTGTATGGGTGTGTGTTACATTACATTCACTAATAGGGGTGAGAAAAACATCACGGGGTGGTGCGCATTGTATGGTTGTGTGGTACATTACATTCACTAGTAGCAGTGAGAAAAACTTCATGGGTTGGTGCGCATTGTATGGATGTGTGTTACATTACATTCACTAGTAGCAGTGAGAAAAACATTACGGGGTGGTGCGCATTGTATGGGTGTGTGTTACATTACATTCACTAGTAGGAGTGAGAAAAACATCACGGGGTGGTGTGAATTGGAGGGTCTGAATTAGGATAGGCAGTGAGTGGCAATGTAGGATGGAGAAAAGCACCGCGGGGTGGTCAGCATGGGGAGGTCAGGGAACATCCAGTGGCAATGTAGGATAGGTTTCTGAAAAACATCGCGCGGTGGTGCGCATTGTATGGGTGTGTGTTACATTAGATTCACTAGTAGTATTGAGAAAAACATCACGGGGTGGTGCGCATTGTATGGGTGTGTGTTACATTACATTCACTAATAGGTGTGAGAAAAACATCACGGGGTGGTGCGCATTGTATGGGTGTGTGTTACAGTACATTCACTAGTAGCAGTGAGAAAAACATCACGGGGTGGTGCGCATTGTATGGATGTGTGTTACATTACATTCACTAGGAGCAGTGAGAAAAACATCACGGGGTGGTGCGCATTGTATGGGTGTGTGTTACATTACATTCACTAGTAAGAGTGAGAAAATCATCACGGGGTGGTGCGCATTGTATGGGTGTGTGTTACATTACATTCACTAGTAGGACTGAGAAAAACATCACGGGGTGGTGCGCATTGTATTGGTGTGTGTTACATTACATTCACTACTAGGAGTGAGAAAAACATCACGGGGTGGTGCGCATTGTATGGCTGTGTGTTACATTACATTCACTAGTAGGACTGAGAAAAACATCACGGGGTGGTGCGTATTGTATGGGTGTGTGTTACATTAGATTCACTAGTAGGAGTGAGAAAAACATCCCATTGTGGTGCGCATTGTATGGGTGTGTGTTACATTACATTCACTACTAGGAGTGAGAAAAACATCACGGGGTGGTGCGCATTGTATGGCTGTGTGTTACATTACATTCACTAGTAGGACTGAGAAAAACATCAGGGGTGGTGCGCATTTTATGGGTGTGTGTTACATTACATTCACTAGTAGGAGTGAGAAAAACATCACGGGGTGGTGCGCATTGTATGGGTGTGTGTTACATTACATTCACTAGTAAGAGTGAGAAAAACATCACGGGGTGGTGCGCATTGTATGGGTGTGTGTTACATTAGATTCACTAGTAGGAGTGAGAAAAACATCACGGGGTGGTGCGCATTGTATGGGTTTGTGTTACATTCGATTCACTAGTAGGAATGAGAAAAACATAACGGGGTGGTGCGCATTGTATGGATGTGTGTTACATTACATTCACTAGTAGGAGTGAGAAAAACATCACGGGGTGGTGTGAATTGGAGGGTCTGAATTAGGATAGGCAGTGAGTGGCAATGTAGGATGGAGAAAAGCACCGCGGGGTGGTCAGCATGGGGAGGTCAGGGAACATGCAGTGGCAATGTAGGATAGGATTCTGAAAAACATCGCGGTGTGGTGCGCATTGTATGGGTGTGTTTTACATTAGATTCACTAGTAGGATTGAGAAAAACATCACGGGGTGGTGCGCATTGTATGGGTGTGTGTTACATTACATTCACTAATAGGAGTGAGAAAAACATCACGGGGTGGTGCGCATTGTATGGGTGTGTGTTACATTACATTCACTAGTAGCAGTGAGAAAAACATCATGGGGTGGTGCGCATTGTATGGGTGTGTGTTACATTACATTCACTAGTAGCAGTGAGAAAAACATCACGGGGTGGTGCGCATTGTATGGGTGTGTGTTACATTACATTCACTAGTAGCAGTGAGAAAAACATCACGGGGTGGTGCGCATTGTATGGGTGTGTGTTACATTACATTCACAAGTAGGAGTGAGAAAAACATCACGGGGTGGTGCGCATTGTATGGGTGTGTGTTACATTAGATTCACTAGTAGGAGTGAGAAAAACATCATGGGGTGGTGCGCATTGTATGGGTGTGTGTTACATTACATTCACTAGTAGGACTGAGAAAAACATCACGGGGTGGTGCGCATTGTATTGGTGTGTGTTACATTACATTCACTAGTAGGAGTGAGAAAAACATCACGGGGTGGTGCGCATTGTATGGGTGTGTGTTACATTACATTCACTAGTAGGAGTGAAAAAAACATCACGGGGTGGTGCGCATTGTATGGGTGTGTGTTACATTACATTCACTAGTTGGAGTGAGAAAAACATCACGGGGTGGTGCGCATTGTATGGGTGTGTGTTACATTACATTCACTAGTAGGAGTGAGAAAAACATCACGGGGTGGTGTGAATCGGAGGGTCTGAATTAGGATAGGCAGTGAGTGGCAATGTAGGATGGAGAAAAGCACTGCGGGGTGGTCAGCATGGGGAGGTCAGGGAACATGCCGTGGCAATGTAGGATAGGTTTCTGAAAAACATCGCGGGGTGGTGCGCATTGTATGGGTGTGTGTTACATTAGATTCACTAGTAGGAGTGAGAAAAACATCACGGGGTGGTGCGATTGTATGGGTGTGTGTTACATTACATTCACTAATAGGAGTGAGAAAAACATCACGGGGTGGTGTGCATTGTATGGGTGTGTGTTACATTACATTCACTAGTAGGTGTGAGAAAAACATCACGGGGTGGTGCACATTGTATGGGCGTGTGTTACATTACATTCACTAGAAGGAGTGAGAAAAACATCACGGGGTGATGCGTATTGTATGGGCGTGTGCTACATTAGATTCACTAGTAGCAGTGAGAAAAACATCACGGGGTGGTGCGCATTGTATGGGTGTGTGTTACATTATATTCACTAGTAGGAGTGAGAAAAACATCACGGGGTGGTGCGCATTGTATGGGTATGTGTTACATTAGATTCACTAGGAGGAGTGAGAAAAACATCACGGGGTGGTGCGCATTGTATGGGTGTGTGTTACATTAGATTCACTTGGAGGAGTGAGAAAAACATCACGGGGTGGTGCGCATTGTATGGGTGGGTGTTACGTTACATTCACTAGTAGTAGTGAGAAAAACATCACGGGGTGGTGCGCATTGTATGGGTGTGTGTTACCTTACATTCACTAGTAGGAGTGAGAAAAACATCACGGGGTGGTGCGCATTGTATGGGTGTGTGTTACATTAGATTCACTAGTACGAGTGAGAAAAACATCACGGGGTGGTGCGCATTGTATGGATGTGTGTTACATTAGATTCACTAGTAGGAGTGAGAAAAACATAACGGGGTGGTGCGCATTGTATGGGTGTGTGTTACATTACATTCACTAGTAGGAGTGAGAAAAACATTACGGGGTGGTGCGCATTGTATGGGTGTGTGTTACATTACATTCACTAGTAGGAGTGAGAAAAACATCACGGGGTGGTGTGAATTGGAGGGTCTGAATTAGGATAGGCAGTGAGTGGCAATGTAGGATGGAGAAAAGCACCGCGGGGTGGTCAGCATGGGGAGGTCAGGGAACATGCAGTGGCAATGTAGGATAGGTTTCTGAAAAACATCGCGGGATGGTGCGCATTGTATGGGTGTGTGTTACATTAGATTCACTAGTAGAATTGAGAAAAACATCACAGGGTGGTGCGCATTGTATGGGTGTGTGTTACATTACATTCATTAATAGGAGTGAGAAAAACATCACGGGGTGGTGCGCATCGTATGGGTGTGTGTTACATTACATTCACTAGTAGCAGTGAGAAAAACATCACGGGGTGGTGCGCATTGTATGGATGTGTGTTACATTACATTCACTAGTAGCAGTGAGAAAAACATCACGGGGTGGTGCGCATTGTATGGGTGTGTGTTACATTACATTTACAAGTAGGAGTGAGAAAAACATCACGGCGTGGTGCGCATTGTATGGGTGTGTGTTATATTAGATTCACTAGTAGGAGTGAGAAAAACATCACGGGGTGGTGCGCATTGTATGGGTGTGTGTTACATTACATTCACTAGTAGGACTGAGAAAAACATCACGGGGTGGTGCGCATTGTATTGGTGTGTGTTACATTACATTCACTAGTAGGAGTGAGAAAAACATCACGGGGTGGTGCGCATTGTATGGGTGTGTGTTACATTACATTCACTAGTAGGAGTGAGAAAAACATCACGGGGTGGTGCGCATTGTATGGGTGTGTGTTACATTACATTCACTAGTTGGAGTGAGAAAAACATCACGGGGTGGTGCGCATTGTATGGGTGTGTGTTACATTACATTCACTAGTAGGAGTGAGAAAAACATCACGGGGTGGTGTGAATCGGAGGGTCTGAATTAGGATAGGCAGTGAGTGGCAAAGTAGGATGGAGAAAAGCACTGCGGGGTGGTCAGCATGGGGAGGTCAGGGAACATGCCGTGGCAATGTAGGATAGGTTTCTGAAAAACATCGCGGGGTGGTGCGCATTGTATGGGTGTGTGTTACATTAGATTCACTAGTAGGAGTGAGAAAAACATCACGGGGTGGTGCGATTGTATGGGTGTGTGTTACATTACATTCACTAATAGGAGTGAGAA
Organism: Cavia porcellus; assembly: GCF_034190915.1. Lineage (NCBI taxonomy): Eukaryota > Metazoa > Chordata > Mammalia > Rodentia > Caviidae > Cavia > Cavia porcellus. The sequence continues at coordinate 155,339 of NW_026947668.1, read as the reverse complement.
AAACATCACGGGGTGGTGCGCATTGTATGGGTGTATGTTACATTACATTCACTAGTAGGTGTGAGAAAAACATCACGGGGTGGTGCACATTGTATGGGCGTGTGTTACATTACATTCACTAGAAGGAGTGAGAAAAACATCACGGGGTGATGCGCATTGTATGGGCGTGTGCTACATTAGATTCACTAGTAGCAGTGAGAAAAACATCACGGGGTGGTGCGCATTGTATGGGTGTGTGTTACATTACATTCACTAGTAGGAGTGAGAAAAACATCACGGGGTGGTGCGCATTGTATGGGTATGTGTTACATTAGATTCACTAGGAGGAGTGAGAAAAACATCACGGGGTGGTGCGCATTGTATGGGTGTGTGTTACAGTTGATTCACTAGGAGGAGTGAGAAAAACATCACGGGGTGGTGCGCATTGTATGGGTGGGTGTTACGTTACATTCACTAGTAGGAGTGAGAAAAACATCACGGGGTGGTGCGCATTGTATGGGTGTGTGTTACCTTACATTCACTAGTAGGAGTGAGAAAAACATCACGGGGTGGTGCGCATTGTATGGGTGTGTGTTACATTAGATTCACTAGTAGGAGTGAGAAAAACATCACGGGGTGGTGCGCATTGTATGGATGTGTGTTACATTAGATTCACTAGTAGGAGTGAGAAAAACATAACGGGGTGGTGCGCATTGTATGGGTGTGTGTTACATTACATTCACTAGTAGGAGTGAGAAAAACCTTACGGGGTGGTGCGCATTGTATGGGTGTGTGTTACATTACATTCACTAGTAGGAGTGAGAAAAACATCACGGGGTGGTGTGAATTGGAGGGTCTGAATTAGGATAGGCAGTGAGTGGCAATGTAGGATGGAGAAAAGCACCGCGGGGTGGTCAGCATGGGGAGGTCAGGGAACATGCAGTGGCAATGTAGGATAGGTTTCTGAAAAACATCGCGGGGTGGTGCGCATTGTATGGGTGTGTGTTACATTAGATTCACTAGTAGAATTGAGAAAAACATCACAGGGTGGTGCGCATTGTATGGGTGTGTGTTACATTACATTCACTAGTAGGAGTGAGAAAAACATCACGGGGTGGTGCGCATTGTATGGGTGTGTGTTATATTAGATTCACTAGTAGGAGTGAGAAAAACATCACGGGGTGGTGCGCATTGTATGGGTGTGTGTTACATTACATTCACTAGTAGGACTGAGAAAAACATCACGGGGTGGTGCGCATTGTAGTGGTGTGTGTTACATCACATTCACTAGTAGGAGTGAGAAAAACATCACGGGGTGGTGCGCATTGTATGGGTGTGTGTTACATTACATTCACTAGCAGTAGTGAGAAAAACATCACATGGTGGTGCGCATTATATGGGTGTGTGTTACATTACATTCACTAGTTGGAGTGAGAAAAATATCACGGGGTGGTGCGCATTGTATGGGTGTGTGTTACATTAGATTCACTAGTAGGAGTGAGAAAAACATCACGGGTGGTGCGCATTGTATGGGTATGTGTTACATTAGATTCACTAGGAGGAGTGAGAAAAACATCACGGGGTGGTGCGCATTGTATGGGTGTGTGTTACAGTTGATTCACTAGGAGGAGTGAGAAAAACATCACGGGGTGGTGCGCATTGTATGGGTGGGTGTTACGTTACATTCACTAGTAGGAGTGAGAAAAACATCACGGGGTGGTGCGCATTGTATGGGTGTGTGTTACCTTACATTCACTAGTAGGAGTGAGAAAAACATCACGGGGTGGTGCGCATTGTATGGGTGTGTGTTACATTAGATTCACTAGTAGGAGTGAGAAAAACATCACGGGGTGGTGCGCATTGTATGGATGTGTGTTACATTAGATTCACTAGTAGGAGTGAGAAAAACATAACGGGGTGGTGCGCATTGTATGGGTGTGTGTTACATTACATTCACTAGTAGGAGTGAGAAAAACCTTACGGGGTGGTGCGCATTGTATGGGTGTGTGTTACATTACATTCACTAGTAGGAGTGAGAAAAACATCACGGGGTGGTGTGAATTGGAGGGTCTGAATTAGGATAGGCAGTGAGTGGCAATGTAGGATGGAGAAAAGCACCGCGGGGTGGTCAGCATGGGGAGGTCAGGGAACATGCAGTGGCAATGTAGGATAGGTTTCTGAAAAACATCGCGGGGTGGTGCGCATTGTATGGGTGTGTGTTACATTAGATTCACTAGTAGAATTGAGAAAAACATCACAGGGTGGTGCGCATTGTATGGGTGTGTGTTACATTACATTCACTAGTAGGAGTGAGAAAAACATCACGGGGTGGTGCGCATTGTATGGGTGTGTGTTATATTAGATTCACTAGTAGGAGTGAGAAAAACATCACGGGGTGGTGCGCATTGTATGGGTGTGTGTTACATTACATTCACTAGTAGGACTGAGAAAAACATCACGGGGTGGTGCGCATTGTAGTGGTGTGTGTTACATCACATTCACTAGTAGGAGTGAGAAAAACATCACGGGGTGGTGCGCATTGTATGGGTGTGTGTTACATTACATTCACTAGCAGTAGTGAGAAAAACATCACATGGTGGTGCGCATTATATGGGTGTGTGTTACATTACATTCACTAGTTGGAGTGAGAAAAATATCACGGGGTGGTGCGCATTGTATGGGTGTGTGTTACATTAGATTCACTAGTAGGAGTGAGAAAAACATCACGGGTGGTGCGCATTGTATGGGTGTGTGTTACATTACATTCACTAGTAGGAGTGAGAAAAACATCACGGGGTGGTGCGCATTGTATGGGTGTGTGTTACATTAGATTCACTAGTAGGAGTGAGAAAAACATCACGGGGTGGTGCGCATTGTATGGGTGTGTGTTACATTACATTCACTAGTAGGAGTGAGAAAAACATCACGGGGTGGTGCGCATTGTATGGGTGTGTGTTACATTACATTCACTAATAGGAGTGAGAAAAACATCACGGGGTGGTGCGCATTGTATGGGTGTGTGTTACATTACATTCACTAGTAGCAGTGAGAAAAACATCACGGGGTGGTGCGCATTGTACGGATGTGTGTTACATTACATTCACTAGTAGCAGTGAGAAAAACATCACGGGGTGGTGCGCATTGTATGGGTGTGTGTTACATTACGTTCACTAATAGGACTGAGAAAAACATCACGGGGTGGTGCGCATTGTATTGGTGTGTGTTACATTACATTCACTAGTAGGAGTGAGAAAAACATCACGGGGTGGTGCGCATTGTATGGGTGTGTGTTACATTACATTCACTAGTTGGAGTGAGAAAAACATCACGGGGTGGTGCGCATTGTATGGGTGTGTGTTACATTAGATTCACTAGTAGGAGTGAGAAAAACATCCCATTGTGGTGCGCATTGTATGGGTGTGTGTTACATTACATTCACTAGTAGGAGTGAGAAAAACATCACGGGGTGGTGCGCATTGTATGGCTGTGTGTTACATTACATTCACTAGTAGGACTGAGAAAAACATCACGGGGTGGTGCGCATTGTATGGGTGTGTGTTACATTACATTCACTAGTAGGAGTGAGAAAAACATCACGGGGTGGTGCGCATTGTATGGGTGTGTGTTACATTACATTCACTAGTAGGAGTGAGAAAAACATCACGGGGTGGTGCGCATTGTATGGGTGTGTGTTACATTACATTCACTAGTAGCAGTGAGAAAAACATCATGGGGTGGTGCGCATTGTATGGATGTGTGTTACATTACATTCACTAGTAGCAGTGAGAAAAACATCACGGGGTGGTGCGCATTGTATGGGTGTGTGTTACATTACATTCACTAGTAGCAGTGAGAAAAACATCACGGGGTGGTGCGCATTGTATGGGTGTGTGTTACATTACATTCACTAATAGGAGTGAGAAAAACTTCACGGGGTGGTGCGCATTGTATGGGTGTGTGTTACATTACATTCACTAGTAGGAGTGAGAAAAACATCACGGGGTGGTGCGCATTGTATGGGTGTGTGGTACATTACATTCACTAGTTGGAGTGAGAAAAACATCACGGCGTGGTGCGCATTGTATGGGTGTGTGTTACATTAGATTCACTAGTAGGAGTGAGCAAAACATCACGGGGTGGTGTGAATCGGAGGGTCTGTATTAGGATAGGCAGTGAGTGGCAATGTAGGATGGAGAAAAGCACCGCGGGTTGGTCAGCATGGGGAGGTCAGGGAACATGCAGTGCCAATGTAGGATAGGTTTCTGAAAAACATCGCGGGGTGGTGCGCATTGTATGGGTGTGTGTTACATTACATTCACTAGTAGGAGTGAGAAAAACATCACGGGGTGGTGCGCATTGTATGGGTGTGTGTTACATTACATTCACTAGTAGGAGTGAGAAAAACATCACGGTGTGGTGCGCATTGTATGGGTGTGTGTTACATTACATTCACTAGTAGCAGTGAGAAAAACATCACGGGGTGGTGTGAATCGGAGGGTCTGAATTAGGATAGGCAGTGAGTGGCAATGTAGGATGGAGAAAAGCACTGCGGGGTGGTCAGCATGGGGAGGTCAGGGAACATGCCGTGGCAATGTAGGAGAGGTTTCTGAAAAACATCGCGGGGTGGTGCGCATTGTATGGGTGTGTGTTACATTAGATTCACTAGTAGGATTGAGAAAAACATCACGGGGTGGTGCGCATTGTATGGGTGTGTGTTACATTACATTCACTAATAGGAGTGAGAAAAACATCACGGGGTGGTGCGCATTGTATGGGTGTGTGTTACATTACATTCACTAGTAGCAGTGAGAAAAACATCACGGGGTGGTGCGCATTGTATGGGTGTGTGTTACATTACATTCACTAGTAGGAGTGAGAAAAACATCACGGGGTGGTGCGCATTGTATGGGTGTGTGTTACATTAGATTCACTAGTAGGAGTGAGAAAAACATCACGGGGTGGTGCGCATTGTATGGGTGTGTGTTACATTACATTCACTAGTAGGACTGAGAAAAACATCACGGGGTGGTGCGCATTGTATTGGTGTGTGTTACATTACATTCACTAGTAGGAGTGAGAAAAACATCACGGGGTGGTGCGCATTGTATGGGTGTGTGTTACATTAGATTCACTAGTAGGAGTGAGAAAAACATCCCATTGTGGTGCGCATTGTATGGGTGTGTGTTACATTACATTCACTAGTAGTAGTGAGAAAAACATCACGGGGTGGTGCGCATTGTATGGCTGTGTGTTACATTACATTCACTAGTAGGACTGAGAAAAACATCACGGGGTGGTGCGCATTGTATGGGTGTGTGTTACATTACATTCACTAGTAGGAGTGAGAAAAACATCACGGGTGGTGCGCATTGTATGGGTGTGTGTTACATTACATTCACTAGTAGGAGTGAGAAAAACATCACGGGGTGGTGCGCATTGTATGGGTGTGTGTTACATTAGATTCACTAGTAGGAGTGAGAAAAACATCCCGGGGTGGTGCGCATTGTATGGGTGTGTGTTACATTACATTCACTAGTAGGAGTGAGAAAAACATCACGGGGTGGTGCGCATTGTATGGGTGTGTGTTACATTCGATTCACTAGTAGGAGTGAGAAAAACATCACGGGGTGGTGCGCATTGTATGGGTGTGTTTTACATTAGATTCACTAGTAGGAGTGAGAAAAACATAACGGGGTGGTGCGCATTGTATGGGTGTGTGTTACATTACATTCACTAGTAGGAGTGAGAAAAACATTACGGGGTGGTGCGCATTGTATGGGTGTGTGTTACATTACATTCACTAGTAGGAGTGAGAAAAACATCACGGGGTGGTGTGAATTGGAGGCTCTGAATTAGGATAGGCAGTGAGTGGCAATGTAGGATGGAGAAAAGCACCGCGGGGTGGTCAGCATGCGGAGATCAGGGAATATGCAGTGGCAATGTAGGATAGGTTTCTGAAAAACCTCGCGGGGTGGTGCGCCTTGTATGGGTGTGTGTTACATTAGATTCACTAGTAGGAGTGAGAAAAACATCACGGGGTGGTGCGCATTGTATGGGTGTGTGTTACATTACATTCACTAATAGGAGTGAGAAAAACATCACGGGGTGGTGCGCATTGTATGGGTGTGTGTTACATTACATTCACTAGTAGGAGTGAGAAAAACATCACGGGGTGGTGCGCATTGTATGGGTGTGTGTTACATTACATCCACTAGTAGGAGTGAGAAAAACATCACGGGGTGGTGCGCATTGTATGGGTGTGTGTTACATTACATTCACTAGTAGGAGTGAGAAAAACATCACGGGGTGGTGCACATTGTATGGGTGTGTGTTACATTACATTCACTAGTAGGAGTGAGAAAAACATCACGGGGTGGTGTGAATCGGAGGGTCTGAATTAGGATAGGCAGTGAGTGGCAATGTAGAATGGAGAAAAGCACTGCGGGGTGGTCAGCATGGGGAGGTCAGGGAACATGCCGTGGCAATGTAGGATAGGTTTCTGAAAAAGATCACGGAGTGGTGCGCATTGTATGGGTGTGTGTTACATTAGATTCACTAGTAGGAGTGAGAAAAACATCACGGGGTGGTGCGCATTGTATGGGTGTGTGTTACATTACATTCACTAATAGGAGTGAGAAAAACATCACGGGGTGGTGCGCATTGTATGGGTGTGTGTGACATTACATTCACTAGTAGCAGTGAGAAAAACATCATGGGGTGGTGCGCATTGTATGGATGTGTGTTACATTACATTCACTAGTCGCAGTGAGAAAAACATCACGGGGTGGTGCGCATTGTATGGGTGTGTGTTACATTACATTCACTAGTAGCAGTGAGAAAAACATCACGGGGTGGTGCGCATTGTATGGGTGTGTGTTACATTACATTCACTAGTAGGAGTGAGAAAAACATCACGGGGTGGTGCGCATTGTATGGGTGTGTGTTACATTAGATTCACTAGTAGGAGTGAGAAAAATATCACGGTGTGGTTCGCATTGTATGGGTGTGTGTTACATTACATTCACTAGTAGGAGTGAGAAAAACATCACGGGGTGGTGTGAATTGGAGGGTCTGAATTAGGATAGGCAGTGAGTGGCAATGTAGGATGGAGAAAAGCACCGCGGGGTGGTCAGCATGGGGAGGTCAGGGAACATGCAGTGGCAATGTAGGATAGGTTTCTGAAAAACATCGCGGGGTGGTGCGCATTGTATGGGTGTGTGTTACATTAGATTCACTAGTAGGATTGAGAAAAACATCACGGTGTGGTGCGCATTGTATGGGTGTGTGTTACATTACATTCACTAATAGGAGTGAGAAAAACATCACCGGGTGGTGCGCATTGTATGGGTGTGTGTTACATTACATTCATTGTAGCAGTGAGAAAAACATCACGGGGTGGTGCGCATTGTATGGGTGTGTGTCACATTTCATTCACTAGTAGGAGTGAGAAAAACATCACGGGGTGGTGCGCATTGTATGGGTGCGTGTTACATTACATTCACTAGTAGGAGTGAGAAAAACATCACGGGGTGGTGCGCATTGTATGGGTGTGTGTTACATTACATTCACTAGTAGGAGTGAGAAAAACATCACGGGGTGGTGCGCATTGTATGGGTGTGTGTTACATTACATTCACTAGTAGGAGTGAGAAAAACATCACGGGGTGGTGCGCATTGTATGGGTGTGTGTTACATTACATTCACTAGTAGGAGCGAGAAAAACTTCACGGGGTGGTGCGCATTGAATGGGTGTGTGTTACATTACATTCACTAGTAGGTGTGAGAAATACATCACGGGGTGGTGCGCATTGTATGGGTGTGTCATCACGGGGTGGTGCGCATTGTATGGGTGTGTGTTACATTACATTCACTAGTAGGAGTGAGAAAAACATCACGGGGTGGTGTGAATCGGAGGGTCTGAATTAGGATAGGCAGTGAGTGGCAATGTAGGATGGAGAAAAGCACCGCGGGGTCGTCAGCATGGGGAGGTCAGGGAACATGCAGTGGCAATGTAGGATAGGTTTCTGAAAAACATCGCGGGGTGGTGCGCATTGTATGGGTGTGTGTTACATTAGATACACTAGTAGGATGAGAAAAACATCACGGGGTGGTGCGCATTGTATGGGTGTGTGTTACATTACTTTCACTAGTAGGAGTGAGAAAAACATCACGGGGTGGTGCGCATTGTATGGGTGTGGGTTACATTACATTCACTACTAGGAGTGAGAAAAACATCACGGGGTGGTGCCATTGGATGGGTGTGTGTTACATTACATTCACTAGTAGGAGTGAGAAAACATCACGGGGTGGTGCGCATTGTATGGGTGTGTGTTACATTACATTCACTAGTAGGAGTGAGAAAACAGACGGGTGGTGCGCATTGTATGGGTGTGTGTTACATTCGATTCACTAGTAGGAGTGAGAAAAACATCACGGGTGGTGCGCATTGTATGGGTGTGTGTTACATTAGATTCACTAGTAGGAGTGAGAAAAACATAACGGGTGGTGCGCATTGTATGGGTGTGTGTTACATTACATTCACTAGTAGGAGTGAGAAAAACATACGGGGTGGTGCGCATTGTATGGGTGTGTGTTACATTACATTCACTAGTAGGAGTGAGAAAAACATCACGGGGGGTGTGAATTGGAGGGTCTGAATTAGGATAGGCAGTGAGTGGCAATGTAGGATGGAGAAAAGCACCGCGGGTGGTCAGCATGCGGAGATCAGGGAATATGCAGTGGCAATGTAGGATAGGTTTCTGAAAAACCTCGCGGGTGGTGCGCCTTGTATGGGTGGGGTGTTACATTAGATTCACTAATAGGAGTGAGAAAAACATCACGGGGTGGTGCGCATTGTATGGGTGTGTGTTACATTACATTCACTAATAGGAGTGAGAAAAACATCACGGGGTGGTGCGCATTGTATGGGTGTGTGTTACATTACATTCACTAGTAGAGTGAGAAAAACTCACGGGGTGGTGCGCATTGTATGGGTGTGTGTTACATTACATCACTAGTAGGAGTGAGAAAAAACATCACGGGGTGGTGCGCATTGTATGGGTGTGTGTTACATTACATTCACTAGTAGGAGTGAGAAAAACATCACGGGGTGGTGCACATTGTATGGGTGTGTGTTACATTACATTCACTAGTAGGAGTGAGAAAACATCACGGGGTGGTGTGAATCGGAGGGTCTGAATTAGGATTAGGCAGTGAGTGGCAATGTAGGATGGAGAAAAGCACTGCGGGTGGTCAGCATGGGGAGGTCAGGGAACATGCCGTGGCAATGTAGGAAGGTTTCTGAAAAAGATCACGGAGTAGTGCGCATTGTATGGGTGTGTGTTACATTAGATTCACTAGTAGGAGTGAGAAAACATCACGGGGTGGTGTGAATCGGAGGGTCTGAATTAGGATAGGCAGTGAGTGGCAATGTAGAATGGAGAAAAGCACTGCCGGGGTGGTCAGCATGGGGAGGTCAGGGAACATGCCGTGGCAATGTAGGATAGGTTTCTGAAAAAGATCACGGATGGTGCGCATTGTATGGTGTGTGTTACATAGATTCACTAGTAGGAGTGAGAAAAACATCACGGGTGGTGCGCATTGTATGGGTGTGTGTTACATTACATTCACTAATAGGAGTGAGAAAAACATCACGGGGTGGTGCGCATTGTATGGGTGTGTGTGACATTACATTCACTAGTAGCAGTGAGAAAAACATCATGGGGTGGTGCGCATTTGTATGGATGTGTGTTACATTACATTCACTAGTCGCAGTGAGAAAAACATCACGGGTGGTGCGCATTGTATGGGTGTGTGTTACATTACATTCACTAGTAGCAGTGAGAAAAACATCACGGGGTGGTGCGCATTGTATGGTGTGTGTTACATTACATTCACTAGTAGGAGTGAGAAAAACATCACGGGTGGTGCGCATTGTATGGTGGTGTGTTACATAGATTCACTAGTAGGAGTGAGAAAAATACCCCGGTGTGGTTCGCATTGTATGGGTGTGTGTTACATTCATTCACTAGTAGGAGTGAGAAAAACATCACGGGGTGGTGTGAATTGGAGGGTCTGAATTAGGATAGGCAGTGAGTGGCAATGTAGGAGGAGAAAAGCACCGCGGGTGGTCAGCATGGGAGTCAGGGAACATGCAGTGGCAATGTAGGATAGGTTTCTGAAAACTTCGCGGGTGGTGCGCATTGTATGGTGTGTGTGTTACATTAGATTCACTAGTAGGATTGAGAAAAACATCACGGTGTGGTGCGCATTGTATGGGTGTGTGTTACATTACATTCACTAATAGGAGTGAGAAAAACAATCACCGGGTTGGTGCGCATTGTATGGGGTGCGTGTTACATTACATCACTAGTAGGAGTGAGAAAAACATCACGGGTGGTGCGCATTGTATGGGTGTGTTACATTACATTCACTAGTAGGAGTGAGAAAAACATCACGGGGTGTGCGCATTGTATGGTGTGTGTTACATTACATTCACTAGTAGGAGTGAGAAAAACATCACGGGGTGGTGCGCATTGTATGGGTGTGTGTTACATTACAGTTCACTAGTAGGAGCGAGAAAACTTCACAGGGTGGTGCGCATTGAATGGGTGTGTGTACATTACATTCACTAGTAGGTGTGAGAAATACATCACGGGGTGGTGCGCATTGTATGGGTGTGTGTTACATTACATTCACTAGTAGGAGTGAGAAAAACATCACGGGGTGGTGTGAATCGGAGGTCTGAATTAGGATAGGCAGTGAGTGGCAATGTAGGATGGAGAAAAGCACCGCGGGGTCGTCAGCATGGGGAGGTCAGGGAACATGCAGTGGCAATGTAGGATAGGTTTCTGAAAAACATCGCGGGGTGGTGCGCATTGTATGGGTGTGTGTTACATTAGATACACTAGTAGGATGAGAAAAACATCACGGGGTGGTGCGCATTGTATGGGTGTGTGTTACATTACTTTCACTAGTAGGAGTGAGAAAAACATCACGGGGTGGTGCGCATTGTATGGGTGTGGGTTACATTACATTCACTACTAGGAGTGAGAAAAACATCACGGGGTGGTGCGCATTGTATGGGTGTGTGTTACATTACATTCACTAGTAGGAGTGAGAAAAACATCACGGGGTGGTGCGCATTGTATGGGTGTGTGTTACATTACATTCACTAGTAGGAGTGAGAAAAACATCACGGGTGGTGCGCATTGTATGGGTGTGTGTCTACATTCGATTCACTAGTAGGAGTTAGAAAAACATCACGGGGTGGTGCGCATTGTATGGGTGTGTGTTACATTAGATTCACTAGTAGGGAGTGAGAAAAACATAACGGGGTGGTGCGCATTGTATGGGTGTGTGTTACATTACATTCACTAGTAGGAGTGAGAAAAACATTACGGGGTGGTGCGCATTGTATGGGTGTGTGTTACATTACATTCACTAGTAGGAGTGTGAGAAAAACATCACGGGGTGGTGTGAATTGGAGGGTCTGAATTAGGATAGGCAGTGACTGGCAATGTAGGATGGAGAAAAGCACCGCGGGGTGGTCAGCATGCGGAGATCAGGGGAATATGCAGTGGCAATGTAGGATAGGTTTCTGAAAAACCTCGCGGGTGGTGCGCCTTGTATGGGTGTGTGTTACATTAGATTCACTAGTAGGAGTGAGAAAAACATCACGGGGTGGTGCGCATTGTATGGGTGTGTGTTACATTACATTCACTAATAGGAGTGAGAAAAACATCACGGGGTGGTGCGCATTGTATGGGTGTGTGTACATTACATTCACTAGTAGGAGTGAGAAAAACATCACGGGGTGTGCGCATTGTATGGGTGTGTGTTACATTACATCCACTAGTAGGAGTGAGAAAAACATCACGGGGTGGTTCGCATTGTATGGGTGTGTGTTACATTACATTCACTAGTAGGAGTGAGAAAAACATCACGGGGTGGTGCACATTGTATGGGTGTGTGTTACATTACATTCACTAGTAGGAGTGAGAAAAACATCACGGGGTGGTGTGAATCGGAGGGTCTGAATTAGGATAGCAGTGAGTGGCAATGTAGGATGGAGAAAGCACTGCGGGGTCGTCAGCATGGGAGGTCAGGGAACATGCCGTGGCAATGTAGGATAGGTTCTGAAAAAGATCACGGAGTAGTGCGCATTGTATGGGTGTGTGTTACATTAGATTCACTAGTAGGAGTGAGAAAAACATCACGGGGTGGTGCGCATTGTATGGGTGTGTGTTACATTACATTCACTAATAGGAGTGAGAAAAACATCACGGGGTGGTGCGCATTGTATGGGTGTGTGTGACATTACATTCACTAGTAGCAGTGAGAAAAACATCATGGGGGTGGTGCGCATTGTATGGATGTGTGTTACATTACATTCAACTAGTCGCAGTGAGAAAAACATCACGGGGTGGTGCGCATTGTATGGGTGTGTGTTACATTACATTCACTAGTAGCAGTGAGAAAAACATCACGGGGTGGGGCGCATTGTATGGGTGTGTGTTACATTACATTCACTAGTAGGAGTGAGAAAAACATCACGGGGTGGTGCGCATTGTATGGGTGTGTGTTACATTAGATTCACTAGTAGGAGTGAGAAAACATCACGGTGTGGTTCGCATTGTATGGGTGTGTGTTACATTACATTCACTAGTAGGAGTGAGAAAACATCACGGGGTGGTGTGGAATTGGAGGGTCTGAATTAGGATAGGCAGTGAGTGGCAATGTAGGATGGAGAAAAGCACCGCGGGGTGGTCAGCATGGGGAAGTCAGGGAACATGCAGTGGCAATGTAGGATAGGTTTCTGAAAACATCGCGGGGTGGTGCGCATTGTATGGGTGTGTGTTACATTAGATTCACTAGTAGGATTGAGAAAAACATCACGGTGTGATGCGCATTGTATGGGTGTGTGTTACATTACATTCACTAATAGGAGTGAGAAAAACATCACGGGGTGTTGCGCATTGTATGGGTGTGTGTTACATTAAATTCACTAGTAGCAGTGAGAAAAACATCACGGGGTGGTGCGCATTGTATGGGTGTGTGTTACATTTCATTCACTAGTAGGAGTGAGAAAAACATCACGGGGTGGTGCGCATTGTATGGGTGCGTGTTACATTACATTCACTAGTAGGAGTGAGAAAAACATCACGGGGTGGTGCGCATTGTATGGGTGTGTGTTACATTACATTCACTAGTAGGACTGAGAAAAACATCACGGGGTGGTGCGCATTGTATGGGTGTGTGTTACATTACATTCACTAGTAGGAGTGAGAAAAACATCACGGGGTGGTGCGCATTGTATGGGTGTGTGTTACATTACATTCACTAGTAGGAGTGAGAAAAACTTCACGGGGTGGTGCGCATTGAATGGGTGTGTGTTACATTACATTCACTAGTAGGTGTGAGAAATACATCACGGGGTGGTGCGCATTGTATGGGTGTGTGTTACATTACATTCACTAGTAGGAGTGAGAAAAACATCACGGGGTGGTGTGAATCGGAGGGTCTGAATTAGGATAGGCAGTGAGTGGCAATGTAGGATGGAGAAAAGCACCGCGGGGTCGTCAGCATGGGGAGGTCAGGGAACATGCAGTGGCAATGTAGGATAGGTTTCTGAAAAACATCGCGGGGTGGTGCGCATTGTATGGGTGTGTGTTACATTAGATACACTAGTAGGAGTGAGAAAAACATCACGGGGTGGTGCGCATTGTATAGGTGTGTGTTACATTACTTTCACTAGTAGGAGTGAGAAAAACATCACGGGGTGGTGCGCATTGTATGGGTGTGGGTTACATTACATTCACTACTAGGAGTGAGAAAAACATCACGGGGTGGTGCGCATTGTATGGGTGTGTGTTACATTACATTCACTAGTAGGAGTGAGAAAAACATCACGGGGTGGTGCGCATTGTATGGGTGTGTGTTACATTACATTCACTAGTAGGAGTGAGAAAAACATCACGGGGTGGTGCGCATTGTATGGGTGTGTGTTACATTACATTCACTAGTAGGAGTGAGAAAAACATCACGGGGTGGTGCGCATTGTATGGGTGTGTGTTACATTAGATTCAGTAGTAGGAGTGAGAAAAACATCACGGGGTGGTGCGCATTGTATGGGTGTGTGTTACATTAGATTCACTAGTAGGAGTGAGAAAAACATCACGGGGTGGTGCGCATTGTATGGGTGTGTGTTACATTACATTCACTAGTAGGAGTGAGAAAAACATCACGGGGTGGTGCGCATTGTATGGGTGTGTGTTACATTACATTCACTAGTAGGAGTGAGAAAAACATCACGGGGTGGTGCGCATTGTATGGGTGTGTGTTACATTACATTCACTAGTAGGAGTGAGAAAAACATCACGGGGTGGTGCGCATTGTATGGGTGTGTGTTACATTACATTCACTAGTAGGAGTGAGAAAAACATCACGGGGTGGTGCGCATTGTATGGGTGTGTGTTACATTAGATTCACTAGTAGGAGTGAGAAAAACATCACGGGGTGGTGCGCATTGTATGGGTGTGTGTTACATTAGATTCACTAGGAGGAGTGAGAAAAACATCACGGGGTCGTGCACATTTTATGGGTGTGTGTTACATTACATTCACTAGTAGGAGTGAGAAAAACATCACGGGGTGGTGCGCATTGTATGGGTGTGTGTTACATTACATTCACTAGTAGGAGTGAGAAAAACATCACGGGGTGGTGCGCATTGTATGGGTGTGTGTTACATTAGATTCACTAGTAGGAGTGAGAAAAACATCATGGGGTGGTGCGCATTGTATGGGTGTGTGTTACATTACATTCACTAGTAGGAGTGAGAAAAAAATCACGGGCTGGTGCGCATTGTATGGGTGTGTGTTACATTACATTCACTAGTAGGTGTGAGAAAAACATCACAGGGTGGTGTGAATCGGATGGTCTGAATTAGGTTAGGCAGTGCGTGGCAATGTAGGATGGAGAAAGCACCGCGGGGTGGTCAGCATGGAGAGGTCAGGGAACATGCAGTGGCAATGTAGGATAGGTTTCTGAAAAACATCACGGAGTGGTGCGCATTGTATGGGTGTGTGTTACATTACATTCACTAGTAGGAGTGAGAAACACATCACAGGGTGGTGCGCATTGTATGGGTGTGTGTTACATTACATTCACTAGTAGGAGTGAGAAAAACATCACGGGGTGGTGCGCATTGTATGGGTGTGTGTTACATTAGATTCACTAGTAGGAGTGAGAAAAACATCACGGGGTGGTGCGCATTGTATGGGTGTGTGTTACATTACATTCACTAGTAGGAGTGAGAAAAACATCACGGTGTGGTGCGCATTGTATGGGTGTGTGTTACATTACATTCACTAGTAGCAGTGAGAAAAACATCACGGGGTGGTGTGAATCCGAGGGTCTGAATTAGGATAGGCAGTGAGTGGCAATGTAGGATGGAGAAAAGCACTGCGGGGTGGTCAGCATGGGGAGGTCAGGGAACATGCCGTGGCAATGTAGGAGAGGTTCCTGAAAAACATCGCGGGGTGGTGCGCATTGTATGGGTGTGTGTTACATTCGATTCACTAGTAGGAGTGAGAAAAACATCACGGGGTGGTGCGCATTGTATGGGTGTGTGTTACATTAGATTCACTAGTAGGAGTGAGAAAAACATAACGGGGTGGTGCGCATTGTATGGGTGTGTGTTACATTACATTCACTAGTAGGAGTGAGAAAAACATTACGGGGTGGTGCGCATTGTATGGGTGTGTGTTACATTACATTCACTAGTAGGAGTGAGAAAAACATCACGGGGTGGTGTGAATTGGAGGGTCTGAATTAGGATAGGCAGTGAGTGGCAATGTAGGATGGAGAAAAGCACCGCGGGGTGGTCAGCATGCGGAGATCAGGGAATATGCAGTGGCAATGTAGGATAGGTTTCTGAAAAACCTCGCGGGGTGGTGCGCCTTGTATGGGTGTGTGTTACATTAGATTCACTAGTAGGAGTGAGAAAAACATCACGGGGTGGTGCGCATTGTATGGGTGTGTGTTACATTACATTCACTAATAGGAGTGAGAAAAACATCACGGGGTGGTGCGCATTGTATGGGTGTGTGTTACATTACATTCACTAGTAGGAGTGAGAAAAACATCACGGGGTGGTGCGCATTGTATGGGTGTGTGTTACATTACATCCACTAGTAGGAGTGAGAAAAACATCACGGGGTGGTGCGCATTGTATGGGTGTGTGTTACATTACATTCACTAGTA
The DNA here is from genome assembly GCF_034190915.1 of Cavia porcellus. NCBI lineage: Eukaryota > Metazoa > Chordata > Mammalia > Rodentia > Caviidae > Cavia > Cavia porcellus. The sequence continues at coordinate 139,098 of NW_026947668.1, read as the reverse complement.
GGAGTGAGAAAAACATCACGGGGTGGTGCACATTGTATGGGTGTGTGTTACATTACATTCACTAGTAGGAGTGAGAAAAACATCACGGGGTGGTGTGAATCGGAGGGTCTGAATTAGGATAGGCAGTGAGTGGCAATGTAGGATGGAGAAAAGCACTGCGGGGTGGTCAGCATGGGGAGGTCAGGGAACATGCCGTGGCAATGTAGGATAGGTTTCTGAAAAAGATCACGGAGTAGTGCGCATTGTATGGGTGTGTGTTACATTAGATTCACTAGTAGGAGTGAGAAAAACATCACGGGGTGGTGTGAATCGGAGGGTCTGAATTAGGATAGGCAGTGAGTGGCAATGTAGAATGGAGAAAAGCACTGCGGGGTGGTCAGCATGGGGAGGTCAGGGAACATGCCGTGGCAATGTAGGATAGGTTTCTGAAAAAGATCACGGAGTGGTGCGCATTGTATGGGTGTGTGTTACATTAGATTCACTAGTAGGAGTGAGAAAAACATCACGGGGTGGTGCGCATTGTATGGGTGTGTGTTACATTACATTCACTAATAGGAGTGAGAAAAACATCACGGGGTGGTGCGCATTGTATGGGTGTGTGTGACATTACATTCACTAGTAGCAGTGAGAAAAACATCATGGGGTGGTGCGCATTGTATGGATGTGTGTTACATTACATTCACTAGTCGCAGTGAGAAAAACATCACGGGGTGGTGCGCATTGTATGGGTGTGTGTTACATTACATTCACTAGTAGCAGTGAGAAAAACATCACGGGGTGGTGCGCATTGTATGGGTGTGTGTTACATTACATTCACTAGTAGGAGTGAGAAAAACATCACGGGGTGGTGCGCATTGTATGGGTGTGTGTTACATTAGATTCACTAGTAGGAGTGAGAAAAATATCACGGTGTGGTTCGCATTGTATGGGTGTGTGTTACATTACATTCACTAGTAGGAGTGAGAAAAACATCACGGGGTGGTGTGAATTGGAGGGTCTGAATTAGGATAGGCAGTGAGTGGCAATGTAGGATGGAGAAAAGCACCGCGGGGTGGTCAGCATGGGGAGGTCAGGGAACATGCAGTGGCAATGTAGGATAGGTTTCTGAAAAACTTCGCGGGGTGGTGCGCATTGTATGGGTGTGTGTTACATTAGATTCACTAGTAGGATTGAGAAAAACATCACGGTGTGGTGCGCATTGTATGGGTGTGTGTTACATTACATTCACTAATAGGAGTGAGAAAACATCACCGGGTGGTGCGCATTGTATGGGTGCGTGTTACATTACATTCACTAGTAGGAGTGAGAAAACATCACGGGGTGGTGCGCATTGTATGGGTTGTGTTACATTACATTTCACTAGTAGGAGTGAGAAAAAACATCACGGGGTGGTGCGCATTGTATGGGTGTGTGTTACATTACATTCACTAGTAGGAGTGAGAAAAACATCACGGGGTGGTGCGCATTGTATGGGTGTGTGTTACATTACATTCACTAGTAGGAGCGAGAAAAACTTCACGGGGTGGTGCGCATTGAATGGGTGTGTGTTACATTACATTCACTAGTAGGTGTGAGAAATACATCACGGGGTGGTGCGCATTGTATGGGTGTGTGTTACATTACATTCACTAGTAGGAGTGAGAAAAACATCACGGGGTGGTGTGAATCGGAGGGTCTGAATTAGGATAGGCAGTGAGTGGCAATGTAGGATGGAGAAAAGCACCGCGGGGTCGTCAGCATGGGGAGGTCAGGGAACATGCCAGTGGCAATGTAGGATAGGTTTCTGAAAAACATCGCGGGGTGGTGCGCATTGTATGGGTGTGTGTTACATTAGATACACTAGTAGGATGAGAAAAACATCACGGGTGGTGCGCATTGTATGGGTGTGTGTTACATTACTTTCACTAGTAGGAGTGAGAAAAACATCACGGGGTGGTGCGCATTGTATGGGTGTGGGTTACATTACATTCACTACTAGGAGTGAGAAAAACATCACGGGGTGGTGCGCATTGTATGGGGTGTGTGTTACATTACATTCACTAGTAGGAGTGAGAAAAACATCACGGGGTGGTGCGCATTGTATGGGTGTGTGTTACATTACATTCACTAGTAGGAGTGAGAAAAACATCACGGGTGGTGCGCTTGTATGGGTGTGTGTTACATTCGATTCACTAGTAGGAGTGAGAAAAACATCACGGGGTGGTGCGCATTGTATGGTGTGTGTTACATTAGATTCACTAGTAGGAGTGAGAAAAACATAACGGGGTGGTGCGCATTGTATGGGTGTGTGTTACATTACATTCACTAGTAGGAGTGAGAAAAACATTACGGGGTGGTGCGCATTGTATGGGTGTGTGTTACATTACATTCACTAGTAGGAGTGAGAAAAACATCACGGGGTGGTGTGAATTGGAGGGTCTGAATTAGGATAGGCAGTGAGTGGCAATGTAGGATGGAGAAAAGCACCGCGGGGTGGTCAGCATGCGGAGATCAGGGAATATGCAGTGGCAATGTAGGATAGGTTTCTGAAAACCTCGCGGGGTGGTGCGCCTTGTATGGGTGTGTGTACATTAGATTCACTAGTAGGAGTGAGAAAAACATCACGGGTGGTGCGCATTGTATGGGTGTGTGTTACATTACATTCACTAATAGGATGTGAGAAAACATCACGGGGTGGTGCGCATTGTATGGGTGTGTGTTACATACATTCACTAGTAGGAGTGAGAAAAACATCACGGGGTGGTGCGCATTGTATGGGTGGTGTGTTACATTACATCCACTAGTAGGAGTGAGAAAAACATCACGGGGTGGTGCGCATTGTATGGGTGTGTGTTACATTACATTCACTAGTAGGAGTGAGAAAAACATCACGGGGTGGTGCACATTGTATGGGTGTGTGTTACATTACATTCACTAGTAGGAGTGAGAAAAACATCACGGGGTGGTGTGAATCGGAGGGTCTGAATTAGGATAGGCAGTGAGTGGCAATGTAGGATGGAGAAAAGCACTGCGGGGTCGTCAGCATGGGGAGGTCAGGGAACATGCCGTGGCAATGTAGGATAGGTTTCTGAAAAAGATCACGGAGTAGTGCGCATTGTATGGGTGTGTTACATTAGATTCACTAGTAGAGTGAGAAAAACATCACGGGGTGGTGCGCATTGTATGGGTGTGTGTTACATTACATTCACTAATAGGAGTGAGAAAAACATCACGGGGTGGTGCGCATTGTATGGGTGTGTGTGACATTACATTCACTAGTAGCAGTGAGAAAACATCAGGGGTGGTGCGCATTGTATGGATGTGTGTTACATTACATTCACTAGTCGCAGTGAGAAAAACATCACGGGGTGGTGCGCATTGTATGGGTGTGTGTTACATTACATTCACTAGTAGCAGTGAGAAAAACATCACGGGGTGGGGCGCATTGTATGGGTGTGTGTTACATTACATTCACTAGTAGGAGTGAGAAAAACATCACGGGGTGGTGCGCATTGTATGGGTGTGTGTTACATTAGATCACTAGTAGGAGTGAGAAAAACATCACGGTGTGGTTCGCATTGTATGGGTGTGTGTTACATTACATTCACTAGTAGGAGTGAGAAAAACATCACGGGGTGGTGTGAATTGGGAGGGTCTGAATTAGGATAGGCCGTGAGTGGCAATGTAGGATGGAGAAAAGCAACCGCGGGGTGGTCAGCATGGGGAAGTCAGGGAACATGCAGTGGCAATGTAGGATAGGTTTCTGAAAAACATCGCGGGTGGTGCGCATTGTATGGGTGTGTGTTACATTAGATTCACTAGTAGGATTGAGAAAAACATCACGGGTGTGGATGCGCATTGTATGGGTGTGTGTTACATTACATTCACTAATAGGAGTGAGAAAAACATCACGGGGTGTTGCGCATTGTATGGGTGTGTGTTACATTAAATTCACTAGTAGCAGTGAGAAAAACATCACGGGTGGTGCGCATTGTATGGGTGTGTGTTACATTTCATTCACTAGTAGAGTGAGAAAAACATCACGGGGTGGTGCGCATTGTATGGGTGCGTGTTACATTACATTCACTAGTAGGAGTGAGAAAAACATCACGGGGTGGTGCGCATTGTATGGGTGTGTGTTACATTACATTCACTAGTAGGACTGAGAAAAACATCACGGGGTGGTGCGCATTGTATGGGTGTGTGTTACATTACATTCACTAGTAGGAGTGAGAAAACATCACGGGGTGGTGCGCATTGTATGGGTGTGTGTTACATTACATTCACTAGTAGGAGTGAGAAAAACTTCACGGGGTGGTGCGCATTGAATGGGTGTGTGTTACATTACATTCACTAGTAGGTGTGAGAAAAGCAAGAACCTCACGGGGTGGTGCGCATTGTATGGGTGTGTGTTACATTACATTCACTAGTAGGAGTGAGAAAACATCACGGGGTGGTGTGAATCGGAGGGTCTGAATTAGGATAGGCAGTGAGTGGCAATGTAGGATGGAGAAAAGCACCGCGGGGTCGTCAGCATGGGGAGGTCAGGGAACATGCAGTGGCAATGTAGGATAGGTTTCTGAAAACATCGCGGGGTGGTGCGCATTGTATGGGTGTGTGTTACATTAGATACACTAGTAGGAGTGAGAAAAACATCACGGGGTGGTGCGCATTGTATAGGTGTGTGTTACATTACTTTCACTAGTAGGAGTGAGAAAAACATCACGGGGTGGTGCGCATTGTATGGGTGTGGGTTACATTACATTCACTACTAGGAGTGAGAAAAACATCACGGGGTGGTGCGCATTGTATGGGTGTGTGTTACATTACATTCACTAGTAGGAGTGAGAAAAACATCACGGGGTGGTGCGCATTGTATGGGTGTGTGTTACATTACATTCACTAGTAGGAGTGAGAAAAACATCACGGGGTGGTGCGCATTGTATGGGTGTGTGTTACATTACATTCACTAGTAGGAGTGAGAAAAACATCACGGGGTGGTGCGCATTGTATGGTGTGTGTTACATTAGATTCAGTAGTAGGAGTGAGAAAAACATCACGGGGTGGCGCATTGTATGGTGTGTGTTACATTAGATTCACTAGTAGGAGTGAGAAAAACATCACGGGGTGGTGCGCATTGTATGGGTGTGTGTTACATTACATTCACTAGTAGGAGTGAGAAAAACATCACGGGGTGGTGCGCATTGTATGGGTGTGTGTTACATTACATTCACTAGTAGGAGTGAGAAAACATCACGGGTGGTGCGCATTGTATGGGTGTGTGTTACATTACATTCACTAGTAGGAGTGAGAAAAACATCACGGGGTGGTGCGCATTGTATGGGTGTGTGTTACATTACATTCACTAGTAGGAGTGAGAAAAACATCACGGGGTGGTGCGCATTGTATGGGTGTGTGTTACATTAGATTCACTAGTAGGAGTGAGAAAAACATCACGGGGTGGTGCGCATTGTATGGGTGTGTGTTACATTAGATTCACTAGGAGGAGTGAGAAAAACATCACGGGGTCGTGCACATTTTATGGTGTGTGTTACATTACATTCACTAGTAGGAGTGAGAAAAACATCACGGGGTGGTGCGCATTGTATGGGTGTGTGTTACATACATTCACTAGTAGGAGTGAGAAAAACATCACGGGGTGGTGCGCATTGTATGGGTGTGTGTTACATTAGATTCACTAGTAGGAGTGAGAAAAACATCATGGGGTGGTGCGCATTGTATGGGTGTGTGTTACATTACATTCACTAGTAGGAGTGAGAAAAAAATCACGGCTGGTGCGCATTGTATGGGTGTGTGTTACATTACATTCACTAGTAGGTGTGAGAAAAACATCACAGGGTGGTGTGAATCGGATGGTCTGAATTAGGTTAGGCAGTGCGTGGCAATGTAGGATGGAGAAAAGCACCGCGGGGTGGTCAGCATGGAGAGGTCAGGGAACATGCAGTGGCAATGTAGGATAGGTTTCTGAAAAACATCACGGAGTGGTGCGCATTGTATGGGTGTGTGTTACATTACATTCACTAGTAGGAGTGAGAAACACATCACAGGGTGGTGCGCATTGTATGGGTGTGTGTTACATTACATTCACTAGTAGGAGTGAGAAAAACATCACGGGGTGGTGCGCATTGTTGGGGTGTGTGTGTACATTAGATTCACTAGTAGGAGTGAGAAAAACATCACGGGGTGGTGCGCCATTGTATGGGTGTGTGTTACATACATTCACTAGTAGGAGTGAGAAAAACATCACGGTGTGGTGCGCATTGTATGGGTGTGTGTTACATTACATTCACTAGTAGCAGTGAGAAAAACATCACGGGGTGGTGTGAATCCGAGGGTCTGAATTAGGATAGGCAGTGAGTGGCAATGTAGGATGGAGAAAAGCACTGCGGGGTGGTCAGCATGGGAGTCAGGGAACATGCGTGGCAATGTAGGAGAGGTTCCTGAAAAACATCGCGGGGTGTGTGCGCATTGTATGGGTGTGTGTTACATTAGATTCACTAGTAGGATTGAGAAAACATCACGGGGTCGTGCGCATTGTATGGGTGTGTGTTACATTACATTCACTAATAGGAGTGAGAAAAAATCACGGGGTGGTGCGCATGTATGGGTGTGTGTTACATTACATTCACTAGTAGCAGTGAGAAAAACATCACGGGTGGTGCGCATTGTATGGGTGTGTGTTACATTACATTCACTAGTAGGAGTGAGAAAACATCACGGGGTGGTGCGCATTGTATGGGTGGTGTTACATTAGATTCACTAGTAGGAGTGAGAAAAACATCACGGGGTGGTGCGCATTGTATGGGTGTGTGTTACATTACATTCACTAGTAGGACTGAGAAAAACATCACGGGGTGGTGCGCATTGTATTGGTGTGTGTTACATTACATTCACTAGTAGGAGTGAGAAAACATCACGGGGTGGTGCGCATTGTATGGGTGTGTGTTACATTACATTCACTAGTAGGAGTGAGAAAAACATCACGGGGTGGTGCGCATTGTATGGGTGTGTGTTACATTACATACACTAGTTGGAGTTAGAAAAACATCACTGGGTGGTGCGCATTGTATGGGTGTGTGTTACATTAGATTCACTAGTAGGAGTGAGAAAAACATCCCATTGTGGTGCGCATTGTATGGGTGTGTGTTACATTACATTCACTAGTAGGAGTGAGAAAAACATCACGGGTGGTGCGCATTGTATGGCTGTGTGTTACATTACATTCACTAGTAGGACTGAGAAAAACATCACGGGGTGGTGCGCATTGTATGGGTGTGTGTTACATTTCATTCACTAGTAGGAGTGAGAAAAACATCACGGGGTGGTGCGCATTGTATGGGTGCGTGTTACATTACATTCACTAGTAGGAGTGAGAAAAACATCACGGGGTGGTGTGAATTGGAGGGTCTGATTAGGATAGGCAGTGAGTGGCAATGTAGGATGGAGAAAAGCACCGCGGGGTGGTCAGCATGCGGAGATCAGGAATATGCAGTGGCAATGTAGGATAGGTTTCTGAAAACCTCGCGGGGTGGTGCGCCTTGTATGGGTGTGTGTTACATTAGATTCACTAGTAGGAGTGAGAAAAACATCACGGGTGGTGCGCATTGTATGGGTGTGTGTTACATTACATTCACTAATAGGAGTGAGAAAAACATCACGGGGTGGTGCGCATTGTATGGGTGTGTGTTACATTACATTCACTAGTAGGAGTGAGAAAAACATCACGGGGTGGTGCGCATTGTATGGGTGTGTGTTACATTACATCCACTAGTAGGAGTGAGAAAAACATCACTGGGTGGTGCGCATTGTATGGGTGTGTGTTACATTACATTCACTAGTAGGAGTGAGAAAAACATCACGGGTGGTGCACATTGTATGGGTGTGTGTTACATTACATTCACTAGTAGGAGTGAGAAAAACATCACGGGGTGGTGTGAATCGGAGGGTCTGAATTAGGATAGGCAGTGAGTGGCATGTAGGATGGAGAAAAGCACTGCGGGGTCGTCAGCATGGGGAGGTCAGGGAACATGCCCGTGGCAATGTAGGATAGGTTTCTGAAAAAGATCACGGAGTAGTGCGGCATTGTATGGGTGTGTGTTACATTAGATTCACTAGTAGGAGTGAGAAAAACATCACGGGGTGGTGCGCATTGTATGGGTGTGTGTTACATTACATTCACTAATAGGAGTGAGAAAAACATCACGGGGTGGTGCGCATTGTATGGGTGTGTGTGACATTACATTCACTAGTAGCAGTGAGAAAAACATCATGGGGTGGTGCGCATTGTATGGATGTGTGTTACATTACATTCACTAGTCGCAGTGAGAAAAACATCACGGGGTGGTGCGCATTGTATGGGTGTGTGTTACATTACATTCACTAGTAGCAGTGAGAAAAACATCACGGGGTGGGGCGCATTGTATGGGTGTGTGTACATTACATTCACTAGTAGGAGTGAGAAAAACATCACGGGGGTGTGGCGCATTGTATGGGTGTGTGTTACATTAGATTCACTAGTAGGAGTGAGAAAAACATCACGGTGTGGTTCGCATTGTATGGGTGTGTGTTTACATTACATTCACTAGTAGGAGTGAGAAAAACATCACGGGGTGGTGTGAATTGGAGGGTCTGAATTAGGATAGGCCGTGAGTGGCAATGTAGGATGGAGAAAGCACCGCGGGGTGGTCAGCATGGGGAAGTCAGGGAACATGCAGTGGCAATGTAGGATAGGTTTCTGAAAAACATCGCGGGGTGGTGCGCATTGTATGGGTGTGTGTTACAAGATTCACTAGTAGGATTGAGAAAAACATCACGGTGTGATGCGCATTGTATGGGTGTGTGTTACATTACATTCACTAATAGGAGTGAGAAAAACATCACGGGGTGTTGCGCATTGTATGGGTGTGTGTTACATTAAATTCACTAGTAGCAGTGAGAAAAACATCACGGGGTGGTGCGCATTGTATGGGTGTGTGTTACATTTCATTCACTAGTAGGAGTGAGAAAAACATCACGGGGTGGTGCGCATTGTATGGGTGCGTGTTACATTACATTCACTAGTAGGAGTGAGAAAAACATCACGGGGTGGTGCGCATTGTATGGGTGTGTGTTACATTACATTCACTAGTAGGACTGAGAAAAACATCACGGGGTGGTGCGCATTGTATGGGTGTGTGTTACATTACATTCACTAGTAGGAGTGAGAAAAACATCACGGGGTGGTGCGCATTGTATGGGTGTGTGTTACATTACATTCACTAGTAGGAGTGAGAAAAACTTCACGGGGTGGTGCGCATTGAATGGGTGTGTGTTACATTACATTCACTAGTAGGTGTGAGAAATACATCACGGGGTGGTGCGCATTGTATGGGTGTGTGTTACATTACATTCACTAGTAGGAGTGAGAAAAACATCACGGGGTGGTGTGAATCGGAGGGTCTGAATTAGGATAGGCAGTGAGTGGCAATGTAGGATGGAGAAAAGCACCGCGGGGTCGTCAGCATGGGGAGGTCAGGGAACATGCAGTGGCAATGTAGGATAGGTTTCTGAAAAACATCGCGGGGTGGTGCGCATTGTATGGGTGTGTGTTACATTAGATACACTAGTAGGAGTGAGAAAAACATCACGGGGTGGTGCGCATTGTATAGGTGTGTGTTACATTACTTTCACTAGTAGGAGTGAGAAAAACATCACGGGGTGGTGCGCATTGTATGGGTGTGGGTTACATTACATTCACTACTAGGAGTGAGAAAAACATCACGGGGTGGTGCGCATTGTATGGGTGTGTGTTACATTACATTCACTAGTAGGAGTGAGAAAAACATCACGGGGTGGTGCGCATTGTATGGGTGTGTGTTACATTACATTCACTAGTAGGAGTGAGAAAAACATCACGGGGTGGTGCGCATTGTATGGGTGTGTGTTACATTACATTCACTAGTAGGAGTGAGAAAAACATCACGGGGTGGTGCGCATTGTATGGGTGTGTGTTACATTAGATTCAGTAGTAGGAGTGAGAAAAACATCACGGGGTGGTGCGCATTGTATGGGTGTGTGTTACATTAGATTCACTAGTAGGAGTGAGAAAAACATCACGGGGTGGTGCGCATTGTATGGGTGTGTGTTACATTACATTCACTAGTAGGAGTGAGAAAAACATCACGGGGTGGTGCGCATTGTATGGGTGTGTGTTACATTACATTCACTAGTAGGAGTGAGAAAAACATCACGGGGTGGTGCGCATTGTATGGGTGTGTGTTACATTACATTCACTAGTAGGAGTGAGAAAAACATCACGGGGTGGTGCGCATTGTATGGGTGTGTGTTACATTACATTCACTAGTAGGAGTGAGAAAAACATCACGGGGTGGTGCGCATTGTATGGGTGTGTGTTACATTAGATTCACTAGTAGGAGTGAGAAAAACATCACGGGGTGGTGCGCATTGTATGGGTGTGTGTTACATTAGATTCACTAGGAGGAGTGAGAAAAACATCACGGGGTCGTGCACATTTTATGGGTGTGTGTTACATTACATTCACTAGTAGGAGTGAGAAAAACATCACGGGGTGGTGCGCATTGTATGGGTGTGTGTTACATTACATTCACTAGTAGGAGTGAGAAAAACATCACGGGGTGGTGCGCATTGTATGGGTGTGTGTTACATTAGATTCACTAGTAGGAGTGAGAAAAACATCATGGGGTGGTGCGCATTGTATGGGTGTGTGTTACATTACATTCACTAGTAGGAGTGAGAAAAAAATCACGGGCTGGTGCGCATTGTATGGGTGTGTGTTACATTACATTCACTAGTAGGTGTGAGAAAAACATCACAGGGTGGTGTGAATCGGATGGTCTGAATTAGGTTAGGCAGTGCGTGGCAATGTAGGATGGAGAAAAGCACCGCGGGGTGGTCAGCATGGAGAGGTCAGGGAACATGCAGTGGCAATGTAGGATAGGTTTCTGAAAAACATCACGGAGTGGTGCGCATTGTATGGGTGTGTGTTACATTACATTCACTAGTAGGAGTGAGAAACACATCACAGGGTGGTGCGCATTGTATGGGTGTGTGTTACATTACATTCACTAGTAGGAGTGAGAAAAACATCACGGGGTGGTGCGCATTGTATGGGTGTGTGTTACATTAGATTCACTAGTAGGAGTGAGAAAAACATCACGGGGTGGTGCGCATTGTATGGGTGTGTGTTACATTACATTCACTAGTAGGAGTGAGAAAAACATCACGGTGTGGTGCGCATTGTATGGGTGTGTGTTACATTACATTCACTAGTAGCAGTGAGAAAAACATCACGGGGTGGTGTGAATCCGAGGGTCTGAATTAGGATAGGCAGTGAGTGGCAATGTAGGATGGAGAAAAGCACTGCGGGGTGGTCAGCATGGGGAGGTCAGGGAACATGCCGTGGCAATGTAGGAGAGGTTCCTGAAAAACATCGCGGGGTGGTGCGCATTGTATGGGTGTGTGTTACATTAGATTCACTAGTAGGATTGAGAAAAACATCACGGGGTCGTGCGCATTGTATGGGTGTGTGTTACATTACATTCACTAATAGGAGTGAGAAAAACATCACGGGGTGGTGCGCATTGTATGGGTGTGTGTTACATTACATTCACTAGTAGCAGTGAGAAAAACATCACGGGGTGGTGCGCATTGTATGGGTGTGTGTTACATTACATTCACTAGTAGGAGTGAGAAAAACATCACGGGGTGGTGCGCATTGTATGGGTGTGTGTTACATTAGATTCACTAGTAGGAGTGAGAAAAACATCACGGGGTGGTGCGCATTGTATGGGTGTGTGTTACATTACATTCACTAGTAGGACTGAGAAAAACATCACGGGGTGGTGCGCATTGTATTGGTGTGTGTTACATTACATTCACTAGTAGGAGTGAGAAAAACATCACGGGGTGGTGCGCATTGTATGGGTGTGTGTTACATTACATTCACTAGTAGGAGTGAGAAAAACATCACGGGGTGGTGCGCATTGTATGGGTGTGTGTTACATTACATACACTAGTTGGAGTTAGAAAAACATCACTGGGTGGTGCGCATTGTATGGGTGTGTGTTACATTAGATTCACTAGTAGGAGTGAGAAAAACATCCCATTGTGGTGCGCATTGTATGGGTGTGTGTTACATTACATTCACTAGTAGGAGTGAGAAAAACATCACGGGGTGGTGCGCATTGTATGGCTGTGTGTTACATTACATTCACTAGTAGGACTGAGAAAAACATCACGGGGTGGTGCGCATTGTATGGGTGTGTGTTACATTACATTCACTAGTAGGAGTGAGAAAAACATCACGGGTGGTGCGCATTGTATGGTGTGTGTTACATTACATTCACTAGTAGGAGTGAGAAAAACATCACGGGGTGGTGCGCATTGTATGGGTGTGTGTTACATTAGATTCACTAGTAGGAGTGAGAAAAACATCACGGGGTGGTGCGCATTGTATGGGTGTGTGTTACATTACATTCACTAGTAGGAGTGAGAAAAACATCACGGGGTGGTGCGCATTGTATGGGTGTGTGTTACATTCGATTCACTAGTAGGAGTGAGAAAAACATCACGGGGTGGTGCGCATTGTATGGGTGTGTGTTACATTACATTCACTAGTAGGAGTGAGAAAAACATCACGGGGTGGTGCGCATTGTATGGGTGTGTGTTACATTACATTCACTAGTAGGAGTGAGAAAAACATCACGGGGTGGTGCGCATTGTATGGGTGTGTGTTACATTACATTCACTAGTAGGAGTGAGAAAAACATCACGGGGTGGTGCGCATTGTATGGGTGTGTGTTACATTACATTCACTAGTAGGAGTGAGAAAAACATCACGGGGTGGTGCGCATTGTATGGGTGTGTGTTACATTAGATTCACTAGTAGGAGTGAGAAAAACATCACGGGGTGGTGCGCATTGTATGGGTGTGTGTTACATTAGATTCACTAGGAGGAGTGAGAAAAACATCACGGGGTCGTGCGCATTTTATGGGTGTGTGTTACATTACATTCACTAGTAGGAGTGAGAAAAACATCACGGGGTGGTGCGCATTGTATGGGTGTGTGTTACATTACATTCACTAGTAGGAGTGAGAAAAACATCACGGGGTGGTGCGCATTGTATGGGTGTGTGTTACATTAGATTCACTAGTAGGAGTGAGAAAAACATCATGGGGTGGTGCGCATTGTATGGGTGTGTGTTACATTACATTCACTAGTAGGAGTGAGAAAAAAATCACGGGCTGGTGCGCATTGTATGGGTGTGTGTTACATTACATTCACTAGTAGGTGTGAGAAAAACATCACGGGGTGGTGTGAATCGGATGGTCTGAATTAGGTTAGGCAGTGCGTGGCAATGTAGGATGGAGAAAAGCACCGCGGGGTGGTCAGCATGGAGAGGTCAGGGAACATGCAGTGGCAATGTAGGATAGGTTTCTGAAAAACATCACGGAGCGGTGCGCATTGTATGGGTGTGTGTTACATTACATTCACTAGTAGGAGTGAGAAACACATCACAGGGTGGTGCGCATTGTATGGGTGTGTGTTACATTACATTCACTAGTAGGAGTGAGAAAAACATCACGGGGTGGTGCGCATTGTATGGGTGTGTGTTACATTACATTCACTAGTAGGAGTGAGAAAAACATCACGGGGTGGTGCGCATTGTATGGGTGTGTGTTACATTACATTCACTAGTAGGAGTGAGAAAAACATCACGGGGTGGTGCGCATTGTATGGGTGTGTGTTACATTACATTCACTAGTAGGAGAGAGAAAAACATCACGGGGAGGTGCGCATTGTATGGGTGTGTGTTACATTAGATTCACTAGTAGGAGTGAGAAAAACATCACGGGGTGGTGCGCATTGTATGGGTGTGTGTTACATTACATTATCTAGTAGGAGTGAGAGAAATATCACGTGGTGGTGTGCATTGTATGGGTGTGTGTTACATTACATTCACTAGTAGGAGTGAGAAAAACGTCACGGGGTGGTGCGCATTGTATGGGTGTGTGTTACATTACAGTCACTAGTAGCAGTGAGAAAAACATCACGGGGTGGTGCGCATTGTATGGGTGTGTGTTACATTACATTAACTAGTAGGAGTGAGAAAAACATCACGGGGTGGTGCGCATTGTATGGGTGTGTGTTACATTACATTCACTAGTAGGAGTGAGAAAAACATCACGGGGTGGTGCGCATTGTATGGGTGTGTGTTACATTACATTCACTAGTAAGAGTGAGAAAAACATCACGGGGTGGTGCGCACTGTATGGGTGTGTGTTACATTACATTCACTAGTAGGAGTGAGAAAAACATCACGGGGTGCTGCGCATTGTATGGGTGTGTGTTACATTAGATTCAGTAGTAGGAGTGAGAAAAACATCATGGGGTGGTGCGCATTGTATGGGTGTGTGTTACATTAGATTCACTAGTAGGAGTGAGAAAAACATCACGGGGTGGTGCGCATTGTATGGGTGTGTGTTACATTACATTCACTAGTAGGAGTGAGAAAAACATCACGGGGTGGTGCGCATTGTATGGGTGTGTGTTACATTAGATTCACTAGTAGGAGTGAGAAAAACATCACGGGGTGGTGCGCATTGTATGGGTGTGTGTTACATTACATTCACTAGTAGGAGTGAGAAAAACATCACGGGGTGGTGCGCATTGTATGGGTGTGTGTTACATTACATTCACTAGTGGGATTGAGAAAAACATCACGGGGTGGTGCGCATTGTATGGGTGTTTGTTACATTAGATTCACTAGGAGGAGTGAGAAAAACATCACGGGGTCGTGCACATTTTATGGGTGTGTGTTACATTACATTCACTAGTAGGAGTGAGAAAAACATCAAGGGGTGGTGCGCATTGTATGGGTGTGTGTTACATTACATTCACTAGTAGGAGTGAGAAAAACATCACGGGGTGGTGCGCATTGTATGGGTGTGTGTTACATTAGATTCACTAGTAGGAGTGAGAAAAACATCATGGGGTGGTGCGCATTGTATGGGTGTGTGTTACATTACATTCACTAGTAGGAGTGAGAAAAACATCATGGGGTGGTGTGAATCGGAGGGCCTGAATGAGGATAGGCATTGCGTGGCAATGTAGGATGGAGAAAAGCACCGCGGGCTGGTCAGCATGGAGAGGTCAGGGAACATGCAGTGGCAATGTAGGATAGGTTTCTGAAAAACATCACGGAGTGGTGCGCATTGTATGGGTGTGTGTTACATTACATTCACTAGTAGGAGTGAGAAAAACATCACAGGTTGGTGCGCATTGTATGGGTGTGTGTTACATTACATTCACTAGTAGGAGTGAGAAAAACATCACGGGGTGGTGCGCATTGTATGGGTGTGTGTTACATTAGATTCAGTAGTAGGAGTGAGAAAAACATCACGGGGTGGAGCGCATTGTATGGGTGTGTGTTTCATTAGATTCACTAGTAGGAGTGAGAAAAACATCACGGGGTGGTGCGCATTGTATGGGTGTGTGTTACATTACATTCACTAGGAGGAGTGAGAAAAACATCACGGGGTGGTGCGCATTGTATGGGTGTGTGTTACATTACATTCACTAGTAGGAGTGAGAAAAACATCACGGGGTGGTGCGCATTGTATGGGTGTGTGTTACATTACATTCACTAGTAGGAGTGAGAAAAACATCACGGGGTGGTGCGCATTGTATGGGTGTGTGTTACATTACATTCACTAGTAGGAGTGAGAAAAACATCACGGGGTGGTGCGCATTGTATGGGTGTGTGCTACATTACATTCACTAGTAGGAGTGAGAAAAACATCACGGGGTGGTGCGCATTGTATGGGTGTGTGTTACATTAGATTCACTAGTAGGAGTGAGAAAAACATCACGGGGTGGTGCGCATTGTATGGGTGTGTGTTACATTACATTCACTAGTAGGAGTGAGAAAAACATCACGTGGTGGTGCGCATTGTATGGGTGTGTGTTACATTACATTCACTAGTAGGAGTGAGAAAAACGTCACGGGGTGGTGCGCATTGTATGGGTGTGTGTTACATTACATTCACTAGTAGCAGTGAGAAAATCATCACGGGGTGGTGCACATTGTATGGGTGTGTGTTACATAACATTCACTAGTAGGAGTGAGAAAAACATCACGGGGTGGTGCGCATTGTATGGGTGTGTGTTACATTACATTCACTAGTGGGAGTGAGAAAAACATCACCGGGTGGTGCGCATTGTATGGGTGTGTGTTACATTAGATTCACTAGTAGGAGTGAGAAAAACATCACGTGGTGGTGCGCATTGTATGGGTGTGTGTTACATTACATTCACTAGGAGGAGTGAGAAAAACATCACGGGGTGGTGCACATGTAATGGGTGTGTGTTACATTACATTTACTAGTAGGAGTGCGAAAAACATCACGGGGTGGTGCGCATTGTATGGGTGTGTGTTACATTACATTCACTAGTAGGAGTGAGAAAAACATCACGGGGTGGTGCACATTGTATGGGTGTGTGTTACATTAGATTCACTAGTAGGAGTGAGAAAAACATCATGGGGTGGTTCGCATTGCATGGGTGTGTGTTACATTACATTCACTAGTAGGAGTGAGAAAAAAATCACGGGGTGGTGCGCATTGTATGGGTGTGTGTTACATTACATTCACTAGTAGGAGTGAGAAAAACATCACGGGGTGGTGTGAATCGGAGGGTCTGAATTAGGATAGGCAGTGCGTGGCAATGTAGGATGGAGAAAAGCACCGCGGGGTGGTCAGGATGGAGAGGTCAGGGAACATGCAGTGGCAATGTAGGATAGGTTTCTGAAAAACATCGCGGGTTGGTGCGCATTGTATGGCTGTGTGTTACATTACATTCACTAGTTGGAGTGAGAAAATCATCACGGGGTGGTGCGCATTGTATGGGTGTGTGTTACATTACATTCACTAGTAGGAGTGAGAAAAACATCACGGGGTGGTGCACATTGTATGGGTGTGGGTTACATTACATTCACTACTAGGAGTGAGAAAAACATCACGGGTTGGTGCGCATTGTATGGGTGTGTGTTACATTACATTCACTAGTAGGAGTGAGAAAAACATCACGGGGTGGTGCGCATTGTATGGGTGTGTGTTACATTACATTCACTAGTAGGAGTGAGAAAAACATCACGGGGTGGTGCGCATTGTATGGGTGTGTGTTACATTACATTCACTAGTAGGAGTGAGAAAAACATCACGGGGTGGTGCGCATTGTATGGGTGTGTGTTACATTAGATTCAGTAGTAGGAGTGAGAAAAACATCACGGGGTGGTGCGCATTGTATGGGTGTGTGTTACATTAGATTCACTAGTAGGAGTGAGAAAAACATCACGGGGTGGTGCGCATTGTATGGGTGTGTGTTACATTACATTCACTAGTAGGAGTGAGAAAAACATCACGGGGTGGTGCGCATTGTATGGGTGTGTGTTACATTACATTCACTAGTAGGAGTGAGAAAAACATCATGTGGTGATGCGCACTGTATGGGTGTGTGTTACATTACATTCACTAGTAGGAGTGAGAAAAACGTCACGGGGTGGTGCGCATTGTATGGGTGTGTGTTACATTACATTCACTAGTAGCAGTGAGAAAAACATCACGGGGTGGTGCGCATTGTATGGGTGTGTGTTACATTAGATTCACTAGGAGGAGTGAGAAAAACATCACGGGGTGGTGCGCATTGTATGGGTGTGTGTTTCATTAGATTCACTAGTAGGAGTGAGAAAAACATCACAGGGTGGTGCGCATTGTATGGGTGTGTGTTACATTACATTCACTAGTAGGAGTGAGAAAAACATCACGGGGTGGTGCGCAATGTACGGGTGTGTGTTACATTACATTTACTAGTAGGACTGAGAAAAACATCACGGGTTAGTGTGAATCGGAGGGTCTGAATTAGGATAGGCAGTGAGTGGCAATGTAGGATGGAGAAAAGCACTGCGGGGCGGTCAGCATGGGGAGGTCAGGGAACATGCAGTGGCAATGTAGGATAGGTTTCTGAAAAACACCGCGGGGTGGTGCGAATTGTATGGGTGTGTGTTACATTAGATTCACTAGTAGGAGTGAGAAAAACATCACGGGGTGGTGTGCATTGTATGGGTGTGTGTTACATTACATTCACTAGTAGGAGTGAGAAAAACATCACGGGGTGGTGCGCATTGTATGGGTGTGTGTTACATTACATTCACTAGTAGGAGTGAGAAAAACATCACGGGGTGGTGTGAATCGGAGGGTCTGAATTAGGATAGGCAGTGCGTGGCAATGTAGGATGGAGAAAAGCACCGCGGGGTGGTCAGCATGGAGAGGTCAGGGAACATGCAGTGGCAATGTAGGATAGGTTTCTGAAAAACATCGCGGGTTGGTGCGCATTGTATGGCTGTGTGTTACATTACATTCACTAGTTGGAGTGAGAAAATCATCACGGGGTGGTGCGCATTGTATGGGTGTGTGTTACATTACATTCACTAGTAGGAGTGAGAAAAACATCACGGGGTGGTGCACATTGTATGGGTGTGGGTTACATTACATTCACTACTAGGAGTGAGAAAAACATCACGGGTTGGTGCGCATTGTATGGGTGTGTGTTACATTACATTCACTAGTAGGAGTGAGAAAAACGTCACGGGGTGGTGCGCATTGTATGGGTGTGTGTTACATTACATTCACTAGTAGCAGTGAGAAAAACGTCACGGGGTGGTGCGCATTGTATGGGTGTGTGTTACATTACATTCACTAGTAGCAGTGAGAAAAACATCACGGGGTGGTGCGCATTGTATGGGTGTTTGTTACATTACATTCACTAGTAGGAGTGAGAAAAACATCACGGGGTGGTGCGCATTGTATGGGTGTGTGTTACATTACATTCACTAGTAGGAGTGAGAAAAACATCACAGGGTGGTGCGCATTGTATGGGTGTGTGTTACATTACATTCATTAGTAGGAGTGAGAAAAACATCACGGGGTGGTGCGCAATGTACGGGTGTGTGTTACATTACATTTACTAGTAGGACTGAGAAAAACATCACGGGTTGGTGTTAATCGGAGGGTCTGAATTAGGATAGGCAGTGAGTGGCAATGTAGGATGGAGAAAAGCACTGCGGGGCGGTCAGCATGGGGAGGTCAGGGAACATGCAGTGGCAATGTAGGATAGGTTTCTGAAAAACACCGCGGGGTGGTGCGCATTGTATGGGTGTGTGTTACATTAGATTCACTAGTAGGAGTGAGAAAAACATCACGGGGTGGTGTGCATTGTATGGGTGTGTGTTACATTACATTCACTAGTAGGAGTGAGAAAAACATCACGGGATGGTGAGCATTGTATGGGTGTGTGTTACATTACATTCACTAGTAGGAGTGAGAAAAACATCACGGGATGGTGCGCACTGTATGGGTGTGTGTTACATTACATTCACTAGTAGGAGTGAGAAAAATATCACGGGGTGGTGCGCATTGTATGGGTGTGTGTTACATTACATTCACTAGTAGGAGTGAGAAAAACATCACGGGGTGGTGCGCATTGTATGGGTGTGTGTTACATTACATTAACTAGTAGGTGTGTGAAATACATCACGGGTTGGTGGCATTGTATGGGTGTGTGTTACATTACATTCACTAGTAGGAGTGAGAAAAACATCACGGGGTGGTGTGAATCGGAGGGTCTGAATTAGGATAGGCAGTGAGTGGCAATGTATGATGGAGAAAAGCACCGCGGGGTGGTCAGCATGGGGAGGTCAGGGAACATGCAGTGGCAATGTAGGATAGGTTTCTGAAAAACATCGCGGGGTGGTGCGCATTGTATGGGTGTGTGTTACATTACATTCACTAGTAGGAGTGAGAATAACATCACGGGGTGGTGCGCATTGTATGGGTGTGTGTTACATTACATTCACTAGTAGGAGTGAGAAAAACATCACGGGGTGGTGCGCATTGTATGGGTGTGTGTTACATTACATTAACTAGTAGGTGTGAGAAATACATCACGGGTTGGTGGCATTGTATGGGTGTGTGTTACATTACATTCACTAGTAGGAGTGAGAAAAACATCACGGGGTGGTGTGAATCGGAGGGTCTGAATTAGGATAGGCAGTGAGTGGCAATGTATGATGGAGAAAAGCACCGCGGGGTGGTCAGCATGGGGAGGTCAGGGAACATGCAGTGGCAATGTAGGATAGGTTTCTGAAAAACATCGCGGGGTGGTGCGCATTGTATGGGTGTGTGTTACATTACATTCACTAGTAGGAGTGAGAATAACATCATGGGGTGGTGCGCATTGTATGGGTGTGTGTTACATTTCATTCACTAGTAGGAGTGAGAAAAACATCACGGGGTGGTGCGCATTTTATGGGTGTGTGTTACATTACATTCACTAGTAGGAGTGAGAAAAACATCACGGGGTGGTGCGCATTGTATGGGTGTGTGTAACATTACATTCACTAGTAGGAGTGAGAAAAACATCACGGGGTGGTGCGCATTGTATGGGTGTGTGTTACATTACATTCACTAGTAGGAGTGAGAAAAACATCACGGGGTGGTGCGCATTGTATGGGTGTGTGTTACATTACATTCACTAGTAGGAGTGAGAAAAACATCACGTGGTGGTGCGCACTGTATGGGTGTGTGTTACATTACATTCACTAGTAGGAGTGAGAAAAACGTCACGGGGTGGTGCGCATTGTATGGGTGTGTGTTACATTACATTCACTAGTAGCAGTGAGAAAAACATCACGGGGTGGTGCGCATTGTATGGGTGTGTGTTACATTACATTCACTAGTAGGAGTGAGAAAAACATCACGGGGTGGTGCGCATTGTATGGGTGTGTGTTACATTACATTCACTAGTAGGAGTGAGAAAAACATCACAGGGTGGTGCGCATTGTATGGGTGTGTGTTACATTACATTCATTAGTAGGAGTGAGAAAAACATCACGGGGTGGTGCGCAATGTACGGGTGTGTGTTACATTACATTTACTAGTAGGACTGAGAAAAACATCACGGGTTGGTGTTAATCGGAGGGTCTGAATTAGGATAGGCAGTGAGTGGCAATGTAGGATGGAGAAAAGCACTGCGGGGCGGTCAGCATGGGGAGGTCAGGGAACATGCAGTGGCAATGTAGGATACGTTTCTGAAAAACACCGCGGGGTGGTGCGCATTGTATGGGTGTGTGTTACATTAGATTCACTAGTAGGAGTGAGAAAAACATCACGGGGTGGTGTGCATTGTATGGGTGTGTGTTACATTACATTCACTAGTAGGAGTGAGAAAAACATCACGGGATGGTGAGCATTGTATGGGTGTGTGTTACATTACATTCACTAGTAGGAGTGAGAAAAACATCACGGGATGGTGCGCACTGTATGGGTGTGTGTTACATTACATTCACTAGTAGGAGTGAGAAAAATATCACGGAGTGGTGCGCATTGTATGGGTGTGTGTTACATTACATTCACTAGTAGGAGTGAGAAAAACATCACGGGGTGGTGCGCACTGTATGGGTGTGTGTTACATTACATTAACTAGTAGGTGTGAGAAATACATCACGGGTTGGTGGCATTTTATGGGTGTGTGTTACATTACATTCACTAGTAGGAGTGAGAAAAACATCACGGGGTGGTGTGAATCGGAGGGTCTGAATTAGGATAGGCAGTGAGTGGCAATGTATGATGGAGAAAAGCACCGCGGGGTGGTCAGCATGGGGAGGTCAGGGAACATGCAGTGGCAATGTAGGATAGGTTTCTGAAAAACATCGCGGGGTGGTGCGCATTGTATGGGTGTGTGTTACATTACATTCACTAGTAGGAGTGAGAATAACATCACGGGGTGGTGCGCATTGTATGGGTGTGTGTTACATTACATTCACTAGTAGGAGTGAGAAAAACATCACGGGGTGGTGCGCATTGTATGGGTGTGTGTTACATTACATTAACTAGTAGGTGTGAGAAATACATCACGTGTTGGTGGCATTGTATGGGTGTGTGTTACATTACATTCACTAGTAGGAGTGAGAAAAACATCACGGGGTGGTGTGAATCGGAGGGTCTGAATTAGGATAGGCAGTGAGTGGCAATGTATGATGGAGAAAAGCACCGCGGGGTGGTCAGCATGGGGAGGTCAGGGAACATGCAGTGGCAATGTAGGATAGGTTTCTGAAAAACATCGCGGGGTGGTGCGCATTGTATGGGTGTGTGTTACATTACATTCACTAGTAGGAATGAGAATAACATCACGGGGTGGTGCGCATTGTATGGGTGTGTGTTACATTTCATTCACTAGTAGGAGTGAGAAAAACATCACGGGGTGGTGCGCATTTTATGGGTGTGTGTTACATTACATTCACTAGTAGGAGTGAGAAAAACATCACGGGGTGGTGCGCATTGTATGGGTGTGTGTAACATTACATTCACTAGTAGGAGTGAGAAAAACATCACGGGGTGGTGCGCATTGTATGGGTGTGTGTTACATTACATTCACTAGTAGGAGTGAGAAAAACATCACGGGGTGGTGCGCATTGTATGGGTGTGTGTTACATTACATTAACTACTAGGAGTGAGAAAAACATCACGGGGTGGTGCGCATTGTATGGGTGTGTGTTACATTACATTCACTAGTAGGTGTGAGAAAAACATCATGGGGTGGTGCGCATTGTATGGGTGTGTGTTACATTACATTCACTAGTAGGAGTGAGAAAAACATCACGGGGTGGTGTGAATTGGAAGGTCTGAATTAGGATAGGCAGTGAGTGGCAATGTAGGATGGAGAAAAGCACCGCGGGATGGTCAGCATGTGGAGGTCACGGAACATGCAATGGCAATGTAGGATAGGTTTCTGAAAAACATCGCGGGGTGGTGCGCATTGTATGGGTGTGTGTTACATTAGATTCACTAGTAAGAGTGAGAAAAATATCACGGGGTGGTGCGCATTGTATGGGTGTGTGTTACATTACATTCACTAGTAGGAGTGAAAAAAACATCACGGGGTGGTGCGCATTGTATGGGTGTGTGTTACATTATATTCAGTAGCAGGAGTGAGAAAAATATCACGGGGTGGTGCGCATTGTATGGGTGTGTGTTACTTTACATTCAGTAGCAGGAGTGAGAAAAACATCACGGGGTGGTGCGCATTGTATGGGTGTGTGTTACATTACATTCACTAGTAGGAGTGAGAAAAACATCACGGGGTGGTGCGCATTGTATGGGTGTGTGTTACATTACATTCACTAGTAGGTGTGAGAAAAACATCATGGGGTGGTGCGCATTGTATGGGTGTGTGTTACATTACATTCACTAGTAGGAGTGAGAAAAACATCACGGGGTGGTGTGAATCGGAAGGTCTGAATTAGGATAGGCAGTGAGTGGCAATGTAGGATGGAGAAAAGCACCGCGGGATGGTCAGCATGGGGAGGTCACGGAACATGCAATGGCAATGTAGGATAGGTTTCTGAAAAACATCGCGGGGTGGTGCGCATTGTATGGGTGTGTGTTACATTAGGTTCACTAGTAGGAGTGAGAAAAACATCACGGGGTGGTGCACATTGTATGGGTGTGTGTTACATTACATTCACTAGTAGGAGTGAAAAAAACATCACGGGGTGGTGCGCATTGTATGGGTGTGTGTTACTTTACATTCAGTAGCAGGAGTGAGAAAAACATCACGGGGTGGTGCGCATTGTATGGGAGTGTGTTACATTACATTCACTAGTAGGAGTGAGAAAAACATCACGGGGTGGTGCGCATTGTATGGGTGTGTGTTACATTACATTCACTAGTAGGAGTGAGAAAAACATCACGGGGTGGTGCGCATTGTATGGGTGTGTGTTACATTACATTCACTAGTAGGAATGAGAAAAACATCACTGGGTGGTGGGCATTGTATGGATGTGTGTTACATTACATACACTACTAGGAGTGAGAAAAACATCACGTGGTGGTGCGCATTGAAAGGGTCTGTGTTACATTACATTCACTAGCAGGAGTGAGAAAAACATCACGGGGTGGTGCGCATTGTATGGGTGTGTGTTACATTACATTCACTAGTAGGAGTGGGAAAAACATCACGGGGTGGTGCGCATTGTATGGGTGTGTGTTACATTACATTCTCTAGTAGGAGTGAGAAACACATCACGGGTTGGTGTGCATTGTAAGGGTGTGTGTTACATTACATTCAGTAGTAGGAGTGTGAAAAACATCACGGGGTGGTGCGCATTGTATGGGTGTGTGTTACATTACATTCACTAGTAGGAGTGAGAAAAACATCACTAGGTGGTGGGCATTGTATGGGTGTGTGTTACATTAGATTCACTAGTAGGAGTGAGAAAAACATCACGGGGTGGTGCGCATGGTATGGGTGTGTGTTACATTACATTCATTAGTGTGAGTGAGAAAAACATCACGGTGTGGTGCGCACTGTATGGGTGTGTGTTACATTACATTCACTAGTAGGAGTGAGAAAAACATCACGGGGTGGTGCGCATTGTATGGGTGTGTGTTACATTACATTCACTAGTAGGAGTGAGAAAAACATCTCAGGGTGGTGCGCATTGTATGGGTGTGTGTTACATTACATTCACTAGTAGGAGTGAGAAAAACATCACGGAGTGGTGCGCATTGTATGGGTGTGTGTTACATTACTTTCACTAGTAGGAGTGAGAAAAACATCACGGGGTGGTGTGAATCGGAGGGTCTGAATTGGGATAGGCAGTGAGTGGCAATGTAGGATGGAGAAAAGCACCGCGGGGTGGTCAGCATGGGGAGGTCAGGGAACATGCAGTGGCAATGTAGGATAGGTTTCTGAAAAACATCGCGGGGTGGTGCGCATTGTATGGGTGTGTGTTACATTACATTCACTAGTAGGAGTGAGAAAAACTTCACGGGGTGGTGCGCATTGTATGGGTGTGTGTTACATTACATTCACTAGTAGGAGTGAGAAAAACATCACGGGGTGGTGCGCATTGTGTGGGTGTGTGTTACAATACATTCACTAGTAGGAGTGAGAAAAACATCACGGGGTGGTGCGCATTGTATGGGTGTGTGTTACATTACATTCACTAGTAGGAGTGAGAAAAACATCACGGGGTGGTGCGCATTGTATGGGTGTGTGTTAAATTACATTCACTAGTGGGAGTGAGAAAAACATCACGGGGTGGTGCGCATTGAATGGGTGTGTGTTACATTACATTCACTAGTAGGAGTGAGAAAAACATCACGGGGTGGTGGGCATTGTATGGGTGTGTGTTACATTACATTCACTAGTAGGAGTGAGAAAAACATCACGGGGTGGTGCGCATTGTATGGGTGTGTGTTACATTACATTCACTAGCAGGAGTGAGAAAAACATCACGGGGTGGTGCGCATTGTATGGGTGTGTGTTACATTACATTCACTAGTAGGAGTGAGAAAAACATCACGGGGTGGTGCGCATTGTATGGGTGTGTGTTACATTACATTCACTAGTAGGAGTGAGAAAAACATCACGGGGTGGTGCGCATTGTATGGGTGTGTGTTACATTACATTCACTAGTAGGAGTGAGAAAAACGTCACGTGGTGGTGCGCATTGTATGGGTGTGTGTTACATTACATTCACTAGTAGGAGTGAGAAAAACATCACGGGGTGGTGCCATTGTACGGGTGTGTGTTACATTACATTTACTAGTAGGACTGAGAAAAACATCACGGGTTGGTGTGAATCGGAGGGTCTGAAATAGGATAAGCACTGAGTGGCAATGTAGGATGGAGAAAAGCACTGCAGGGTGGTCAGCATGGGGAGGTCAGGGAACATGCAGTGGCAATGTAGGATAGGTTTCTGAAAAACACCGCGGGGTGGTGCGCATTGTATGGGTGTGTGTTACATTACATTCACTAGTAGGAGTGAGAAAAACATCACGGGGTGGTGCGCATTGTATGGGTGTGTGTTACATTACATTCACTAGTAGGAGTGAGAAAAACATCACGGGGTGGTGCGCATTGTATGGGTGTGTGTTACATTACATTCACTAGTAGGAGTGAGAAAAACATCACGGGGTGGTGTGAATCGGAGGGTCTGAATTAGGATAGGCAGTGAGTGGCAATGTAGGATGGAGAAAAGCACCGCGGGGTCATCAGCATGGGGAGGTCAGGGAACATGCAGAGGCAATGTAGGATAGGTTTCTGAAAAACATCGCGGGGTGGTGCGCATTGTATGGGTGTGTGTTACATTAGATACACTAGTAGGAGTGAGAAAAACATCACGGGGTGTTGCGCATTGTATGGGTGTGTGTTACATTACATTCACTAGTAGGAGTGAGAAAAATATCACGTTGTGGTGCGCATTGAATGGGTGTGTGTTACATTACATTCACTAGTAGGAGTGAGAAAAACATCACGGAGTGGTGCGCATTGTATGGGTGTGTGTTACATTACATTCACTAGTAGGAGTGAGAAAAACATCACGGGGTGGTATGAATCAGAGGGTCTGAATTAGGATAGGCAGTGAGTGGCAATGTAGGATGGAGAAAAGCACCGCGGGGTTGTCAGCATGGGGAGGTGAGGGAACATGCAGTGGCAATGTAGGATAGGTTTCTGAAAAACATCGCGGAGTAGTGCGCATTGTATGGGTGTGTGTTACATTACATTCACTAGTAGGAGTGAGAAAACCTTCACGGGGTCGTGCGCATTGTATGGGTGTGTGTTACATTACATTCACTAGTAGGAGTGAGAAAAACATCACGGGGTGGTGCGCATTTTATGGGTGTGTGTTACATTACATTCACTAGTAGGAGTAAGAAAAACATCACGGGGTGGTGCGCATTGTATGGGTATGTGTTGCATTACATTCACTAGTAGGAGTGAGAAAAACATCACGGGGTGGTGCGCATTGTATGGGTGTGTGTTACATTACATTCACTAGTAGGAGTGAGAAAAACATCACGGGGTTGTGCGCATTTTATGGGTGTGTGTTACATTACATTCACTAGTAGGAGTGAGAAAAACATCACGGGGTGGTGCGCATTGTATGGGTGTGTGTTACATTACATTCACTAGTAGGAGTGAGAAAAACATCACGGGGTGGTGCGCATTGTATGGGTGTGTGTTACATTACATTCACTAGTAGGAGTGAGAAAAACATCACGGGGTGGTGCGCATTGTATGGGTGTGTGTTACATTACATTCACTAGTAGGAGTGAGAAAAACATCACGGTGTGGTGCGCATTGTATGTGTGTTACATTACATTCACTAGTAGGAGTGAGAAAAACATCACGGGGTGGTTCGCATTGTATGGGTGTGTGTTACATTACATTCACTAGTAGGAGTGAGAAAAACATCAGGGGGTGGTGCGCATTGTATGGGTGTGTGTTACATTACATTCACTAGTAGGAGTGAGAAAAACATCACGGGGTGGTGCGCATTGTATGGGTGTGTGTTACATTAGATTCAGTAGTAGGAGTGAGAAAAACATCATGGGGTGGTGCGCATTGTATGGGTGTGTGTTACATTAGATTCACTAGTAGGAGTGAGAAAAACATCACGGGGTGGTGCGCATTGTATGGGTGTGTGTTACATTACATTCACTAGTAGGAGCGAGAAAAACATCACGGGGTGGTGCGCATTGTATGGGTGTGTGTTACATTACATTCACTAGTAGGAGTGAGAAAAACATCACGGGGTGGTGCGCATTGTATGGGTGTGTGTTACATTACATTCACTAGTAGGTGTGAGAAAAACATCATGGGGTGGTGCGCATTGTATGGGTGTGTGTTACATTACATTCACTAGTAGGAGTGAGAAAAACATCACGGGGTGGTGTGAATCGGAAGGTCTGAATTAGGATAGGCAGTGAGTGGCAATGTAGGATGGAGAAAAGCACCGCGGGATGGTCAGCATGGGGAGGTCACGGAACATGCAATGGCAATGTAGGATAGGTTTCTACAAAACATCGCGGGGTGGTGCGCATTGTATGGGTGTGTGTTACGTTATATTCAGTAGCAGGAGTGAGAAAAACATCACGGGGTGGTGCGCATTGTATGGGTGTGTGTTACGTTATATTCAGTAGCAGGAGTGAGAAAAATATCACGGGGTGGTGCGCATTGTATGGGTGTGTGTTACTTTACATTCAGTAGCAGGAGTGAGAAAAACATCACGGGGTGGTGCGCATTGTATGGGTGTGTGTTACATTAGATTCACTAGTAGGAGTGAGAAAAACATCACGGAGTGGTGCGCATTGTATGTGTGTGTGTTACATTACATTCACTAGTAGGAGTGAGAAAAACATCACGGGGTGGTGCGCATTGTATGGGTGTGTGTTACATTACATTCACTAGTAGGAGTGAGAAAAACATCACGGGATGGTGCGCATTGTATGGGTGTGTGTTACATTAGATTCAGTAGTAGGAGTGAGAAAAACATCATGGGGTGGTGCGCATTGTATGGGTGTGTGTTACATTAGATTCACTAGTAGGAGTGAGAAAAACATCACGGGGTGGTGCGCATTGTATGGGTGTGTGTTACATTACATTCACTAGTAGGAGCGAGAAAAACATCACGGGGTGGTGCGCATTGTATGGGTGTGTGTTACATTACATTCACTAGTAGGAGTGAGAAAAACATCACGGGGTGGTGCGCATTGTATGGGTGTGTGTTACATTACATTCACTAGTAGGTGTGAGAAAAACATCACGGGGTGGTGCACATTGTATGGGTGTGTGTTACATTACATTCACTAGTAGGAGTGAGAAAAACATCACGGGGTGGTGTGAATCGGAAGGTCTGAATTAGGATAGGCAGTGAGTGGCAATGTAGGATGGAGAAAAGCACCGCGGGATGGTCAGCATGGGGAGGTCACGGAACATGCAATGGCAATGTAGGATAGGTTTCTACAAAACATCGCGGGGTGGTGCGCATTGTATGGGTGTGTGTTACATTAGATTCACTAGTAGGAGTGAGAAAAACATCACGGGTTGGTGCGCATTGTATGGGTTTGTGTTACATTACATTCACTAGTAGGAGTGAAAAAACATCACGGGGTGGTGCGCATTGTATGGGTGTGTATTACGTTATATTCAGTAGCAGGAGTGAGAAAAATATCACGGGGTGGTGCGCATTGTATGGGTGTGTGTTACTTTACATTCAGTAGCAGGAGTGAGAAAAACATCACGGGTGGTGCGCATTGTATGGGTGTGTGTTACATTACATTCACTAGTAGGAGTGAGAAAAACATCACGGGGTGATGCGCATTGTATGGGTGTGTGTTACATTACATTCACTAGTAGGAGTGAGAAAAACATCACGGGGTGGTGCGCATTGTATGGGTGTGTGTTACATTACATTCACTAGTAGGAGTGAGACATTGTATGGGTGTGTGTAGGAGGGGAAGGGGGGGGGGGGGGTTACATTCACTAGTGGGAGTGAGAAAAACATCACGGGGGTGGTGCGCATTGTATGGGTGTGTGTTACATTACATTCACTAGTAGGAGTGAGAAAAACATCACGGGGTGGTGCGCATTGTATGGGTGTGTGTTACATTACATTCACTAGTAGGAGTGAGAAAAACATCACGGGGTGGTGCGCATTGTATGGGTGTG
This sequence comes from Cavia porcellus, assembly GCF_034190915.1. Lineage (NCBI taxonomy): Eukaryota > Metazoa > Chordata > Mammalia > Rodentia > Caviidae > Cavia > Cavia porcellus. The sequence continues at coordinate 109,505 of NW_026947668.1, read as the reverse complement.
TGTTACATTACATTCACTAGTAGGAGTGAGAAAAACATCACGGGGTGGTGCGCATTGTATGGGTGTGTGTTACATTACATTCACTAGTAGGAGTGAGAAAAACATCACGGGGTGGTGCGCATTGTATGGGTGTGTGTTACATTACATTCACTAGTAGGAGTGAGAAAAACAACACGGGGTGGTGCGCATTGTATGGGTGTGTGTTACATTACATTCACTAGTAGGAGTGAGAAAAACGTCACGTGGTGGTGCGCATTGTATGGGTGTGTGTTACATTACATTCACTAGTAGGAGTGAGAAAAACATCACGGGGTGGTGCGCATTGTATGGGTGTGTGTTACATTACATTTACTAGTAGGACTGAGAAAAACATCACGGGTTGGTGTGAATCGGAGGGTCTGAATTAGGATAAGCACTGAGTGGCAATGTAGGATGGAGAAAAGCACTGCGGGGTGGTCAGCATGGGGAGGTCAGGGAACATGCAGTGGCAATGTAGGATAGGTTTCTGAAAAACACCGCGGGGTGGTGCGCATTGTATGGGTGTGTGTTACATTACATTCACTAGTAGGAGTGAGAAAAACATCACGGGGTGGTGCGCATTGTATGGGTGTGTGTTACATTACATTCACTAGTAGGAGTGAGAAAAACATCACGGGGTGGTGCGCATTGTATGGGTGTGTGTTACATTACATTCACTAGTAGGAGTGAGAAAAACATCACGGGGTGGTGTGAATCGGAGGGTCTGAATTAGGATAGGCAGTGAGTGGCAATGTAGGATGGAGAAAAGCACCGCGGGGTCATCAGCATGGGGAGGTCAGGGAACATGCAGTGGCAATGTAGGATAGGTTTCTGAAAAACATCGCGGGGTGGTGCGCATTGTATGGGTGTGTGTTACATTAGATACACTAGTAGGAGTGAGAAAAACATCACGGGGTGTTGCGCATTGTATGGGTGTGTGTTACAATACATTCACTAGTAGGAGTGAGAAAAATATCACGGGGTGGTGCGCATTGAATGGGTGTGTGTTACATTACATTCACTAGTAGGAGTGAGAAAAACATCACGGAGTGGTGCGCATTGTATGGGTGTGTGTTACATTACATTCACTAGTAGGAGTGAGAAAAACATCACGGGGTGGTATGAATCAGAGGGTCTGAATTAGGATAGGCAGTGAGTGGCAATGTAGGATGGAGAAAAGCACCGCGGGGTTGTCATCATGGGGAGGTGAGGGAACATGCAGTGGCAATGTAGGATAGGTTTCTGAAAAACATCGCGGGGTAGTGCGCATTGTATGGGTGTGTGTTACATTACATTCACTAGTAGGAGTGAGAAAACCTTCACGGGGTGGTGCGCATTGTATGGGTGTGTGTTACATTACATTCACTAGTAGGAGTAAGAAAAACATCACGGGGTGGTGCGCATTGTATGGGTTTGTGTTGCATTACATTCACTAGTAGGAGTGAGAAAAACATCACGGGGTGGTGCGCATTGTATGGGTGTGTGTTACATTACATTCACTAGTAGGAGTGAGAAAAACATCACGGGGTTGTGCGCATTTTATGGGTGTGTGTTACATTACATTCACTAGTAGGAGTGAGAAAAACATCACGGGGTGGTGCGCATTGTATGGGTGTGTGTTACATTACATTCACTAGTAGGAGTGAGAAAAACATCACGGGGTGGTGCGCATTGTATGGGTGTGTGTTACATTACATTCACTAGTAGGAGTGAGAAAAACATCACGGGGTGGTGCGCATTGTATGGGTGTGTGTTACATTACATTCACTAGTAGGAGTGAGAAAAACATCACGGTGTGGTGCGCATTGTATGTGTGTTACATTACATTCACTAGTAGGAGTGAGAAAAACATCACGGGGTGGTTCGCATTGTATGGGTGTGTGTTACATTACATTCACTAGTAGGAGTGAGAAAAACATCACGGGGTGGTGCGCATTGTATGGGTGTGTGTTACATTAGATTCAGTAGTAGGAGTGAGAAAAGCATCATGGGGTGGTGCGCATTGTATGGGTGTGTGTTACATTAGATTCACTAGGAGGAGTGAGAAAAACATCACGGGGTGGTGCGCATTGTATGGGTGTGTGTTACATTACATTCACTAGTAGGAGCGAGAAAAACATCACGGGGTGGTGCGCATTGTATGGGTGTGTGTTACATTACATTCACTAGTAGGAGTGAGAAAAACATCACGGGGTGGTGCGCATTGTATGGGTGTGTGTTACATTACATTCACTAGTAGGTGTGAGAAAAACATCATGGGGTGGTGCGCATTGTATGGGTGTGTGTTACATTACATTCACTAGTAGGAGTGAGAAAAACATCACGGGGTGGTGTGAATCGGAAGGTCTGAATTAGGATAGGCAGTGAGTGGCAATGTAGGATGGAGAAAAGCACCGCGGGATGGTCAGCATGGGGAGGTCACGGAACATGCAATGGCAATGTAGGATAGGTTTCTACAAAACATCGCGGGGTGGTGCGCATTGTATGGGTGTGTGTTACATTAGATTCACTAGTAGGAGTGAGAAAAACATCACGGGGTGGTGCGCATTGTATGGGTGTGTGTTACATTACATTCACTAGTAGGAGTGAAAAAAACATCACGGGGTGGTGCGCATTGTATGGGTGTGTGTTACGTTATATTCAGTAGCAGGAGTGAGAAAAATATCACGGGGTGGTGCGCATTGTATGGGTGTGTGTTACTTTACATTTAGTAGCAGGAGTGAGAAAAACATCACGGGGTGGTGCGCATTGTATGGGTGTGTGTTACATTACATTCACTAGTAGGAGTGAGAAAAACATCACGGGGTGGTGCGCATTGTATGGGTGTGTGTTACATTACATTCACTAGTAGGAGTGAGAAAAACATCACGGGGTGGTGCGCATTGTATGGGTGTGTGTTACATTACATTCACTAGTAGGAATGAGAAAAACATCACTGGGTGGTGCGCATTGTATGGATGTGTGTTACATTACATTCACTACTAGGAGTGAGAAAAACATCACGGGGTGGTGCGCATTGAATGGGTGTGTGTTACATTAGATTCACTAGTAGGAGTGAGAAAAACATCACGGGGTGGTGCGCATGGTATGTGTGTGTGTTACATTACATTCATTAGTGGGAGTGAGAAAAACATCACGGGGTGGTGCGCACTGTATGGGTGTGTGTTACATTACATTCACTAGTAGGAGTGACAAAAACATCACGGGGTGGTGCGCATTGTATGGGTGTGTGTTACATTACATTCACTAGTAGGAGTGAGAAACACATCACGGGTTGGTGTGCATTGTAAGGGTGTGTGTTACATTACATTCAGTAGTAGGAGTGTGAAAAACATCACGGGGTGGTGCGCATTGTATGGGTGTGTGTTACATTACATTCACTAGTAGGAGTGAGAAAAACATCACTAGGTGGTGGGCATTTTATGGGTGTGTGTTACATTAGATTCACTAGTAGGAGTGAGAAAAACATCACGGGGTGGTGCGCATGGTATGGGTGTGTGTTACATTACATTCATTAGTGGGAGTGAGAAAAACATCACGGGGTGGTGCGCACTGTATGGGTGTGTGTTACATTACATTCACTAGTAGGAGTGAGAAAAACATCACGGGGTGGTGCGCATTGTATGGGTGTGTGTTACATTACATTCACTAGTAGGAGTGAGAAAAACATCACCGGGTGGTGCGCATTGTATGGGTGTGTGTTACATTACATTCACTAGTAGGAGTGAGAAAAACATCACGGGGTGGTGCGCATTGTATGGGTGTGTGTTACATTACATTCACTAGTAGGAGTGAGAAAAACATCACGGGGTGGTGTGAATCGGAGGGTCTGAATTGGGATAGGCAGTGAGTGGCAATGTAGGATGGAGAAAAGCACCGCGGGGTGGTCAGCATGGGGAGGTCAGGGAACATGCAGTGGCAATGTAGGATAGGTTTCTGAAAAACATCGCGGGGTGGTGCGCATTGTATGGGTGTGTGTTACATTACATTCACTAGTAGGAGTGAGAAAAACATCACGGGGTGGTGCGCATTGTATGGGTGTGTGTTACATTACATTCACTAGTAGGAGTGAGAAAAACATCACGGGGTGGTGCGCATTGTATGGGTGTGTGTTACATTACATTCACTAGTAGGAGTGAGAAAAACATCACGGGGTGGTGCGCATTGTATGGGTGTGTGTTACATTACATTCACTAGTAGGAGTGAGAAAAACATCATGGGGTGGTGCGCATTGTATGGGTGTGTGTTAATTTACATTCACTAGTGGGAGTGAGAAAAACATCACGGGGTGGTGCGCATTGTATGGGTGTGTGTTACATTACATTCACTAGTAGGAGTGAGAAAAACATCACGGGGTGGTGCGCATTGTATGGGTGTGTGTTACATTACATTCACTAGTAGGAGTGAGAAAAACATCACGGGGTGGTGCGCATTGTATGGGTGTGTGTTACATTACATTCACTAGTAGGAGTGAGAAAAACATCACGGGGTGGTGCGCATTGTATGGGTGTGTGTTACATTACATTCACTAGTAGGAGTGAGAAAAATATCACGGGGTGGTGCGCATTGTATGGGTGTGTCTTACATTACATTCACTAGTAGGAGTGAGAAAAACATCACGGGGTGGTGCGCATTGTATGGGTGTGTGTTACATTACATTCACTAGTAGGAGTGAGAAAAACATCACGGGGTGGTGCGCATTGTATGGGTGTGTGTTACATTACATTCACTAGTAGGAGTGAGAAAAACATCACGGGGTGGTGTGAATCGGAGGGTCTGAATTAGGATAGGCAGTGAGTGGCAATGTAGGATGGAGAAAAGCACAGCGGGGTGGTCAGCATGGGGAGGTCAGGGAACATGCAGTGGCAATGTAGGATAGGTTTCTGAAAAACATCGCGGGGTGGTGCGCATTGTATGGGTGTGTGTTACATTACATTCACTAGTAGGAGTGAGAAAAACATCACGGGTTGGTGCGCATTGTATGGGTGTGTGTTACATTTCATTCACTAGTAGGAGTGAGAAAAACATCACGAGGTGGTGCGCATTGTATAGGTGTGTGTTAGATTACATTCACTAGTAGGAGTGAGAAAAACATCACGGGGTGGTGAGCATTGTATGGGTGTGTGTTACATTACATTCACTAGTAGGAGTGAAAAAAACATCACGGGGTGGTGCGCATTGTATGGGTGTGTGTTACATTACATTCACTAGTAGGAGTGAGAAAAACATCACGGGGTGGTGCGCATTGTATGGGTGTGTGTTACATTACATTCACTAGTAGGAGTGAGAAAAACATCACGGGGTGGTGCGCATTGTATGGGTGTGTGTTACATTACATTCACTAGTAGGAGTGAGAAAAACATCACGGGGTGGTGCGCATTGTATGGGTGTGTGTTACATTACATTCACTAGTAGGAGTGAGAAAAACGTCACGGGGTGGTGCGCATTGTATGGGTGTGTGTTACATTACATTCACTAGTAGGAGTGAGAAAAACGTCACGTGGTGGTGCGCATTGTATGGGTGTGTGTTACATTACATTCACTAGTAGGAGTGAGAAAAACATCACGGGGTGGTGCGCATTGTACGGGTGTGTGTTACATTACTTTTACTAGTAGGACTGAGAGAAACATCACGGGTTGGTGTGAATCGGAGGGTCTGAATTAGGAAAAGCACTGAGTGGCAATGTAGGATGGAGAAAAGCACTGCGGGGTGGTCAGCATGGGGAGGTCAGGGAACATGCAGTGGCAATGTAGGATAGGTTTCTGAAAAACACCGCGGGGTGGTGCGCATTGTATGGGTGTGTGTTACATTACATTCACTAGTAGGAGTGAGAAAAATATCACGGGGTGGTGCGCATTGTATGGGTGTGTCTTACATTACATTCACTAGTAGGAGTGAGAAAAACATCACGGGGTGGTGCGCATTGTATGGGTGTGTGTTACATTACATTCACTAGTAGGAGTGAGAAAAACATCACGGGGTGGTGCGCATTGTATGGGTGTGTGTTACATTACATTCACTAGTAGGAGTGAGAAAAACATCACGGGGTGGTGTGAATCGGAGGGTCTGAATTAGGATAGGCAGTGAGTGGCAATGTAGGATGGAGAAAAGCACAGCGGGGTGGTCAGCATGGGGAGGTCAGGGAACATGCAGTGGCAATGTAGGATAGGTTTCTGAAAAACATCGCGGGGTGGTGCGCATTGTATGGGTGTGTGTTACATTACATTCACTAGTAGGAGTGAGAAAAACATCACGGGGTGGTGCGCATTGTATGGGTGTGTGTTACATTTCATTCACTAGTAGGAGTGAGAAAAACATCACGAGGTGGTGCGCATTGTATAGGTGTGTGTTAGATTACATTCACTAGTAGGAGTGAGAAAAACATCACGGGGTGGTGAGCATTGTATGGGTGTGTGTTACATTACATTCACTAGTAGGAGTGAAAAAAACATCACGGGGTGGTGCGCATTGTATGGGTGTGTGTTACATTACATTCACTAGTAGGAGTGAGAAAAACATCACGGGGTGGTGCGCATTGTATGGGTGTGTGTTACATTACATTCACTAGTAGGAGTGAGAAAAACATCACGGGGTGGTGCGCATTGTATGGGTGTGTGTTACATTACATTCACTAGTAGGAGTGAGAAAAACATCACGGGGTGGTGTGAATCGGAGGGTCTGAATTAGGATAGGCAGTGAGTGGCAATGTAGGATGGAGAAAAGCACCGCGGGATGGTCAGCATGGGGAGGTCACGGAACATGCAATGGCAATGTAGGATAGGTTTCTACAAAACATCGCGGGGGGGTGCGCATTGTATGGGTGTGTGTTACATTAGATTCACTAGTAGGAGTGAGAAAAACATCACGGGGTGGTGCGCATTGTATGGGTGTGTGTTACATTACATTCACTAGTAGGAGTGAAAAAAACATCACGGGGTGGTGCGCATTGTATGGGTGTGTGTTACGTTATATTCAGTAGCAGGAGTGAGAAAAATATCACGGGGTGGTGCGCATTGTATGGGTGTGTGTTACTTTACATTCAGTAGCAGGAGTGAGAAAAACATCACGGGGTGGTGCGCATTGTATGGGTGTGTGTTACATTACATTCACTAGTAGGAGTGAGAAAAACATCACGGGGTGGTGCGCATTGTATGGGTGTGTGTTACATTACATTCACTAGTAGGAGTGAGAAAAACATCACGGGGTGGTGCGCATTGTATGGGTGTGTGTTACATTACATTCACTAGTAGGAATGAGAAAAACATCACTGGGTGGTGCGCATTGTATGGATGTGTGTTACATTACATTCACTACTAGGAGTGAGAAAAACATCACGGGGTGGTGCGCATTGAATGGGTGTGTGTTACATTAGATTCACTAGTAGGAGTGAGAAAAACATCACGGGGTGGTGCGCATGGTATGGGTGTGTGTTACATTACATTCATTAGTGGGAGTGAGAAAAACATCACGGGGTGGTGCGCACTGTATGGGTGTGTGTTACATTACATTCACTAGTAGGAGTGAGAAAAACATCACGGGGTGGTGCGCATTGTATGGGTGTGTGTTACATTACATTCACTAGTAGGAGTGAGAAAAACATCACAGGGTGGTGCGCATTGTATGGGTGTGTGTTACATTACATTCACTAGTAGGAGTGAGAAAAACATCACAGGGTGGTGCGCATTGTATGGGTGTGTGTTACATTACATTCACTAGTAGGAGTGAGAAAAACATCACAGGGTGGTGCGCATTGTATGGGTGTGTGTTACATTACATTCACTAGTAGGAGTGAGAAAAACATCACGGTGTGGTGCGCATTGTATGGGTGTGTGTTACATTACATTCACTAGTAGGAGTGAGAAAAACATCACGGGGTGGTGTGAATCGGAGGGTCTGAATTGGGATAGGCAGTGAGTGGCAATGTAGGATGGAGAAAAGCACCGCGGGGTGGTCAGCATGGGGAGGTCAGGGAACATGCAGTGGCAATGTAGGATAGGTTTCTGAAAAACATCGCGGGGTGGTGGGCATTGTATGGGTGTGTGTTACATTACATTCACTAGTAGGAGTGAGAAACACATCACGGGTTGGTGTGCATTGTAAGGGTGTGTGTTACATTACATTCAGTAGTAGGAGAGTGAAAAACATCACGGGGTGGTGCGCATTGTATGGGTGTGTGTTACATTACATTCACTAGTAGGAGTGAGAAAAACATCACTAGGTGGTGGGCATTGTATGGGTGTGTGTTACATTAGATTCACTAGTAGGAGTGAGAAAAACATCACGGGGTGGTGCGCATGGTATGGGTGTGTGTTACATTACATTCATTAGTGGGAGTGAGAAAAACATCACGGGGTGGTGCGCACTGTATGGGTGTGTGTTACATTACATTCACTAGTAGGAGTGAGAAAAACATCACGGGGTGGTGCGCATTGTATGGGTGTGTGTTACATTACATTCACTAGTAGGAGTGAGAAAAACATCACCGGGTGGTGCGCATTGTATGGGTGTGTGTTACATTACATTCACTAGTAGGAGTGAGAAAAACATCACGGGGTGGTGCGCATTGTATGGGTGTGTGTTACATTACATTCACTAGTAGGAGTGAGAAAAACATCACGGGGTGGTGTGAATCGGAGGGTCTGAATTGGGATAGGCAGTGAGTGGCAATGTAGGATGGAGAAAAGCACCGCGGGGTGGTCAGCATGGGGAGGTCAGGGAACATGCAGTGGCAATGTAGGATAGGTTTCTGAAAAACATCGCGGGGTGGTGCGCATTGTATGGGTGTGTGTTACATTACATTCACTAGTAGGAGTGAGAAAAACATCACGGGGTGGTGCGCATCGTATGGGTGTGTGTTACATTACATTCACTAGTAGGAGTGAGAAAAACATCACGGGGTGGTGCGCATTGTATGGGTGTGTGTTACATTACATTCACTAGTAGGAGTGAGAAAAACATCACGGGGTGGTGCGCATTGTATGGGTGTGTGTTACATTACATTCACTAGTAGGAGTGAGAAAAACATCACGGGGTGGTGCGCATTGTATGGGTGTGTGTTAAATTACATTCACTAGTGGGAGTGAAAAAAACATCACGGGGTGGTGCGCATTGTATGGGTGTGTGTTACATTACATTCACTAGTAGGAGTGAGAAAAACATCACGGGGTGGTGCGCATTGTATGGGTGTGTGTTACATTACATTCACTAGTAGGAGTGAGAAAAACATCACGGGGTGGTGCGCATTGTATGGGTGTGTGTTACATTACATTCACTAGTAGGAGTGAGAAAAACATCACGGGGTGGTGCGCATTGAATGGGTGTGTGTTACATTACATTCACTAGTAGGAGTGAGAAAAACATCACGGGGTGGTGCGCATTGTATGGGTGTGTGTTACATTACATTCACTAGTAGGAGTGAGAAAAACGTCACGGGGTGGTGCGCATTGTATGGGTGTGTGTTACATTACATTCACTAGTAGGAGTGAGAAAAACGTCACGTGGTGGTGCGCATTGTATGGGTGTGTGTTACATTACATTCACTAGTAGGAGTGAGAAAAACATCACGGGGTGGTGCGCATTGTACGGGTGTGTGTTACATTACATTTACTAGTAGGACTGAGAAAAACATCACGGGTTGGTGTGAATCGGAGGGTCTGAATTAGGATAAGCACTGAGTGGCAATGTAGGATGGAGAAAAGCACTGCGGGGTGGTCAGCATGGGGAGGTCAGGGAACATGCAGTGGCAATGTAGGATAGGTTTCTGAAAAACACCGCGGGGTGGTGCGCATTGTATGGGTGTGTGTTACATTACATTCACTAGTAGGAGTGAGAAAAATATCACGGGGTGGTGCGCATTGTATGGGTGTGTCTTACATTACATTCACTAGTAGGAGTGAGAAAAACATCACGGGGTGGTGCGCATTGTATGGGTGTGTGTTACATTACATTCACTAGTAGGAGTGAGAAAAACATCACGGGGTGGTGCGCATTGTATGGGTGTGTGTTACATTACATTCACTAGTAGGAGTGAGAAAAACATCACGGGGTGGTGCGCATTGTATGGGTGTGTGTTACATTACATTCACTAGTAGGAGTGAGAAAAACATCACGGGGTGGTGCGCATTGTATGGGTGTGTGTTACATTACATTCACTAGTAGGAGTGAGAAAAACATCACTAGGTGGTGGGCATTGTATGGGTGTGTGTTACATTAGATTCACTAGTAGGAGTGAGAAAAACATCACGGGGTGGTGCGCATGGTATGGGTGTGTGTTACATTACATTCATTAGTGGGAGTGAGAAAAACATCACGGGGTGGTGCGCACTGTATGGGTGTGTATTACATTACATTCACTAGTAGGAGTGAGAAAAACATCACGGGGTGGTGCGCATTGTATGGGTGTGTGTTACATTACATTCACTAGTAGGAGTGAGAAAAACATCACCGGGTGGTGCGCATTGTATGGGTGTGTGTTACATTACATTCACTAGTAGGAGTGAGAAAAACATCACGGGGTGGTGCGCATTGTATGGGTGTGTGTTACATTACATTCACTAGTAGGAGTGAGAAAAACATCACGGGGTGGTGTGAATCGGAGGGTCTGAATTGGGATAGGCAGTGAGTGGCAATGTAGGATGGAGAAAAGCACCGCGGGGTGGTCAGCATGGGGAGGTCAGGGAACATGCAGTGGCAATGTAGGATAGGTTTCTGAAAAACATCGCGGGGTGCTGCGCATTGTATGGGTGTGTGTTACATTACATTCACTAGTAGGAGTGAGAAAAACATCACGGGGTGGTGCGCATTGTATGGGTGTGTGTTACATTACATTCACTAGTAGGAGTGAGAAAAACATCACGGGGTGGTGCGCATTGTATGGGTGTGTGTTACATTACATTCACTAGTAGGAATGAGAAAAACATCACTGGGTGGTGCGCATTGTATGGATGTGTGTTACATTACATTCACTACTAGGAGTGAGAAAAACATCACTGGGTGGTGCGCATTGAATGGGTGTGTGTTACATTAGATTCACTAGTAGGAGTGAGAAAAACATCACGGGGTGGTGCGCATGGTATGGGTGTGTGTTACATTACATTCATTAGTGGGAGTGAGAAAAACATCACGGGGTGGTGCGCACTGTATGGGTGTGTGTTACATTACATTCACTAGTAGGAGTGAGAAAAACATCACGGGGTGGTGCGCATTGTATGGGTGTGTGTTACATTACATTCACTAGTAGGAGTGAGAAAAACATCACAGGGTGGTGCGCATTGTATGGGTGTGTGTTACATTACATTCACTAGTAGGAGTGAGAAAAACATCACAGGGTGGTGCGCATTGTATGGGTGTGTGTTACATTACATTCACTAGTAGGAGTGAGAAAAACATCACAGGGTGGTGCGCATTGTGTGGGTGTGTGTTACATTACATTCACTAGTAGGAGTGAGAAAAACATCACGGGGTGGTGCGCATTGTATGGGTGTGTGTTACATTACATTCACTAGTAGGAGTGAGAAAAACATCACGGGGTGGTGTGAATCGGAGGGTCTGAATTGGGATAGGCAGTGAGTGGCAATGTAGGATGGAGAAAAGCACCGCGGGGTGGTCAGCATGGTGAGGTCAGGGAACATGCAGTGGCAATGTAGGATAGGTTTCTGAAAAACATCGCGGGGTGGTGCGCATTGTATGGGTGTGTGTTACATTACATTCACTAGTAGGAGTGAGAAACACATCACGGGTTGGTGTGCATTGTAAGGGTGTGTGTTACATTACATTCAGTAGTAGGAGTGTGAAAAACATCACGGGGTGGTGCGCATTGTATGGGTGTGTGTTACATTACATTCACTAGTAGGAGTGAGAAAAACATCACTAGGTGGTGGGCATTGTATGGGTGTGTGTTACATTAGATTCACTAGTAGGAGTGAGAAAAACATCACGGGGTGGTGCGCATGGTATGGGTGTGTGTTACATTACATTCTTTAGTGGGAGTGAGAAAAACATCACGGGGTGGTGCGCAGTGTATGAGTGTGTGTTACATTACATTCACTAGTAGGAGTGAGAAAAACATCACGGGGTGGTGCGCATTGTATGGGTGTGTGTTACATTACATTCACTAGTAGGAGTGAGAAAAACATCACCGGGTGGTGCGCATTGTATGGGTGTGTGTTACATTACATTCACTAGTAGGAGTGAGAAAAACATCACGGGGTGGTGCGCATTATATGGGTGTGTGTTACATTACATTCACTAGTAGGAGTGAGAAAAACATCACGGGTGGTGTGAATCGGAGGGTCTGATTTGGGATAGGCAGTGAGTGGCAATGTAGGATGGAGAAAAGCACCGCGGGGTGGTCAGCATGGGGAGGTCAGGGAACATGCAGTGGCAATGTAGGGTAGGTTTCTGAAAAACATCGCGGGGTGGTGCGCATTGTATGGGTGTGTGTTACATTACATTCACTAGTAGGAGTGAGAAAAACATCACGGGGTGGTGCGCATTGTATGGGTGTGTGTTACATTACATTCACTAGTAGGAGTGAGAAAAACATCACGGGGTGGTGCGCATTGTATGGGTGTGTGTTACATTACATTCACTAGTAGGAGTGAGAAAAACATCACGGGGTGGTGCGCATTGTATGGGTGTGTGTTACATTACATTCACTAGTAGGAGTGAGAAAAACATCACGGAGTGGTGCGCATTGTATGGGTGTGTGTTACATTACATTCACTAGTAGGAGTGAGAAAAACGTCACGGGGTGGTGCGCATTGTATGGGTGTGTGTTACATTACATTCACTAGTAGGAGTGAGAAAAACGTCACGTGGTGGTGCGCATTGTATGGGTGTGTGTTACATTACATTCACTAGTAGGAGTGAGAAAAACATCACGGGGTGGTGCGCATTGTACGGGTGTGTGTTACATTACATTTACTAGTAGGACTGAGAAAAACATCACGGGTTGGTGTGAATCGGAGGGTCTGAATTAGGATAAGCACTGAGTGGCAATGTAGGATGGAGAAAAGCACTGCGGGGTGGTCAGCATGGGGAGGTCAGGGAACATGCAGTGGCAATGTAGGATAGGTTTCTGAAAAACACCGCGGGGTGGTGCGCATTGTATGGGTGTGTGTTACATTACATTCACTAGTAGGAGTGAGAAAAATATCACGGGGTGGTGCGCATTGTATGGGTGTGTCTTACATTACATTCACTAGTAGGAGTGAGAAAAACATCACGGGGGGTGCGCATTGTATGGGTGTGTGTTACATTACATTCACTAGTAGGAGTGAGAAAAACATCACGGGGTGGTGCGCATTGTATGGGTGTGTGTTACATTACATTCACTAGTAGGAGCGAGAAAAACATCACGGGGTGGTGCGCATTGTATGGGTGTGTGTTACATTACATTCACTAGTAGGAGTGAGAAAAACATCACGGGGTGGTGCGCATTGTATGGGTGTGTGTTACATTACATTCACTAGTAGGTGTGAGAAAAACATCATGGGGTGGTGCGCATTGTATGGGTGTGTGTTACATTACATTCACTAGTAGGAGTGAGAAAAACATCACGGGGTGGTGTGAATCGGAAGGTCTGAATTAGGATAGGCAGTGAGTGGCAATGTAGGATGGAGAAAAGCACCGCGGGATGGTCAGCATGGGGAGGTCACGGAACATGCAATGGCAATGTAGGATAGGTTTCTGAAAAACATCGCGGGGTGGTGCGCATTGTATGGGTGTGTATTACATTAGATTCACTAGTAGGAGTGAGAAAAACATCACGGGGTGGTGCGCATTGTATGGGTGTGTGTTACATTACATTCACTAGTAGGAGTGAAAAAAACATCACGGGGTGGTGCGCATTGTATGGGTGTGTGTTACATTATATTCAGTAGCAGGAGTGAGAAAAATATCACGGGGTGGTGCGCATTGTATGGGTGTGTGTTACTTTACATTCAGTAGCAGGAGTGAGAAAAACATCACGGGGTGGTGCACATTTTATGGGTGTGTGTTACATTACATTCACTAGTAGGAGTGAGAAAAACATCACGGGGTGGTGTGAATCGGAGGGTCTGAATTGGGATAGGCAGTGAGTGGCAATGTAGGATGGAGAAAAGCACCGCGGGGTGGTCAGCATGGGGAGGTCAGGGAACATGCAGTGGCAATGTAGGATAGGTTTCTGAAAAACATCGCGGGGTGGTGCGCATTGTATGGGTGTGTGTTACATTACATTCACTAGTAGGAGTGAGAAACACATCACGGGTTGGTGTGCATTGTAAGGGTGTGTGTTACATTACATTCAGTAGTAGGAGTGTGAAAAACATCACGGGGTGGTGCGCATTGTATGGGTGTGTGTTACATTACATTCACTAGTAGGAGTGAGAAAAACATCACTAGGTGGTGGGCATTGTATGGGTGTGTGTTACATTAGATTCACTAGTAGGAGTGAGAAAAACATCACGGGGTGGTGCGCATGGTATGGGTGTGTGTTACATTACATTCATTAGTGGGAGTGAGAAAAACATCACGGGGTGGTGCGCACTGTATGGGTGTGTGTTACATTACATTCACTAGTAGGAGTGAGAAAAACATCACGGGGTGGTGCACATTGTATGGGTGTGTGTTACATTACATTCACTAGTAGGAGTGAGAAAAACATCACGGGGTGGTGCGCATTGTAAGGGTGTGTGTTACATTACATTCAGTAGTAGGAGTGTGAAAAACATCACGGGGTGGTGCGCATTTTATGGGTGTGTGTTACATTACATTCACTAGTAGGAGTGAGAAAAACATCACTAGGTTGTGGGCATTGTATGGGTGTGTGTTACATTAGATTCACTAGTAGGAGTGAGAAAAACATCACGGGGTGGTGCGCATGGTATGGGTGTGTGTTACATTACATTCATTAGTGGGAGTGAGAAAAACATCACGGGGTGGTGCGCACTGTTTGGGTGTGTGTTACATTACATTCACTAGTAGGAGTGAGAAAAACATCACGGGGTGGTGCGCATTGTATGGGTGTGTGTTACATTACATTCACTAGTAGGAGTGAGAAAAACATCACGGGGTGGTGTGAATCGGAGGGTCTGAATTGGGATAGGCAGTGAGTGGCAATGTAGGATGGAGAAAAGCACCGCGGGGTGGTCAGCATGGGGAGGTCAGGGAACATGCAGTGGCAATGTAGGATAGGTTTCTGAAAAACATCGCGGGGTGGTGCGCATTGTATGGGTGTGTGTTACATTACATTCACTAGTAGGAGTGAGAAACACATCACGGGTTGGTGTGCATTGTAAGGGTGTGTGTTACATTACATTCAGTAGTAGGAGTGTGAAAAACATCACGGGGTGGTGCGCATTGTATGGGTGTGTGTTACATTACATTCACTAGTAGGAGTGAGAAAAACATCACGGGGTGGTGCGCATTGTATGGGTGTGTGTTACATTACATTCACTAGTAGGAGTGAGAAAAACATCACGGGGTGGTGCGCATTGTATGGGTGTGTGTTACATTACATTCACTAGTAGGAGTGAGAAAAACATCACTAGGTGGTGGGCATTGTATGGGTGTGTGTTACATTAGATTCACTAGTAGGAGTGAGAAAAACATCACGGGGTGGTGCGCATGGTATGGGTGTGTGTTACATTACATTCATTAGTGGGAGTGAGAAAAACATCACGGGGTGGTGCGCACTGTATGGGTGTGTATTACATTACATTCACTAGTAGGAGTGAGAAAAACATCACGGGGTGGTGCGCATTGTATGGGTGTGTGTTACATTACATTCACTAGTAGGAGTGAGAAAAACATCACCGGGTGGTGCGCATTGTATGGGTGTGTGTTACATTACATTCACTAGTAGGAGTGAGAAAAACATCACGGGGTGGTGCGCATTGTATGGGTGTGTGTTACATTACATTCACTAGTAGGAGTGAGAAAAACATCACGGGGTGGTGTGAATCGGAGGGTCTGAATTGGGATAGGCAGTGAGTGGCAATGTAGGATGGAGAAAAGCACCGCGGGGTGGTCAGCATGGGGAGGTCAGGGAACATGCAGTGGCAATGTAGGATAGGTTTCTGAAAAACATCGCGGGGTGCTGCGCATTGTATGGGTGTGTGTTACATTACATTCACTAGTAGGAGTGAGAAAAACATCACGGGGTGGTGCGCATTGTATGGGTGTGTGTTACATTACATTCACTAGTAGGAGTGAGAAAAACATCACGGGGTGGTGCGCATTGTATGGGTGTGTGTTACATTACATTCACTAGTAGGAATGAGAAAAACATCACTGGGTGGTGCGCATTGTATGGATGTGTGTTACATTACATTCACTACTAGGAGTGAGAAAAACATCACTGGGTGGTGCGCATTGAATGGGTGTGTGTTACATTAGATTCACTAGTAGGAGTGAGAAAAACATCACGGGGTGGTGCGCATGGTATGGGTGTGTGTTACATTACATTCATTAGTGGGAGTGAGAAAAACATCACGGGGTGGTGCGCACTGTATGGGTGTGTGTTACATTACATTCACTAGTAGGAGTGAGAAAAACATCACGGGGTGGTGCGCATTGTATGGGTGTGTGTTACATTACATTCACTAGTAGGAGTGAGAAAAACATCACAGGGTGGTGCGCATTGTATGGGTGTGTGTTACATTACATTCACTAGTAGGAGTGAGAAAAACATCACAGGGTGGTGCGCATTGTATGGGTGTGTGTTACATTACATTCACTAGTAGGAGTGAGAAAAACATCACAGGGTGGTGCGCATTGTGTGGGTGTGTGTTACATTACATTCACTAGTAGGAGTGAGAAAAACATCACGGGGTGGTGCGCATTGTATGGGTGTGTGTTACATTACATTCACTAGTAGGAGTGAGAAAAACATCACGGGGTGGTGTGAATCGGAGGGTCTGAATTGGGATAGGCAGTGAGTGGCAATGTAGGATGGAGAAAAGCACCGCGGGGTGGTCAGCATGGTGAGGTCAGGGAACATGCAGTGGCAATGTAGGATAGGTTTCTGAAAAACATCGCGGGGTGGTGCGCATTGTATGGGTGTGTGTTACATTACATTCACTAGTAGGAGTGAGAAACACATCACGGGTTGGTGTGCATTGTAAGGGTGTGTGTTACATTACATTCAGTAGTAGGAGTGTGAAAAACATCACGGGGTGGTGCGCATTGTATGGGTGTGTGTTACATTACATTCACTAGTAGGAGTGAGAAAAACATCACTAGGTGGTGGGCATTGTATGGGTGTGTGTTACATTAGATTCACTAGTAGGAGTGAGAAAAACATCACGGGGTGGTGCGCATGGTATGGGTGTGTGTTACATTACATTCTTTAGTGGGAGTGAGAAAAACATCACGGGGTGGTGCGCAGTGTATGAGTGTGTGTTACATTACATTCACTAGTAGGAGTGAGAAAAACATCACGGGGTGGTGCGCATTGTATGGGTGTGTGTTACATTACATTCACTAGTAGGAGTGAGAAAAACATCACCGGGTGGTGCGCATTGTATGGGTGTGTGTTACATTACATTCACTAGTAGGAGTGAGAAAAACATCACGGGGTGGTGCGCATTATATGGGTGTGTGTTACATTACATTCACTAGTAGGAGTGAGAAAAACATCACGGGTGGTGTGAATCGGAGGGTCTGATTTGGGATAGGCAGTGAGTGGCAATGTAGGATGGAGAAAAGCACCGCGGGGTGGTCAGCATGGGGAGGTCAGGGAACATGCAGTGGCAATGTAGGGTAGGTTTCTGAAAAACATCGCGGGGTGGTGCGCATTGTATGGGTGTGTGTTACATTACATTCACTAGTAGGAGTGAGAAAAACATCACGGGGTGGTGCGCATTGTATGGGTGTGTGTTACATTACATTCACTAGTAGGAGTGAGAAAAACATCACGGGGTGGTGCGCATTGTATGGGTGTGTGTTACATTACATTCACTAGTAGGAGTGAGAAAAACATCACGGGGTGGTGCGCATTGTATGGGTGTGTGTTACATTACATTCACTAGTAGGAGTGAGAAAAACATCACGGAGTGGTGCGCATTGTATGGGTGTGTGTTACATTACATTCACTAGTAGGAGTGAGAAAAACGTCACGGGGTGGTGCGCATTGTATGGGTGTGTGTTACATTACATTCACTAGTAGGAGTGAGAAAAACGTCACGTGGTGGTGCGCATTGTATGGGTGTGTGTTACATTACATTCACTAGTAGGAGTGAGAAAAACATCACGGGGTGGTGCGCATTGTACGGGTGTGTGTTACATTACATTTACTAGTAGGACTGAGAAAAACATCACGGGTTGGTGTGAATCGGAGGGTCTGAATTAGGATAAGCACTGAGTGGCAATGTAGGATGGAGAAAAGCACTGCGGGGTGGTCAGCATGGGGAGGTCAGGGAACATGCAGTGGCAATGTAGGATAGGTTTCTGAAAAACACCGCGGGGTGGTGCGCATTGTATGGGTGTGTGTTACATTACATTCACTAGTAGGAGTGAGAAAAATATCACGGGGTGGTGCGCATTGTATGGGTGTGTCTTACATTACATTCACTAGTAGGAGTGAGAAAAACATCACGGGGGGTGCGCATTGTATGGGTGTGTGTTACATTACATTCACTAGTAGGAGTGAGAAAAACATCACGGGGTGGTGCGCATTGTATGGGTGTGTGTTACATTACATTCACTAGTAGGAGCGAGAAAAACATCACGGGGTGGTGCGCATTGTATGGGTGTGTGTTACATTACATTCACTAGTAGGAGTGAGAAAAACATCACGGGGTGGTGCGCATTGTATGGGTGTGTGTTACATTACATTCACTAGTAGGTGTGAGAAAAACATCATGGGGTGGTGCGCATTGTATGGGTGTGTGTTACATTACATTCACTAGTAGGAGTGAGAAAAACATCACGGGGTGGTGTGAATCGGAAGGTCTGAATTAGGATAGGCAGTGAGTGGCAATGTAGGATGGAGAAAAGCACCGCGGGATGGTCAGCATGGGGAGGTCACGGAACATGCAATGGCAATGTAGGATAGGTTTCTGAAAAACATCGCGGGGTGGTGCGCATTGTATGGGTGTGTATTACATTAGATTCACTAGTAGGAGTGAGAAAAACATCACGGGGTGGTGCGCATTGTATGGGTGTGTGTTACATTACATTCACTAGTAGGAGTGAAAAAAACATCACGGGGTGGTGCGCATTGTATGGGTGTGTGTTACATTATATTCAGTAGCAGGAGTGAGAAAAATATCACGGGGTGGTGCGCATTGTATGGGTGTGTGTTACTTTACATTCAGTAGCAGGAGTGAGAAAAACATCACGGGGTGGTGCACATTTTATGGGTGTGTGTTACATTACATTCACTAGTAGGAGTGAGAAAAACATCACGGGGTGGTGTGAATCGGAGGGTCTGAATTGGGATAGGCAGTGAGTGGCAATGTAGGATGGAGAAAAGCACCGCGGGGTGGTCAGCATGGGGAGGTCAGGGAACATGCAGTGGCAATGTAGGATAGGTTTCTGAAAAACATCGCGGGGTGGTGCGCATTGTATGGGTGTGTGTTACATTACATTCACTAGTAGGAGTGAGAAACACATCACGGGTTGGTGTGCATTGTAAGGGTGTGTGTTACATTACATTCAGTAGTAGGAGTGTGAAAAACATCACGGGGTGGTGCGCATTGTATGGGTGTGTGTTACATTACATTCACTAGTAGGAGTGAGAAAAACATCACTAGGTGGTGGGCATTGTATGGGTGTGTGTTACATTAGATTCACTAGTAGGAGTGAGAAAAACATCACGGGGTGGTGCGCATGGTATGGGTGTGTGTTACATTACATTCATTAGTGGGAGTGAGAAAAACATCACGGGGTGGTGCGCACTGTATGGGTGTGTGTTACATTACATTCACTAGTAGGAGTGAGAAAAACATCACGGGGTGGTGCACATTGTATGGGTGTGTGTTACATTACATTCACTAGTAGGAGTGAGAAAAACATCACGGGGTGGTGCGCATTGTAAGGGTGTGTGTTACATTACATTCAGTAGTAGGAGTGTGAAAAACATCACGGGGTGGTGCGCATTTTATGGGTGTGTGTTACATTACATTCACTAGTAGGAGTGAGAAAAACATCACTAGGTTGTGGGCATTGTATGGGTGTGTGTTACATTAGATTCACTAGTAGGAGTGAGAAAAACATCACGGGGTGGTGCGCATGGTATGGGTGTGTGTTACATTACATTCATTAGTGGGAGTGAGAAAAACATCACGGGGTGGTGCGCACTGTTTGGGTGTGTGTTACATTACATTCACTAGTAGGAGTGAGAAAAACATCACGGGGTGGTGCGCATTGTATGGGTGTGTGTTACATTACATTCACTAGTAGGAGTGAGAAAAACATCACGGGGTGGTGTGAATCGGAGGGTCTGAATTGGGATAGGCAGTGAGTGGCAATGTAGGATGGAGAAAAGCACCGCGGGGTGGTCAGCATGGGGAGGTCAGGGAACATGCAGTGGCAATGTAGGATAGGTTTCTGAAAAACATCGCGGGGTGGTGCGCATTGTATGGGTGTGTGTTACATTACATTCACTAGTAGGAGTGAGAAACACATCACGGGTTGGTGTGCATTGTAAGGGTGTGTGTTACATTACATTCAGTAGTAGGAGTGTGAAAAACATCACGGGGTGGTGCGCATTGTATGGGTGTGTGTTACATTACATTCACTAGTAGGAGTGAGAAAAACATCACTAGGTGGTGGGCATTGTATGGGTGTGTGTTACATTAGATTCACTAGTAGGTGTGAGAAAAACATCACGGGGTGGTGCGCATGGTATGGGTGTGTGTTACATTACATTCATTAGTGGGAGTGAGAAAAACATCACGGGGTGGTGCGCACTGTATGGGTGTGTGTTACATTACATTCACTAGTAGGAGTGAGAAAAACATCACGGGGTGGTGCGCATTGTATGGGTGTGTGTTACATTACATTCACTAGTAGGAGTGAGAAAAACATCACCGGGTGGTGCGCATTGTATGGGTGTGTGTTACATTACATTCACTAGTAGGAGTGAGAAAAACATCACGGGGGGTGCGCATTGTATGGGTGTGTGTTACATTACATTCACTAGTAGTAGTGAGAAAAACATCACGGGGTGGTGCGCATTGTATGGGTGTGTGTTACATTACATTCACTAGTAGGAGTGAGAAAAACATAACGGGGTGGTGCGCATTGTATAGGTGTGTGTTACATTACATTCACTAGTAGGAGTGAGAAAAACATCACGGGGTGGTGAGCATTGTATGGGTGTGTGTTACATTACATTCACTAGTAGGAGTGAAAAAAACATCACGGGGTGGTGCGCATTGTATGGGTGTGTGTTACATTACATTCACTAGTAGGAGTGAGAAAAACAGCACGGGGTGGTATGAATCAGAGGGTCTGAATTAGGATAGGCAGTGAGTGGCAATGTAGGATGGAGAAAAGCACCGCGGGGTTGTCAGCATGGGGAGGTGAGGGAACATGCAGTGGCAATGTAGGATAGGTTTCTGAAAAACATCGCGGGGTAGTGCGCATTGTATGGGTGTGTGTTACATTACATTCACTAGTAGGAGTGAGAAAACCTTCACGGGGTGGTGCGCATTGTATGGGTGTGTTGTACATTACATTCACTAGTAGGAGTGAGAAAAACATCACGGGGTGGTGCGCATTGTATGGGTATGTGTTGCATTACATTCACTAGTAGGAGTGAGAAAAACATCACGGGGTGGTGCGCATTGTATGGGTGTGTGTTACATTACATTCACTAGTAGGAGTGAGAAAAACATCACGGGGTTGTGCGCATTTTATGGGTGTGTGTTACATTACATTCACTAGTAGGAGTGAGAAAAACATCACGGGGTGGTGCGCATTGTATGGGTGTGTGTTACATTACATTCACTAGTAGGAGTGAGAAAAACATCACGGGGTGGTGCGCATTGTATGGGTGTGTGTTACATTACATTCACTAGTAGGAGTGAGAAAAACATCACGGGGTGGTGCGCATTGTATGGGTGTGTGTTACATTAGAGTCACTAGTAGGAGTGAGAAAAACATCACGTGGTGGTGCGCATTGTATGGGTGTGTGTTACATTAGATTCACTAGTAGGAGTGAGAAAAACATCACGGAGTGGTGCGCATTGTATGTGTGTGTGTTACATTATATTCACTAGTAGGAGTGAGAAAAACATCACGGGTTGGTGCGCATTGTATGGGTGTGTGTTACATTACATTCACTAGTAGGAGTGAGAAAAACATCACGGGGTGGTGCGCATTGTATGGGTGTGTGTTACATTAGATTCAGTAGTAGGAGTGAGAAAAACATCATGGGGTGGTGCGCATTGTATGGGTGTGTGTTACATTAGATTCACAAGTAGGAGTGAGAAAAACATCACGGGGTGGTGCGCATTGTATGGGTGTGTGTTACATTACAATCACTAGTAGGAGCGAGAAAAACATCACGGGGTGGTGCGCATTGTATGGGTGTGTGTTACATTACATTCACTAGTAGGAGTGAGAAAAACATCACGGGGTGGTGCGCATTGTATGGGTGTGTGTTACATTACATTCACTAGTAGGTGTGAGAAAAACATCATGGGGTGGTGCGCATTGTATGGGTGTGTGTTACATTACATTCACTAGTAGGAGTGAGAAAAACATCACGGGGTGGTGTGAATCGGAAGGTCTGAATTAGGATAGGCAGTGAGTGGCAATGTAGGATGGAGAAAAGCACCGCGGGATGGTCAGCATGGGGAGGTCACGGAACATGCAATGGCAATGTAGGATAGGTTTCTGAAAAACATCGCGGGGTGGTGCGCATTGTATGGGTGTGTATTACATTAGATTCACTAGTAGGAGTGAGAAAAACATCACGGGGTGGTGCGCATTGTATGGGTGTGTGTTACATTACATTCACTAGTAGGAGTGAAAAAAAACATCACGGGGTGGTGCGCATTGTATGGGTGTGTGTTACATTATATTCAGTAGCAGGAGTGAGAAAAATATCACGGGGTGGTGCGCATTGTATGGGTGTGTGTTACTTTACATTCAGTAGCAGGAGTGAGAAAAACATCACGGGGTGGTGCACATTTTATGGGTGTGTGTTACATTACATTCACTAGTAGGAGTGAGAAAAACATCACGGGGTGGTGTGAATCGGAGGGTCTGAATTGGGATAGGCAGTGAGTGGCAATGTAGGATGGAGAAAAGCACCGCGGGGTGGTCAGCATGGGGAGGTCAGGGAACATGCAGTGGCAATGTAGGATAGGTTTCTGAAAAACATCGCGGGGTGGTGCGCATTGTATGGGTGTGTGTTACATTACATTCACTAGTAGGAGTGAGAAACACATCACGGGTTGGTGTGCATTGTAAGGGTGTGTGTTACATTACATTCAGTAGTAGGAGTGTGAAAAACATCACGGGGTGGTGCGCATTGTATGGGTGTGTGTTACATTACATTCACTAGTAGGAGTGAGAAAAACATCACTAGGTGGTGGGCATTGTATGGGTGTGTGTTACATTAGATTCACTAGTAGGAGTGAGAAAAACATCACGGGGTGGTGCGCATGGTATGGGTGTGTGTTACATTACATTCATTAGTGGGAGTGAGAAAAACATCACGGGGTGGTGCGCACTGTATGGGTGTGTGTTACATTACATTCACTAGTAGGAGTGAGAAAAACATCACGGGGTGGTGCGCATTGTATGGGTGTGTGTTACATTACATTCACTAGTAGGAGTGAGAAAAACATCACGGGGTGGTGCGCATTGTAAGGGTGTGTGTTACATTACATTCAGTAGTAGGAGTGTGAAAAACATCACGGGGTGGTGCGCATTTTATGGGTGTGTGTTACATTACATTCACTAGTAGGAGTGAGAAAAACATCACTAGGTGGTGGGCATTGTATGGGTGTGTGTTACATTAGATTCACTAGTAGGAGTGAGAAAAACATCACGGGGTGGTGCGCATGGTATGGGTGTGTGTTACATTACATTCATTAGTGGGAGTGAGAAAAACATCACGGGGTGGTGCGCACTGTTTGGGTGTGTGTTACATTACATTCACTAGTAGGAGTGAGAAAAACATCACGGGGTGGTGCGCATTGTATGGGTGTGTGTTACATTACATTCACTAGTAGGAGTGAGAAAAACATCACGGGGTGGTGTGAATCGGAGGGTCTGAATTGGGATAGGCAGTGAGTGGCAATGTAGGATGGAGAAAAGCACCGCGGGGTGGTCAGCATGGGGAGGTCAGGGAACATGCAGTGGCAATGTAGGATAGGTTTCTGAAAAACATCGCGGGGTGGTGCGCATTGTATGGGTGTGTGTTACATTACATTCACTAGTAGGAGTGAGAAACACATCACGGGTTGGTGTGCATTGTAAGGGTGTGTGTTACATTACATTCAGTAGTAGGAGTGTGAAAAACATCACGGGGTGGTGCGCATTGTATGGGTGTGTGTTACATTACATTCACTAGTAGGAGTGAGAAAAACATCACTAGGTGGTGGGCATTGTATGGGTGTGTGTTACATTAGATTCACTAGTAGGAGTGAGAAAAACATCACGGGGTGGTGCGCATGGTATGGGTGTGTGTTACATTACATTCATTAGTGGGAGTGAGAAAAACATCACGGGGTGGTGCGCACTGTATGGGTGTGTGTTACATTACATTCACTAGTAGGAGTGAGAAAAACATCACGGGGTGGTGCGCATTGTATGGGTGTGTGTTACATTACATTCACTAGTAGGAGTGAGAAAAACATCACCGGGTGGTGCGCATTGTATGGGTGTGTGTTACATTACATTCACTAGTAGGAGTGAGAAAAACATCACGGGGTGGTGCGCATTGTATGGGTGTGTGTTACATTACATTCACTAGTAGGAGTGAGAAAAACATCACGGGGTGGTGTGAATCGGAGGATCTGAATTGGGATAGGCAGTGAGTGGCAATGTAGGATGGAGAAAAGCACCGCGGGGTGGTCAGCATGGGGAGGTCAGAAAACATGCAGTGGCAATGTAGGGTAGGTTTCTGAAAAACATCGCGGGGTGGTGCGCATTGTATGGGTGTGTGTTACATTACATTCACTAGTAGGAGTGAGAAAACCTTCACGGGGTGGTGCGCATTGTATGGGTGTGTGTTACATTACATTCACTAGTAGGAGTGAGAAAAACATCACGGGGTGGTGCGCATTGTATGGGTATGTGTTGCATTACATTCACTAGTAGGAGTGAGAAAAACATCACGGGGTGGTGCGCATTGTATGGGTGTGTGTTACATTACATTCACTAGTAGGAGTGAGAAAAACATCACGGGGTTGTGCGCATTTTATGGGTGTGTGTTACATTACATTCACTAGTAGGAGTGAGAAAAACATCACGGGGTGGTGCGCATTGTATGGGTGTGTGTTACATTACATTCACTAGTAGGAGTGAGAAAAACATCACGGGGTGGTGCGCATTGTATGGGTGTGTGTTACATTACATTCACTAGTAGGAGTGAGAAAAACATCACGGGGTGGTGCGCATTGTATGGGTGTGTGTTACATTAGATTCACTAGTAGGAGTGAGAAAAACATCACGTGGTGGTGCGCATTGTATGGGTGTGTGTTACATTAGATTCACTAGTAGGAGTGAGAAAAACATCACGGAGTGGTGCGCATTGTATGTGTGTGTGTTACATTATATTCACTAGTAGGAGTGAGAAAAACATCACGGGGTGGTGCGCATTGTATGGGTGTGTGTTACATTACATTCACTAGTAGGAGTGAGAAAAACATCACGGGGTGGTGCGCATTGTATGGGTGTGTGTTACATTAGATTCAGTAGTAGGAGTGAGAAAAACATCATGGGGTGGTGCGCATTGTATGGGTGTGTGTTACATTAGATTCACAAGTAGGAGTGAGAAAAACATCACGGGGTGGTGCGCATTGTATGGGTGTGTGTTACATTACATTCACTAGTAGGAGCGAGAAAAACATCACGGGGTGGTGCGCATTGTATGGGTGTGTGTTACATTACATTCACTAGTAGGAGTGAGAAAAACATCACGGGGTGGTGCGCATTGTATGGGTGTGTGTTACATTACATTCACTAGTAGGTGTGAGAAAAACATCATGGGGTGGTGCGCATTGTATGGGTGTGTGTTACATTACATTCACTAGTAGGAGTGAGAAAAACATCACGGGGTGGTGTGAATCGGAAGGTCTGAATTAGGATAGGCAGTGAGTGGCAATGTAGGATGGAGAAAAGCACCGCGGGATGGTCAGCATGGGGAGGTCACGGAACATGCAATGGCAATGTAGGATAGGTTTCTGAAAAACATCGCGGGGTGGTGCGCATTGTATGGGTGTGTGTTACATTAGATTCACTAGTAGGAGTGAGAAAAACATCACGGGGTGGTGCGCATTGTATGGGTGTGTGTTACATTACATTCACTAGTAGGAGTGAAAAAAACATCACGGGGTGGTGCGCATTGTATGGGTGTGTGTTACATTATATTCAGTAGCAGGAGTGAGAAAAATATCACGGGGTGGTGCGCATTGTATGGGTGTGTGTTACTTTACATTCAGTAGCAGGAGTGAGAAAAACATCACGGGGTGGTGCGCATTTTATGGGTGTGTGTTACATTACATTCACTAGTAGGAGTGAGAAAAACATCACGGGGTGGTGTGAATCGGAGGGTCTGAATTGGGATAGGCAGTGAGTGGCAATGTAGGATGGAGAAAAGCACCGCGGTGTGGTCAGCATGGGGAGGTCAGGGAACATGCAGTGGCAATGTAGGATAGGTTTCTGAAAAACATCGCGGGGTGGTGCGCATTGTATGGGTGTGTGTTACATTACATTCACTAGTAGGAGTGAGAAACACATCACGGGTTGGTGTGCATTGTAAGGGTGTGTGTTACATTACATTCAGTAGTAGGAGTGTGAAAAACATCACGGGGTGGTGCGCATTGTATGGGTGTGTGTTACATTACATTCACTAGTAGGAGTGAGAAAAACATCACTAGGTGGTGGGCATTGTATGGGTGTGTGTTACATTAGATTCACTAGTAGGAGTGAGAAAAACATCACGGGGTGGTGCGCATGGTATGGGTGTGTGTTACATTACATTCATTAGTGGGAGTGAGAAAAACATCACGGGGTGGTGCGCACTGTATGGGTGTGTGTTACATTACATTCACTAGTAGGAGTGAGAAAAACATCACGGGGTGGTGCGCATTGTATGGGTGTGTGTTACATTACATTCACTAGTAGGAGTGAGAAAAACATCACCGGGTGGTGCGCATTGTATGGGTGTGTGTTACATTACATTCACTAGTAGGAGTGAGAAAAACATCACGGGGTGGTGCGCATTGTATGGGTGTGTGTTACATTACATTCACTAGTAGGAGTGAGAAAAACATCACGGGGTGGTGTGAATCGGAGGGTCTGAATTGGGATAGGCAGTGAGTGGCAATGTAGGATGGAGAAAAGCACCGCGGGGTGGTCAGCATGGGGAGGTCAGGGAACATGCAGTGGCAATGTAGGGTAGGTTTCTGAAAAACATCGCGGGGTGGTGCGCATTGTATGGGTGTGTGTTACATTACATTCACTAGTAGGAGTGAGAAAAACATCACGGGGTGGTGCGCATTGTATGGGTGTGTGTTACATTACATTCACTAGTAGGAGTGAGAAAAACATCACGGGGTGGTGCGCATTGTATGGGTGTGTGTTACATTACATTCACTAGTAGGAGTGAGAAAAACATCACGGGGTGGTGCGCATTGTATGGGTGTGTGTTACATTACATTCACTAGTAGGAGTGAGAAAAACATCACGGGGTGGTGCGCATTGTATGGGTGTGTGTTAAATTACATTCACTAGTGGGAGTGAGAAAAACATCACGGGGTGGTGCGCATTGTATGGGTGTGTGTTACATTACATTCACTAGTAGGAGTGAGAAAAACATCACGGGGTGGTGCGCATTGTATGGGTGTGTGTTACATTACATTCACTAGTAGGAGTGAGAAAAACATCACGGGGTGGTGCGCATTGTATGGGTGTGTGTTACATTACATTCACTAGTAGGAGTGAGAAAAACATCACGGGGTGGTGCGCATTGTATGGGTGTGTGTTACATTACATTCACTAGTAGGAGTGAGAAAAACATGACGGGGTGGTGCGCATTGTATGGGTGTGTGTTACATTACATTCACTAGTAGGAGTGAGAAAAACGTCACGGGGTGGTGCGCATTGTATGGGTGTGTGTTACATTACATTCACTAGTAGGAGTGAGAAAAACGTCACGTGGTGGTGCGCATTGTATGGGTGTGTGTTACATTACATTCACTAGTAGGAGTGAGAAAAACATCACGGGGTGGTGCGCATTGTATGGGTGTGTGTTACATTACATTCACTAGTAGGAGTGAGAAAAACATCACGGGGTGGTGCGCATTGTATGGGTGTGTGTTACATTACATTCACTAGTAGGAGTGAGAAAAACATCACGGGGTGGTGCGCATTGTATGGGTGTGTGTTAAATTACATTCACTAGTGGGAGTGAGAAAAACATCACGGGGTGGTGCGCATTGTATGGGTGTGTGTTACATTACATTCACTAGTAGGAGTGAGAAAAACATCATGGGGTGGTGCGCATTGTATGGGTGTGTGTTACATTACATTCACTAGTAGGAGTGAGAAAAACATCACGGGGTGGTGCGCATTGTATGGGTGTGTGTTACATTACATTCACTAGTAGGAGTGAGAAAAACATCACGGGGTGGTGCGCATTGTATGGGTGTGTGTTACATTACATTCACTAGTAGGAGTGAGAAAAACATCACGGGGTGGTGCGCATTGTATGGGTGTGTGTTACATTACATTCACTAGTAGGAGTGAGAAAAACGTCACGGGGTGGTGCGCATTGTATGGGTGTGTGTTACATTACATTCACTAGTAGGAGTGAGAAAAACGTCACGTGGTGGTGCGCATTGTATGGGTGTGTGTTACATTACATTCACTAGTAGGAGTGAGAAAAACATCACGGGGTGGTGCGCATTGTACGGGTGTGTGTTACATTACATTTACTAGTAGGACTGAGAAAAACATCACGGGTTGGTGTGAATCGGAGGGTCTGAATTAGGATAAGCACTGAGTGGCAATGTAGGATGGAGAAAAGCACTGCGGGGTGGTCAGCATGGGGAGGTCAGGGAACATGCAGTGGCAATGTAGGGTAGGTTTCTGAAAAACATCGCGGGGTGGTGCGCATTGTATGGGTGTGTGTTACATTACATTCACTAGTAGGAGTGAGAAAACATCACGGGGTGGTGCGCATTGTATGGGTGTGTGTTACATTACATTCACTAGTAGGAGTGAGAAAAACATCACGGGGTGGTGCGCATTGTATGGGTGTGTGTTACATTACATTCACTAGTAGGAGTGAGAAAAACATCACGGGGTGGTGCGCATTGTATGGGTGTGTGTTACATTACATTCACTAGTAGGAGTGAGAAAAACATCACGGGGTGGTGTGAATCGGAGGGTCTGAATTGGGATAGGCAGTGAGTGGCAATGTAGGATGGAGAAAAGCACCGAGGGGTGGTCAGCATGGGGAGGTCAGGGAACATGCAGTGGCAATGTAGGGTAGGTTTCTGAAAAACATCGCGGGGTGGTGCGCATTGTATGGGTGTGTGTTACATTACATTCACTAGTAGGAGTGAGAAAACATCACGGGGTGGTGCGCATTGTATGGGTGTGTGTTACATTACATTCACTAGTAGGAGTGAGAAAAACATCACGGGGTGGTGCGCATTGTATGGGTGTGTGTTACATTACATTCACTAGTAGGAGTGAGAAAAACATCACGGTGTGGTGCGCATTGTATGGGTGGGTGTTACATTACATTCACTAGTAGGAGTGAGAAAAACATCACGGGGTGGTGCGCATTGTATGGGTGTGTGTTAAATTACATTCACTAGTGGGAGTGAGAAAAACATCACGGGGTGGTGCGCATTGTATGGGTGTGTGTTACATTACATTCACTAGTAGGAGTGAGAAAAACATCACGGGGTGGTGCGCATTGTATGGGTGTGTGTTACATTACATTCACTAGTAGGAGTGAGAAAAACATCACGGGGTGGTGCGCATTGTATGGGTGTGTGTTACATTACATTCACTAGTAGGAGTGAGAAAAACATCACGGGGTGGTGCGCATTGTATGGGTGTGTGTTAAATTACATTCACTAGTGGGAGTGAGAAAAACATCACGGGGTGGTGCGCATTGTATGGGTGTGTGTTACATTACATTCACTAGTAGGAGTGAGAAAAACATCATGGGGTGGTGCGCATTGTATGGGTGTGTGTTACATTACATTCACTAGTAGGAGTGAGAAAAACATCACGGGGTGGTGCGCATTGTATGGGTGTGTGTTACATTACATTCACTAGTAGGAGTGAGAAAAACATCACGGGGTGGTGCGCATTGTATGGGTGTGTGTTACATTACATTCACTAGTAGGAGTGAGAAAAACATCACGGGGTGGTGCGCATTGTATGGGTGTGTGTTACATTACATTCACTAGTAGGAGTGAGAAAAACGTCACGGGGTGGTGCGCATTGTATGGGTGTGTGTTACATTACATTCACTAGTAGGAGTGAGAAAAACGTCACGTGGTGGTGCGCATTGTATGGGTGTGTGTTACATTACATTCACTAGTAGGAGTGAGAAAAACATCACGGGGTGGTGCGCATTGTACGGGTGTGTGTTACATTACATTTACTAGTAGGACTGAGAAAAACATCACGGGTTGGTGTGAATCGGAGGGTCTGAATTAGGATAAGCACTGAGTGGCAATGTAGGATGGAGAAAAGCACTGCGGGGTGGTCAGCATGGGGAGGTCAGGGAACATGCAGTGGCAATGTAGGATAGGTTTCTGAAAAACACCGCGGGGTGGTGCGCATTGTATGGGTGTGTGTTACATTACATTCACTAGTAGGAGTGAGAAAAATATCACGGGGTGGTGCGCATTGTATGGGTGTGTCTTACATTACATTCACTAGTAGGAGTGAGAAAAACATCACGGGGTGGTGCGCATTGTATGGGTGTGTGTTACATTACATTCACTAGTAGGAGTGAGAAAAACATCACGGGGTGGTGCGCATTGTATGGGTGTGTGTTACATTACATTCACTAGTAGGAGTGAGAAAAACATCACGGGGTGGTGCGCATTGTATGGGTGTGTGTTAAATTACATTCACTAGTGGGAGTGAGAAAAACATCACGGGGTTGTGCGCATTGTATGGGTGTGTGTTACATTACATTCACTAGTAGGAGTGAAAAAAACATCACGGGGTGGTGCGCATTGTATGGGTGTGTGTTACATTACATTCACTAGTAGGAGTGAGAAAAACAGCACGGGGTGGTATGAATCAGAGGGTCTGAATTAGGATAGGCAGTGAGTGGCAATGTAGGATGGAGAAAAGCACCGCGGGGTTGTCAGCATGGGGAGGTGAGGGAACATGCAGTGGCAATGTAGGATAGGTTTCTGAAAAACATCGCGGGGTAGTGCGCATTGTATGGGTGTGTGTTACATTACATTCACTAGTAGGAGTGAGAAAACCTTCACGGGGTGGTGCGCATTGTATGGGTGTGTGTTACATTACATTCACTAGTAGGAGTGAGAAAAACATCACGGGGTGGTGCGCATTGTATGGGTATGTGTTGCATTACATTCACTAGTAGGAGTGAGAAAAACATCACGGGGTGGTGCGCATTGTATGGGTGTGTGTTACATTACATTCACTAGTAGGAGTGAGAAAAACATCACGGGGTTGTGCGCATTTTATGGGTGTGTGTTACATTACATTCACTAGTAGGAGTGAGAAAAACATCACGGGGTGGTGCGCATTGTATGGGTGTGTGTTACATTACATTCACTAGTAGGAGTGAGAAAAACATCACGGGGTGGTGCGCATTGTATGGGTGTGTGTTACATTACATTCACTAGTAGGAGTGAGAAAAACATCACGGGGTGGTGCGCATTGTATGGGTGTGTGTTACATTAGATTCACTAGTAGGAGTGAGAAAAACATCACGTGGTGGTGCGCATTGTATGGGTGTGTGTTACATTAGATTCCCTAGTAGGAGTGAGAAAAACATCACGGAGTGGTGCGCATTGTATGTGTGTGTGTTACATTATATTCACTAGTAGGAGTGAGAAAAACATCACGGGGTGGTGCGCATTGTATGGGTGTGTGTTACATTACATTCACTAGTAGGAGTGAGAAAAACATCACGGGGTGGTGCGCATTGTATGGGTGTGTGTTACATTAGATTCAGTAGTAGGAGTGAGAAAAACATCATGGGGTGGTGCGCATTGTATGGGTGTGTGTTACATTAGATTCACAAGTAGGAGTGAGAAAAACATCACGGGGTGGTGCGCATTGTATGGGTGTGTGTTACATTACATTCACTAGTAGGAGCGAGAAAAACATCACGGGGTGGTGCGCATTGTATGGGTGTGTGTTACATTACATTCACTAGTAGGAGTGAGAAAAACATCACGGGGTGGTGCGCATTGTATGGGTGTGTGTTACATTACATTCACTAGTAGGTGTGAGAAAAACATCATGGGGTGGTGCGCATTGTATGGGTGTGTGTTACATTACATTCACTAGTAGGAGTGAGAAAAACATCACGGGGTGGTGTGAATCGGAAGGTCTGAATTAGGATAGGCAATGAGTGGCAATGTAGGATGGAGAAAAGCACCGCGGGATGGTCAGCATGGGGAGGTCACGGAACATGCAATGGCAATGTAGGATAGGTTTCTGAAAAACATCGCGGGGTGGTGCGCATTGTATGGGTGTGTGTTACATTAGATTCACTAGTAGGAGTGAGAAAAACATCACGGGGTGGTGCGCATTGTATGGGTGTGTGTTACATTACATTCACTAGTAGGAGTGAAAAAAACATCACGGGGTGGTGTGCATTGTATGGGTGTGTGTTACATTATATTCAGTAGCAGGAGTGAGAAAAATATCACGGGGTGGTGCGCATTGTATGGGTGTGTGTTACTTTACATTCAGTAGCAGGAGTGAGAAAAACATCACGGGGTGGTGCGCATTTTATGGGTGTGTGTTACATTACATTCACTAGTAGGAGTGAGAAAAACATCACGGGGTGGTGCGCATTGTATGGGTGTGTGTTACATTACATTCACTAGTAGGAGTGAGAAAAACATCACGGGGTGGTGCGCATTGTATGGGTGTGTGTTACATTACATTCACTAGTAGGAATGAGAAAAACATCACTGGGTGGTGCGCATTGTATGGATGTGTGTTACATTACATTCACTAGTAGGAGTGAGAAAAACATCACGGGGTGGTGCGCATTGTATGGGTGTGTGTTACATTAGATTCACTAGTAGGAGTGAGAAAAACATCACGGGGTGGTGCGCATGGTATGGGTGTGTGTTACATTACATTCATTAGTGGGAGTGAGAAAAATATCACGGGGTGGTGCGCACTGTATGGGTGTGTGTTACATTACATTCACTAGTAGGAGTGAGAAAAACATCACGGGGTGGTGCGCATTGTATGGGTGTGTGTTACATTACATTCACTAGTAGGAGTGAGAAAAACATCACAGGGTGGTGCGCATTGTATGGGTGTGTGTTACATTACATTCACTAGTAGGAGTGAGAAAAACATCACGGGGTGGTGCGCATTGTATGGGTGTGTGTTACATTACATTCACTAGTAGGAGTGAGAAAAACATCACGGGGTGGTGTGAATCGGAGGGTCTGAATTGGGATAGGCAGTGAGTGGCAATGTAGGATGGAGAAAAGCACCGCAGGGTGGTCAGCATGGGGAGGTCAGGGAACATGCAGTGGCAATGTAGGATAGGTTTCTGAAAAACATCGCGGGGTGGTGCGCATTGTATGGGTGTGTGTTACATTACATTCACTAGTAGGAGTGAGAAAAACATCACGGGGTGGTTCGCATTGTATGGGGGTGTGTTACATTACATTCACTAGTAGGAGTGAGAAAAACATCACGGGGTGGTGCGCATTGTATGGGTGTGTGTTACATTACATTCACTAGTAGGAGTGAGAAAAACATCACGGGGTGGTGCGCATTGTATGGGTGTGTGTTACATTACATTCACTAGTAGCAGTGAGAAAAACATCACGGGGTGGTGCGCATTGTATGGGTGTGTGTTAAATTACATTCACTAGTGGGAGTGAGAAAAACATCACGGGGTGGTGCGCATTGTATGGGTGTGTGTTACATAACATTCACTAGTAGGAGTGAGAAAAACATCACGGGGTGGTGCGCATTGTATGGGTGTGTGTTACATTACATTCACTAGTAGGAGTGAGAAAAACATCACGGGGTGGTGCGCATTGTATGGGTGTGTGTTACATTACATTCACTAGTAGGAGTGAGAAAAACATCACGGGGTGGTGCGCATTGTATGGGTGTGTGTTACATTACATTCACTAGTAGGAGTGAGAAAAACATCACGGGGTGGTGTGAATCGGAGGGTCTGAATTAGGATAGGCAGTGAGTGGCAATGTAGGATGGAGAAAAGCACCGCGGGGTCATCAGCATGGGGAGGTCAGGGAACATGCAGTGGCAATGTAGGATAGGTTTCTGAAAAACATCGCGGGGTGGTGCGCATTGTATGGGTGTGTGTTACATTATATACACTAGTAGGAGTGAGAAAAACATCACGGGGTGGTGCGCATTGTATGGGTGTGTGTTACATTACATTCACTAGTAGGAGTGAGAAAAATATCACGGGGTGGTGCGCATTGAATGGGTGTGTGTTACATTACATTCACTAGTAGGAGTGAAAAAAACATCACGGGGTGGTGCGCATTGTATGGGTGTGTGTTACATTACATTCACTAGTAGGAGTGAGAAAAACAGCACGGGGTGGTATGAATCAGAGGGTCTGAATTAGGATAGGCAGTGAGTGGCAATGTAGGATGGAGAAAAGCACCGCGGGGTTGTCAGCATGGGGAGGTGAGGGAACATGCAGTGGCAATGTAGGATAGGTTTCTGAAAAACATCGCGGGGTAGTGCGCATTGTATGGGTGTGTGTTACATTACATTCACTAGTAGGAGTGAGAAAACCTTCACGGGGTGGTGCGCATTGTATGGGTGTGTGTTACATTACATTCACTAGTAGGAGTGAGAAAAACATCACGGGGTGGTGCGCATTGTATGGGTATGTGTTGCATTACATTCACTAGTAGGAGTGAGAAAAACATCACGGGGTGGTGCGCATTGTATGGGTGTGTGTTACATTACATTCACTAGTAGGAGTGAGAAAAACATCACGGGGTTGTGCGCATTTTATGGGTGTGTGTTACATTACATTCACTAGTAGGAGTGAGAAAAACATCACGGGGTGGTGCGCATTGTATGGGTGTGTGTTACATTACATTCACTAGTAGGAGTGAGAAAAACATCACGGGGTGGTGCGCATTGTATGGGTGTGTGTTACATTACATTCACTAGTAGGAGTGAGAAAAACATCACGGGGTGGTGCGCATTGTATGGGTGTGTGTTACATTAGATTCACTAGTAGGAGTGAGAAAAACATCACGTGGTGGTGCGCATTGTATGGGTGTGTGTTACATTAGATTCCCTAGTAGGAGTGAGAAAAACATCACGGAGTGGTGCGCATTGTATGTGTGTGTGTTACATTATATTCACTAGTAGGAGTGAGAAAAACATCACGGGGTGGTGCGCATTGTATGGGTGTGTGTTACATTACATTCACTAGTAGGAGTGAGAAAAACATCACGGGGTGGTGCGCATTGTATGGGTGTGTGTTACATTAGATTCAGTAGTAGGAGTGAGAAAAACATCATGGGGTGGTGCGCATTGTATGGGTGTGTGTTACATTAGATTCACAAGTAGGAGTGAGAAAAACATCACGGGGTGGTGCGCATTGTATGGGTGTGTGTTACATTACATTCACTAGTAGGAGCGAGAAAAACATCACGGGGTGGTGCGCATTGTATGGGTGTGTGTTACATTACATTCACTAGTAGGAGTGAGAAAAACATCACGGGGTGGTGCGCATTGTATGGGTGTGTGTTACATTACATTCACTAGTAGGTGTGAGAAAAACATCATGGGGTGGTGCGCATTGTATGGGTGTGTGTTACATTACATTCACTAGTAGGAGTGAGAAAAACATCACGGGGTGGTGTGAATCGGAAGGTCTGAATTAGGATAGGCAATGAGTGGCAATGTAGGATGGAGAAAAGCACCGCGGGATGGTCAGCATGGGGAGGTCACGGAACATGCAATGGCAATGTAGGATAGGTTTCTGAAAAACATCGCGGGGTGGTGCGCATTGTATGGGTGTGTGTTACATTAGATTCACTAGTAGGAGTGAGAAAAACATCACGGGGTGGTGCGCATTGTATGGGTGTGTGTTACATTACATTCACTAGTAGGAGTGAAAAAAACATCACGGGGTGGTGTGCATTGTATGGGTGTGTGTTACATTATATTCAGTAGCAGGAGTGAGAAAAATATCACGGGGTGGTGCGCATTGTATGGGTGTGTGTTACTTTACATTCAGTAGCAGGAGTGAGAAAAACATCACGGGGTGGTGCGCATTTTATGGGTGTGTGTTACATTACATTCACTAGTAGGAGTGAGAAAAACATCACGGGGTGGTGGGCATTGTATGGGTGTGTGTTACATTACATTCACTAGTAGGAGTGAGAAAAACATCACGGGGTGGTGCGCATTGTATGGGTGTGTGTTACATTACATTCACTAGTAGGAATGAGAAAAACATCACTGGGTGGTGCGCATTGTATGGATGTGTGTTACATTACATTCACTACTAGGAGTGAGAAAAACATCACGGGGTGGTGCGCATTGTATGGGTGTGTGTTACATTAGATTCACTAGTAGGAGTGAGAAAAACATCACGGGGTGGTGCGCATGGTATGGGTGTGTGTTACATTACATTCATTAGTGGGAGTGAGAAAAATATCACGGGGTGGTGCGCACTGTATGGGTGTGTGTTACATTACATTCACTAGTAGGAGTGAGAAAAACATCACGGGGTGGTGCGCATTGTATGGGTGTGTGTTACATTACATTCACTAGTAGGAGTGAGAAAAACATCACAGGGTGGTGCGCATTGTATGGGTGTGTGTTACATTACATTCACTAGTAGGAGTGAGAAAAACATCACGGGGTGGTGCGCATTGTATGGGTGTGTGTTACATTACATTCACTAGTAGGAGTGAGAAAAACATCACGGGGTGGTGTGAATCGGAGGGTCTGAATTGGGATAGGCAGTGAGTGGCAATGTAGGATGGAGAAAAGCACCGCAGGGTGGTCAGCATGGGGAGGTCAGGGAACATGCAGTGGCAATGTAGGATAGGTTTCTGAAAAACATCGCGGGGTGGTGCGCATTGTATGGGTGTGTGTTACATTACATTCACTAGTAGGAGTGAGAAAAACATCACGGGGTGGTTCGCATTGTATGGGGGTGTGTTACATTACATTCACTAGTAGGAGTGAGAAAAACATCACGGGGTGGTGCGCATTGTATGGGTGTGTGTT
This sequence comes from Cavia porcellus, assembly GCF_034190915.1. Classification (NCBI taxonomy): domain Eukaryota; kingdom Metazoa; phylum Chordata; class Mammalia; order Rodentia; family Caviidae; genus Cavia; species Cavia porcellus. The sequence continues at coordinate 71,863 of NW_026947668.1, read as the reverse complement.
ACATTACATTCACTAGTAGGAGTGAGAAAAACATCACGGGGTGGTGCGCATTGTATGGGTGTGTGTTACATTACATTCACTAGTAGCAGTGAGAAAAACATCACGGGGTGGTGCGCATTGTATGGGTGTGTGTTAAATTACATTCACTAGTGGGAGTGAGAAAAACATCACGGGGTGGTGCGCATTGTATGGGTGTGTGTAACATAACATTCACTAGTAGGAGTGAGAAAAACATCACGGGGTGGTGCGCATTGTATGGGTGTGTGTTACATTACATTCACTAGTAGGAGTGAGAAAAACATCACGGGGTGGTGCGCATTGTATGGGTGTGTGTTACATTACATTCACTAGTAGGAGTGAGAAAAACATCACGGGGTGGTGCGCATTGTATGGGTGTGTGTTACATTACATTCACTAGTAGGAGTGAGAAAAACATCACGGGGTGGTGTGAATCGGAGGGTCTGAATTAGGATAGGCAGTGAGTGGCAATGTAGGATGGAGAAAAGCACCGCGGGGTCATCAGCATGGGGAGGTCAGGGAACATGCAGTGGCAATGTAGGATAGGTTTCTGAAAAACATCGCGGGGTGGTGCGCATTGTATGGGTGTGTGTTACATTATATACACTAGTAGGAGTGAGAAAAACATCACGGGGTGGTGCGCATCGTATGGGTGTGTGTTACATTACATTCACTAGTAGGAGTGAGAAAAATATCACGGGGTGGTGCGCATTGAATGGGTGTGTGTTACATTACATTCACTAGTAGGAGTGAGAAAAACATCACGGAGTGGTGCGCATTGTATGGGTGTGTGTTACATTACATTCACTAGTAGGAGTGAGAAAAACAGCACGGGGTGGTATGAATCAGAGGGTCTGAATTAGGATAGGCAGTGAGTGGCAATGTAGGATGGAGAAAAGCACCGCGGGATTGTCAGCATGGGGAGGTGAGGGAACATGCAGTGGCAATGTAGGATAGGTTTCTGAAAAACATCGCGGGGTAGTGCGCATTGTATGGGTGTGTGTTATATTACATTCACTAGTAGGAGTGAGAAAACCTTCACGGGGTGGTGCGCATTGTATGGGTGTGTGTTACATTACATTCACTAGTAGGAGTGAGAAAAACATCACGGGGTGGTGCGCATTTTATGGGTGTGTGTTACATTACATTCACTAGTAGGAGTAAGAAAAACATCACGGGGTGGTGCGCATTGTATGGGTATGTGTTGCATTACATTCACTAGTAGGAGTGAGAAAAACATCACGGGGTGGTGCGCATTGTATGGGTGTGTGTTACATTACATTCACTAGTAGGAGTGAGAAAAACATCACGGGGTTGTGCGCATTGTATGGGTGTGTGTTACATTACATTCACTAGTAGGAGTGAGAAAAACATCACGGGGTGGTGCGCATTGTATGGGTGTGTGTTACATTACATTCACTAGTAGGAGTGAGAAAAACATCACGGGGTGGTGCGCATTGTATGGGTGTGTGTTACATTACATTCACTAGTAGGAGTGAGAAAAACATCACGGGGTGGTGCGCATTGTATGGGTGTGTGTTACATTAGATTCACTAGTAGGAGTGAGAAAAACATCACGTGGTGGTGCGCATTGTATGGGTGTGTGTTACATTAGATTCACTAGTAGGAGTGAGAAAAACATCACGGAGTGGTGCGCATTGTATGTGTGTGTGTTACATTATATTCACTAGTAGGAGTGAGAAAAACATCACGGGGTGGTGCGCATTGTATGGGTGTGTGTTACATTACATTCACTAGTAGGAGTGAGAAAAACATCACGGGGTGGTGCGCATTGTATGGGTGTGTGTTACATTACATTCACTAGTAGGAGTGAGAAAAACATCACGGGGTGGTGCGCATTGTATGGGTGTGTGTTACATTAGATTCACTAGTAGGAGTGAGAAAAACATCACGTGGTGGTGCGCATTGTATGGGTGTGTGTTACATTAGATTCACTAGTAGGAGTGAGAAAAACATCACGGAGTGGTGCGCATTGTATGTGTGTGTGTTACATTATATTCACTAGTAGGAGTGAGAAAAACATCACGGGGTGGTGCGCATTGTATGGGTGTGTGTTACATTACATTCACTAGTAGGAGTGAGAAAAACATCACGGGGTGGTGCGCATTGTATGTGTGTGTGTTACATTATATTCACTAGTAGGAGTGAGAAAAACATCACGGGGTGGTGCGCATTGTATGGGTGTGTGTTACATTACATTCACTAGTAGGAGTGAGAAAAACATCACGGGGTGGTGCGCATTGTATGGGTGTGTGTTACATTAGATTCAGTAGTAGGAGTGAGAAAAACATCACGGGGTGGTGCGCATTGTATGGGTGTGTGTTACATTACATTCAGTAGTAGGAGTGAGAAAAACATCACGGGGTGGTGCGCATTGTATGGGTGTGTGTTACATTACATTCACTAGTAGGTGTGAGAAAAACATCATGGGGTGGTGCGCATTGTATGGGTGTGTGTTACATTACATTCACTAGTAGGAGTGAGAAAAACATCACGGGGTGGTGTGAATCGGAAGGTCTGAATTAGGATAGGCAGTGAGTGGCAATGTAGGATGGAGAAAAGCACCGTGGGATGGTCAGCATGGGGAGGTCACGGAACATGCAATGGCAATGTAGGATAGGTTTCTGAAAAACATCGCGGGGTGGTGCGCATTGTATGGGTGTGTGTTACATTAGATTCACTAGTAGGAGTGAGAAAAACATCACGGGGTGGTGCGCATTGTATGGGTGTGTGTTACATTACATTCACTAGTAGGAGTGAAAAAAACATCACGGGGTGGTGCGCATTGTATGGGTGTGTGTTACATTATATTCAGTAGCAGGAGTGAGAAAAATATCACGGGGTGGTGCGCATTGTATGGGTGTGTGTTACTTTACATTCAGTAGCAGGAGTGAGAAAAACATCACGGGGTGGTGCGCATTGTATGGGTGTGTGTTACATTACATTCACTAGTAGGAGTGAGAAAAACATCACGGGGTGGTGCGCATTGTATGGGTGTGTGTTACATTACATTCACTAGTAGGAGTGAGAAAAACATCACGGTGTGGTGCGCATTGTATGTGTGTTACATTACATTCACTAGTAGGAGTGAGAAAAACATCACGGGGTGGTTCGCATTGTATGGGTGTGTGTTACATTACATTCACTAGTAGGAGTGAGAAAAACATCACGGGGTGGTGCGCATTGTATGGGTGTGTGTTACATTACATTCACTAGTAGGAGTGAGAAAAACATCACGGGGTGGTGCGCATTGTATGGGTGTGTGTTACATTACATTCACTAGTAGGAGTGAGAAAAACATCACGGGGTGGTGCGCATTGTATGGGTGTGTGTTACATTAGATTCACTAGTAGGAGTGAGAAAAACATCACGTGGTGGTACGCATTGTATGGGTGTGTGTTACATTAGATTCACTAGTAGGAGTGAGAAAAACATCACGGAGTGGTGCGCATTGTATGTGTGTGTGTTACATTACATTCACTAGTAGGAGTGAGAAAAACATCACGGGGTGGTGCGCATTGTATGGGTGTGTGTTACATTACATTCACTAGTAGGAGTGAGAAAAACATCACGGGGTGGTGCGCATTGTATGGGTGTGTGTTACATTAGATTCAGTAGTAGGAGTGAGAAAAACATCATGGGGTGGTGCGCATTGTATGGGTGTGTGTTACATTAGATTCACTAGTAGGAGTGAGAAAAACATCACGGGGTGGTGCGCATTGTATGGGTGTGTGTTACATTACATTCACTAGTAGGAGCGAGAAAATCATCACGGGGTGGTGCGTATTGTATGGGTGTGTGTTACATTACATTCACTAGTAGGAGTGAGAAAAACATCACGGGGTGGTGCGCATTGTATGGGTGTGTGTTACATTACATTCACTAGTAGGAGTGAGAAAAACATCACTAGGTGGTGGGCATTGTATGGGTGTGTGTTACATTAGATTCACTAGTAGGAGTGAGAAAAACATCACGGGGTGGTGCGCATGGTATGGGTGTGTGTTACATTACATTCATTAGTGGGAGTGAGAAAAACATCACGGGGTGGTGCGCACTGTATGGGTGTGTGTTACATTACATTCACTAGTAGGAGTGAGAAAAACATCACGGGGTGGTGCGCATTGTATGGTTGTGTGTTACATTACATTCACTAGTAGGAGTGAGAAAAACATCACCGGGTGGTGCGCATTGTATGGGTGTGTGTTACATTACATTCACTAGTAGGAGTGAGAAAAACATCACGGGGTGGTGTGAATCGGAAGGTCTGAATTAGGATAGGCAGTGAGTGGCAATGTAGGATGGAGAAAAGCACCGCGGGATGGTCAGCATGGGGAGGTCACGGAACATGCAATGGCAATGTAGGATAGGTTTCTGAAAAACATCGCGGGGTGGTGCGCATTGTATGGGTGTGTGTTACATTAGATTCACTAGTAGGAGTGAGAAAAACATCACGGGGTGGTGCGCATTGTATGGGTGTGTGTTACATTACATTCACTAGTAGGAGTGAGAAAAACATCACGGGGTGGTGCGCATTGTATGGGTGTGTGTTACATTATATTCAGTAGCAGGAGTGAGAAAAATATCACGGGGTGGTGCGCATTGTATGGGTGTGTGTTACTTTACATTCAGTAGCAGGAGTGAGAAAAACATCACGGGGTGGTGCGCATTGTATGGGTGTGTGTTACATTACATTCACTAGTAGGAGTGAGAAAAACATCACGGGGTGGTGCGCATTGTATGGGTGTGTGTTACATTACATTCACTAGTAGGAATGAGAAAAACATCACTGGGTGGTGCGCATTGTATGGATGTGTGTTACATTACATACACTACTAGGAGTGAGAAAAACATCACGGGGTGGTGCGCATTGAATGGGTGTGTGTTATATTACATACACTACTAGGAGTGAGAAAAACATCACGGGGTGGTGCGCATTGAATGGGTGTGTGTTACATTAGATTCACTAGTAGGAGTGAGAAAAACATCACGGGGTGGTGCGCATGGTATGGGTGTGTGTCACATTACATTCATTAGTGGGAGTGAGAAAAACATCACGGGGTGGTGCGCATTGTATGGGTGTGTGTTACATTACATTCACTAGTAGGAGTGAGAAAAACATCACGGGGTGGTGCGCATTGTATGGGTGTGTGTTACATTACATTCACTAGTAGGAGTGAGAAAAACATCACAGGGTGGTGCGCATTGTATGGGTGTGTGTTACATTACATTCACTAGTAGGAGTGAGAAAAACATCACGGGGTGGTGCGCATTGTATGGGTGTGTGTTACATTACATTCACTAGTAGGAGTGAGAAAAACATCACGGGGTGGTGTGAATCGGAGGGTCTGAATTGGGATAGGCAGTGAGTGGCAATGTAGGATGGAGAAAAGCACCGCAGGGTGGTCAGCATGGGGAGGTCAGGGAACATGCAGTGGCAATGTAGGATAGGTTTCTGAAAAACATCGCGGGGTGGTGCGCATTGTATGGGTGTGTGTTACATTACATTCACTAGTAGGAGTGAGAAAAACATCACGGGGTGGTGCGCATTGTATGGGGGTGTGTTACATTACATTCACTAGTAGGAGTGAGAAAAACATCACGGGGTGGTGCGCATTGTATGGGGGTGTGTTACATTACATTCACTAGTAGGAGTGAGAAAAACATCACGGGGTGGTGCGCATTGTATGGGTGTGTGTTACATTACATTCACTAGTAGGAGTGAGAAAAACATCACGGGGTGGTGCGCATTGTATGGGTGTGTGTTAAATTACATTCACTAGTGGGAGTGAGAAAAACATCACGGGGTGGTGCGCATTGTATGGGTGTGTGTTACATTACATTCACTAGTAGGAGTGAGAAAAACATCACGGGGTGGTGCGCATTGTATGGGTGTGTGTTACATTACATTCACTAGTAGGAGTGAGAAAAACATCACGGGGTAGGGTGCATTGTATGGGTGTGTGTTACATTACATTCACTAGTAGGAGTGAGAAAAACATCACGGGGTGGTGCGCATTGTATGGGTGTGTGTTACATTACATTCACTAGTGGGAGTGAGAAAAACATCACGGGGTGGTGCGCATTGTATGGGTGTGTGTTACATTACATTCACTAGTAGGAGTGAGAAAAACGTCACGTGGTGGTGCGCATTGTATGGGTGTGTGTTACATTACATTCACTAGTAGGAGTGAGAAAAACATCACGGGGTGGTGCGCATTGTACGGGTGTGTGTTACATTACATTTACTAGTAGGACTGAGAAAAACATCACGGGTTGGTGTGAATCGGATGGTCTGAATTAGGATAAGCACTGAGTGGCAATGTAGGATGGAGAAAAGCACTGCGGGGTGGTCAGCATGGGGAGGTCAGGGAACATGCAGTGGCAATGTAGGATAGGTTTCTGAAAAACACCGCTGGGTGGTGCGCATTGTATGGGTGTGTGTTACATTACATTCACTAGTAGGAGTGAGAAAAATATCACGGGGTGGTGCGCATTGTATGGGTGTGTCTTACATTACATTCACTAGTAGGAGTGAGAAAAACATCACGGGGTGGTGCGCATTGTATGGGTGTGTGTTACATTACATTCACTAGTAGGAGTGAGAAAAACATCACGGGGTGGTGCGCATTGTATGGGTGTGTGTTACATTACATTCACTAGTAGGAGTGAGAAAAACATCACGGGGTGGTGTGAATCGGAGGGTCTGAATTAGGATAGGCAGTGAGTGGCAATGTAGGATGGAGAAAAGCACAGCGGGGTGGTCAGCATGGGGAGGTCAGGGAACATGCAGTGGCAATGTAGGATAGGTTTCTGAAAAACATCGCGGGGTGGTGCGCATTGTATGGGTGTGTGTTACATTACATTCACTAGTAGGAGTGAGAAAAACATCACGGGGTGGTGCGCATTGTATGGGTGTGTGTTACATTTCATTCACTAGTAGGAGTGAGAAAAACATCACGGGGTGGTGCGTATTGTATAGGTGTGTGTTACATTACATTCACTAGTAGGAGTGAGAAAAACATCATGGGGTGGTGCGCATTGTATGGGTGTGTGTTACATTACATTCACTAGTAGGAGTGAAAAAAACGTCACGGGGTGGTGCGCATTGTATGGGTGTGTGTTACATTACATTCACTAGTAGGAGTGAGAAAAACATCACGGGGTGGTGCGCATTGTATGGGTGTGTGTTACATTACATTCACTAGTAGGAGTGAGAAAAACATCACGGGGTGGTGCGCATTGTATGGGTGTGTGTTACATTACATTCACTAGTAGGAGTGAGAAAAACATCACGGGTTGGTGTGAATCGGAGGGTCTGAATTAGGATAGGCAGTGAGTGGCAATGTAGGATGGAGAAAAGCACCGCGGGGTCATCAGCATGGGGAGGTCAGGGAACATGCAGTGGCAATGTAGGATAGGTTTCTGAAAAACATCGCGGGGTGGTGCGCATTGTATGGGTGTGTGTTACATTAGATACACTAGTAGGAGTGAGAAAAACATCACGGGGTGGTGCGCATTGTATGGGTGTGTGTTACATTACATTCACTAGTAGGAGTGAGAAAAATATCACGGGGTGGTGCGCATTGAATGGGTGTGTGTTACATTACATTCACTAGTAGGAGTGAGAAAAACATCACGGAGTGGTGCGCATTGTATGGGTGTGTGTTACATTACATACACTACTAGGAGTGAGGAAAACATCACGGGGTGGTGCGCATTGAATGGGTGTGTGTTACATTACATACACTACTAGGAGTGAGAAAAACATCACGGGGTGGTGCGCATTGAATGGGTGTGTGTTACATTAGATTCACTAGTAGGAGTGAGAAAAACATCACGGGGTGGTGCGCATGGTATGGGTGTGTGTCACATTACATTCATTAGTGGGAGTGAGAAAAACATCACGGGGTGGTGCGCATTGTATGGGTGTGTGTTACATTACATTCACTAGTAGGAGTGAGAAAAACATCACGGGGTGGTGCGCATTGTATGGGTGTGTGTTACATTACATTCACTAGTAGGAGTGAGAAAAACATCACAGGGTGGTGCGCATTGTATGGGTGTGTGTTACATTACATTCACTAGTAGGAGTGAGAAATACATCACGGGGTGGTGCGCATTGTATGGGTGTGTGTTACATTACATTCACTAGTAGGAGTGAGAAAAACATCACGGGGTGGTGTGAATCGGAGGGTCTGAATTGGGATAGGCAGTGAGTGGCAATGTAGGATGGAGAAAAGCACCGCAGGGTGGTCAGCATGGGGAGGTCAGGGAACATGCAGTGGCAATGTAGGATAGGTTTCTGAAAAACATCGCGGGGTGGTGCGCATTGTATGGGTGTGTGTTACATTACATTCACTAGTAGGAGTGAGAAAAACATCACGGGGTGGTGCGCATTGTATGGGGGTGTGTTACATTACATTCACTAGTAGGAGTGAGAAAAACATCACGGGGTGGTGCGCATTGTATGGGTGTGTGTTACATTACATTCACTAGTAGGAGTGAGAAAAACATCACGGGGTGGTGCGCATTGTATGGGTGTGTGTTACATTACATTCACTAGTAGGAGTGAGAAAAACATCACGGGGTGGTGCGCATTGTATGGGTGTGTGTTAAATTACATTCACTAGTGGGAGTGAGAAAAACATCACGGGGTGGTGCGCATTGTATGGGTGTGTGTTACATTACATTCACTAGTAGGAGTGAGAAAAACATCACGGGGTGGTGCGCATTGTATGGGTGTGTGTTACATTACATTCACTAGTAGGAGTGAGAAAAACATCACGGGGTGGGGTGCATTGTATGGGTGTGTGTTACATTACATTCACTAGTAGGAGTGAGAAAAACATCACGGGGTGGTGCGCATTGTATGGGTGTGTGTTACATTACATTCACTAGTGGGAGTGAGAAAAACATCACGGGGTGGTGCGCATTGTATGGGTGTGTGTTACATTACATTCACTAGTAGGAGTGAGAAAAACGTCACGTGGTGGTGCGCATTGTATGGGTGTGTGTTACATTACATTCACTAGTAGGAGTGAGAAAAACATCACGGGGTGGTGCGCAATGTACGGGTGTGTGTTACATTACATTTACTAGTAGGACTGAGAAAAACATCACGGGTTGGTGTGAATCGGATGGTCTGAATTAGGATAAGCACTGAGTGGCAATGTAGGATGGAGAAAAGCACTGCGGGGTGGTCAGCATGGGGAGGTCAGGGAACATGCAGTGGCAATGTAGGATAGGTTTCTGAAAAACACCGCTGGGTGGTGCGCATTGTATGGGTGTGTGTTACATTACATTCACTAGTAGGAGTGAGAAAAATATCACGGGGTGGTGCGCATTGTATGGGTGTGTCTTACATTACATTCACTAGTAGGAGTGAGAAAAACATCACGGGGTGGTGCGCATTGTATGGGTGTGTGTTACATTACATTCACTAGTAGGAGTGAGAAAAACATCACGGGGTGGTGCGCATTGTATGGGTGTGTGTTACATTACATTCACTAGTAGGAGTGAGAAAAACATCACGGGGTGGTGTGAATCGGAGGGTCTGAATTAGGATAGGCAGTGAGTGGCAATGTAGGATGGAGAAAAGCACAGCGGGGTGGTCAGCATGGGGAGGTCAGGGAACATGCAGTGGCAATGTAGGATAGGTTTCTGAAAAACATCGCGGCGTGGTGCGCATTGTATGGGTGTGTGTTACATTACATTCACTAGTAGGAGTGAGAAAAACATCACGGGGTGGTGCACATTGTATGGGTGTGTGTTACATTTCATTCACTAGTAGGAGTAAGAAAAACATCACGGGGTGGTGCGCATTGTATAGGTGTGTGTTACATTACATTCACTAGTAGGAGTGAGAAAAACATCATGGGGTGGTGCGCATTGTATGGGTGTGTGTTACATTACATTCACTAGTAGGAGTGAAAAAAACGTCACGGGGTGGTGCGCATTGTATGGGTGTGTGTTACATTACATTCACTAGTAGGAGTGAGAAAAACATCACGGGGTGGTGCGCATTGTATGGGTGTGTGTTACATTACATTCACTAGTAGGAGTGAGAAAAACATCACGGGGTGGTGCGCATTGTATGGGTGTGTGTTACATTACATTCACTAGTAGGAGTGAGAAAAACATCACGGGTTGGTGTGAATCGGAGGGTCTGAATTAGGATAGGCAGTGAGTGGCAATGTAGGATGGAGAAAAGCACCGCGGGGTCATCAGCATGGGGAGGTCAGGGAACATGCAGTGGCAATGTAGGATAGGTTTCTGAAAAACATCGCGGGGTGGTGCGCATTGTATGGGTGTGTGTTACATTAGATACACTAGTAGGAGTGAGAAAAACATCACGGGGTGGTGCGCATTGTATTGGTGTGTGTTACATTACATTCACTAGTAGGAGTGAGAAAAATATCACGGGGTGGTGCGCATTGAATGGGTGTGTGTTACATTACATTCACTAGTAGGAGTGAGAAAAACATCACGGAGTGGTGCGCATTGTATGGGTGTGTGTTACATTACATTCACTAGTAGGAGTGAGAAAAACATCACGGGGTGGTATGAATCAGAGGGTCTGAATTAGGATAGGCAGTGAGTGGCAATGTAGGATGGAGAAAAGCACCGCGGGGTTGTCAGCATGGGGAGGTGTGGGAACATGCAGTGGCAATGTAGGATAGGTTTCTGAAAAACATCGCGGGTTAGTGCGCATTGTATGGGTGTGTGTTACATTACATTCACTAGTAGGAGTGAGAAAACCTTCACGGGGTGGTGCGCAATGTATGGGTGTGTGTTACATTACATTCACTAGTAGGAGTGAGAAAAACATCACGGGGTGGTGCGCATTTTATGGGTGTGTGTTACATTACATTCACTAGTAGGAGTAAGAAAAACATCACGGGGTGGTGCGCATTGTATGGGTATGTGTTGCATTACATTCACTAGTAGGAGTGAGAAAAACATCACGGGGTGGTGCGCATTGTATGGGTGTGTGTTACATTACATTCACTAGTAGGAGTGAGAAAAACATCACGGGGTTGTGCGCCTTTTATGGGTGTGTGTTACATTACATTCACTAGTAGGAGTGACAAAAACATCACGGGGTGGTGCGCATTGTATGGGTGTGTGTTACATTACATTCACTAGTAGGAGTGAGAAAAACATCACGGGGTGGTGCGCATTGTATGGGTGTGTGTTACATTACATTCACTAGTAGGAGTGAGAAAAACATCACGGGGTGGTGCGCATTGTATGGGTGTGTGTTACATTACATTCACTAGTAGGAGTGAGAAAAACATCACGGTGTGGTGCGCATTGTATGTGTGTTACATTACATTCACTAGTAGGAGTGAGAAAAACATCACGGGGTGGTTCGCATTGTATGGGTGTGTGTTACATTACATTCACTAGTAGGAGTGAGAAAAACATCACGGGGTGGTGCGCATTGTATGGGTGTGTGTTACATTACATTCACTAGTAGGAGTGAGAAAAACATCACGGGGTGGTGCGCATTGTATGGGTGTGTGTTACATTACATTCACTAGTAGGAGTGAGAAAAACATCACGGGGTGGTGCGCATTGTATGGGTGTGTGTTACATTAGATTCACTAGTAGGAGTGAGAAAAACATCACGTGGTGGTGCGCATTGTATGGGTATGTGTTACATTAGATTCAATAGTAGGAGTGAGAAAAACATCACGGAGTGGTGCGCATTGTATGTGTGTGTGTTACATTACATTCACTAGTAGGAGTGAGAAAAACATCACGGGGTGGTGCGCATTGTATGGGTGTGTGTTACATTACATTCACTAGTAGGAGTGAGAAAAACATCACGGGGTGGTGCGCATTGTATGGGTGTGTGTTACATTAGATTCAGTAGTAGGAGTGAGAAAAACATCATGGGGTGGTGCGCATTGTATGGGTGTGTGTTACATTAGATTCACTAGTAGGAGTGAGAAAAACATCAAGGGGTGGTGCGCATTGTATGGGTGTGTGTTACATTACATTCACTAGTAGGAGCGAGAAAAACATCACGGGGTGGTGCGTATTGTATGGGTGTGTGTTACATTACATTCACTAGTAGGAGTGAGAAAAACATCACGGGGTGGTGCGCATTTTATGGGTGCGTGTTACATTACATTCACTAGTAGGAGTGAGAAAAACATCACGGGGTGGTGCTCATTGTATGGGTGTGTGTTACATTACATTCACTAGTGGGAGTGAGAAAAACATCACGGGGTGGTGCGCATTGTATGGGTGTGTGTTACATTAGATTCATTAGTAGGAGTGAGAAAAACATCACGGGATGGTGCGCATTGTATGGGTGTGTGTTACATTAGATTCACTAGGAGGAGTGAGAAAACATCACGGGGTGGTGCACATTTTATGGGTGTGTGTTACATTACATTCACTAGTAGGAGTGAGAAAAACATCACGGGGTGGTGCGCATTGTATGCGTGTGTGTTACATTACATTCACTAGTAGGAGTGAGAAAAACATCACGGGGTGGTGCGCATTGTATGGGTGTGTGTTACATTAGATTCACTAGTAGGAGTGAGAAAAACATCATGGGGTGGTGCGCATTGTATGGGTTTGTGTTACATTACATTCACTACTAGGAGTGAGAAAAACATCACGGGGTGGTGCGCATTGTATGGGTGTGTGTTACATTACATTCACTAGTGGGAGTGAGAAAAACATCACGGGGTGGTGCGCATTGTATGGGTGTGTGTTACATTAGATTCACTAGTAGGAGTGAGAAAAACATCACGGGGTGGTGCGCATTGTATGAGTGTGTGTTACATTAGATTCACTAGGAGGAGTAAGAAAAACATCACGGGGTGGTGCGCATTGTATGGGTATGTGTTGCATTACATTCACTAGTAGGAGTGAGAAAAACATCACGGGGTGGTGCGCATTGTATGGGTGTGTGTTACATTAGATTCACTAGTAGGAGTGAGAAAAACATCACGGGGTGGTGCGCATTTTATGGGTGTGTGTTACATTACATTCACTAGTAGGAGTGAGAAAAACATCACGGGGTGGTGCGCATTGTATGGGTGTGTGTTACATTACATTCAATAGTAGGAGTGAGAAAAACATCACGGGGTGGTGTGCATTGTATGGGTGTGTGTTACATTACCTTCACTAGTAGGAGTGAGAAAAATATCACGGGGTGGTGCGCATTGTATGGGTGTGTGTTACATTACATTCACTAGTAGGAGTGAGAAAAACATCACGGTGTGCTGCGCATTGTATGTGTGTAACATTACATTCACTAGTAGGAGTGAGAAAAACATCACGGGGTGGTGCGCATTGTATGGGTGTGTGTTACATTACATTCACTAGTAGGAGTGAGAAAAACATCACGGGGTGGTGCGCATTGTATGGGTGTGTGTTACATTACATTCACTAGTAGGAGTGAGAAAAACATCACGGGGTGGTGCGCATTGTATGGGTGTGTGTTACATTAGATTCACAAGTAGGAGTGAGAAAAACATCACGTGGTGGTGCGCATTGTATGGGTGTGTGTTACATTAGATTCACTAGTAGGAGTGAGAAAAACATCACGGAGTGGTGCGCATTATATGTGTGTGTGTTACATTACATTCACTAGTAGGAGTGAGAAAAACATCACGGGGTGGTGCGCATTGTATGGGTGTGTGTTACATTACATTCACTAGTAGGAGTGAGAAAAACATCACGGGGTGGTGCGCATTGTATGGGTGTGTGTTACATTAGATTCAGTAGTAGGAGTGAGAAAAACATCACGGGGTGGTGCGCATTGTATGGGTGTGTGTTACATTAGATTCACTAGTAGGAGTGAGAAAAAAATCACGGGGTGGTGTGCATTGTATGGGTGTGTGTTACATTACATTCACAAGTAGGAGCGAGAAAAACATCACGGGGTGGTGCGTATTGTATGGGTGTGTGTTACATTACATTCACTAGTAGGAGTGAGAAAAACATCACGGGGTGATGCGCATTGTATGGGTGTGTGTTACATTACATTCACTAGTAGGAGTGAGAAAAACATCACGGGGTGGTGCGCATTGTATGGGTGTGTGTTACATTAGATTCACTAGTGGGAGTGAGAAAAACATCACCGGGTGGTGCGCATTGTATGGGTGTGTGTTACATTAGATTCACTAGTAGGAGTGAGAAAAACATCACGGGGTGGTGCGCATTGTATGGGTGTGTGTTACATTAGATTCACTAGGAGGAGTGAGAAAAACATCACGGGGTGGTGCGCATTTTATGGGTGTGTGTTACATTACATTCACTAGTAGGAGTGAGAAAAACATCACGGGGTGGTGCGCATTGTATGGGTGTGTGTTACATTACATTCACTAGTAGGAGTGAGAAAAACATCACGGGGTGGTGCGCATTGTATGGGTGTGTGTTACATTAGATTCACTAGTAGGAGTGAGAAAAACATCATGGGGTGGTGCGCATTGTATGGGTGTGTGTTACATTACATTCACTAGTAGGAGTGAGAAAAAAATCACGGGGTGGTGCGCATTGTATGGGTGTGTGTTACATTAGATTCACTAGTAGGAGTGAGAAAAACATCACGGAGTGGTGCGCATTATATGTGTGTGTGTTACATTACATTCACTAGTAGGAGTGAAAAAAAACATCACGGGGTGGTGCGCATTGTATGGGTGTGTGTTACATTACATTCACTAGTAGGAGTGAGAAAAACATCATGGGGTGGTGCGCATTGTATGGGTGTGTGTTACATTACATTCACTAGTAGGAGTGAGAAAAACATCACGGGGTGGTGCGCATTGTATGGGTGTGTGTTACATTAGATTCACTAGTAGGAGTGAGAAAAACATCACGTGGTGGTGCGCATTGTATGGGTGTGTGTTACATTAGATTCACTAGTAGGAGTGAGAAAAACATCACGGAGTGGTGCGCATTATATGTGTGTGTGTTACATTACATTCACTAGTAGGAGTGAGAAAAACATCACGGGGTGGTGCGCATTGTATGGGTGTGTGTTACATTACATTCACTAGTAGGAGTGAGAAAAACATCACGGGATGGTGCGCATTGTATGGGTGTGTGTTACATTAGATTCAGTAGTAGGAGTGAGAAAAACATCACGGGGTGGTGCGCATTGTATGGGTGTGTGTTACATTAGATTCACTAGTAGGAGTGAGAAAAACATCACGGGGTGGTGCGCATTGTATGGGTGTGTGTTACATTACATTCACAAGTAGGAGCGAGAAAAACATCACGGGGTGGTGCGTATTGTATGGGTGTGTGTTACATTATATTCACTAGTAGGAGTGAGAAAAACATCACGGGGTGATGCGCATTGTATGGGTGTGTGTTACATTACATTCACTAGTAGGAGTGAGAAAAACATCACGGGGTGGTGCGCATTGTATGGGTGTGTGTTACATTAGATTCACTAGTGGGAGTGAGAAAAACATCACCGGGTGGTGCGCATTGTATGGGTGTGTGTTACATTAGATTCACTAGTAGGAGTGAGAAAAACATCACGGGGTGGTGCGCATTGTATGGGTGTGTGTTACATTAGATTCACTAGGAGGAGTGAGAAAAACATCACGGGGTGGTGCACATTTTATGGGTGTGTGTTACATTACATTCACTAGTAGGAGTGAGAAAAACATCACGGGGTGGTGCGCATTGTATGGGTGTGTGTTACATTACATTCACTAGTAGGTGTGAGAAAAAAATCACGGGGTGGTGCGCATTGTATGGGTGTGTGTTACATTACATTCACTAGTAGGAGTGAGAAAAACATCACGGGGTGGTGTGAATCGGAGGGTCTGAATTAGGATAGGCAGTGCGTGGCAATGTAGGATGGAGAAAAGCACCGCGGGGTGGTCAGCATGGAGAGGTCAGGGAACATGCAGTGGCAGTGTAGGATAGGTTTCTGAAAAACATCGCGGGTTGGTGCGCATTGTATGGGTGTGTGTAACATTACATTCACTAGTTGGAGTGAGAAAATCATCACGGGGTGGTGCGCATTGTATGGGTGTGTGTTACATTACATTCACTAGTAGGAGTGAGAAAAACATCACGGGGTGGTGCGCATTGTATGGGTGTGGGTTACATTACATTCACTACTAGGAGTGAGAAAAACATCACGGGGTGGTGCGCATTGTATGGGTGTGTGTTACATTACATTCACTAGTAGGAGTGAGAAAAACATCACGGGGTGGTGCGCATTGTATGGGTGTGTGTTACATTACATTCACTAGTAGGAGTGAGAAAAACATCACGGGGTGGTGTGAATCGGAGGGTCTGAATTAGGATAGGCAGTGAGTGGCAATGTAGGATGGAGAAAAGCACCGCGGGGTCATCAGCATGGGGAGGTCAGGGAACATGCAGTGGCAATGTAGGATAGGTTTCTGAAAAACATCGCGGGGTGGTGCGCATTGTATGGGTGTGTGTTACATTAGATACACTAGTAGGAGTGAGAAAAACATCACGGGGTGGTGCGCATTGTATGGGTGTGTGTTACATTACATTCACTAGTAGGAGTGAGAAAAACATCACGGAGTGGTGCGCATTGTATGGGTGTGTGTTACATTACATTCACTAGTAGGAGTGAGAAAAACATCACGGGGTGGTATGAATCAGAGGGTCTGAATTAGGATAGGCAGTGAGTGGCAATGTAGGATGGAGAAAAGCACCGCGGGGTTGTCAGCATGGGGAGGTGAGGGAACATGCAGTGGCAATGTAGGATAGGTTTCTGAAAAACATCGCGGGGTAGTGCGCATTGTATGGGTGTGTGTTACATTACATTCACTAGTAGGAGTGAGAAAACCTTCACGGGGTGGTGCGCATTGTATGGGTGTGTGTTACATTACATTCACTAGTAGGAGTGAGAAAAACATCACTGGGTGGTGCGCATTTTATGGGTGTGTGTTACATTACATTCACTAGTAGGAGTAAGAAAAACATCACGGGGTGGTGCACATTGTATGGGTATGTGTTGCATTACAATCACTAGTAGGAGTGAGAAAAACATCACGGGGTGGTGCGCATTGTATGGGTGTGTGTTACATTACATTCACTAGTAGGAGTGAGAAAAACATCACGGGGTGGTGCACATTTTATGGGTGTGTGTGACATTACATTCACTAGTAGGAGTGAGAAAAACATCACGGGGTGGTGCGCATTGTATGGGTGTGTGTTACATTACATTCACTAGTAGGAGTGAGAAAAACATCACGGGATGGTGCGCATTGTATGGGTGTGTGTTACATTACATTCACTAGTAGGAGTGAGAAAAACATCACGGGGTGGTGCGCATTGTATGGGTGTGTGTTACATTACATTCACTAGTAGGAGTGAGAAAAACATCACGGTGTGGTGCGCATTGTATGTGTGTTACATTACATTCACTAGTAGGAGTGAGAAAAACATCACGGGGTGGTTCGCATTGTATGGGTGTGTGTTACATTACATTCACTAGTAGGA
Organism: Cavia porcellus; assembly: GCF_034190915.1. NCBI lineage: Eukaryota > Metazoa > Chordata > Mammalia > Rodentia > Caviidae > Cavia > Cavia porcellus. The sequence goes on along the minus strand of NW_026947668.1, from coordinate 54,361 downwards.
GTGAGAAAAACATCACGGGGTGGTGCGCATTGTATGGGTGTGTGTTACATTACATTCACTAGTAGGAGTGAGAAAAACATCACGGGGTGGTGTGCATTGTATGGGTGTGTGTTACATTAGATTCACTAGTAGGAGTGAGAAAAACATCACGGGGTGGTGCGCATTGTATGGGTGTGTGTTACATTACATTCACTAGTAGGAGTGAGAAAAACATCACGGGATGGTGCGCATTGTATGGGTGTGTGTTACATTAGATTCAGTAGTAGGAGTGAGAAAGACATCACGGGGTGGTGCGCATTGTATGGGTGTGTGTTACATTAGATTCACTAGTAGGAGTGAGAAAAACATCACGGGGTGGTGCGCATTGTATGGGTGTGTGTTACATTACATTCACAAGTAGGAGCGAGAAAAACATCACGGGGTGGTGCGTATTGTATGGGTGTGTGTTACATTATATTCACTAGTAGGAGTGAGAAAAACATCACGGGGTGATGCGCATTGTATGGGTGTGTGTTACATTACATTCACTAGTAGGAGTGAGAAAAACATCACGGGGTGGTGCGCATTGTATGGGTGTGTGTTACATTAGATTCACTAGTGGGAGTGAGAAAAACATCACGGGGTGGTGCGCATTGTATGGGTGTGTGTTACATTAGATTCACTAGTAGGAGTGAGAAAAACATCACGGGGTGGTGCGCATTGTATGGGTGTGTGTTACATTACATTCATTAGTAGGAGTGAGAAAAACATCACGGGGTGGTGCGCATTGTATGGGTGTGTGTTACATTACATTCACTAGTAGGAGTGAGAAAAACATCACGGGGTGGTGCGCATTGTATGGGTGTGTGTTACATTACATTCACTGGTAGGAGTGAGAAAAACATCACGGGGTGGTGCGCATTGTATGGGTGTGTGTTACATTACATTCAATATTGGGAGTGAGAAAAACATCACGGGGTGGTGCGCATTGTATGGGTGTGTGTTACATTAGATTCACTAGGAGGAGTGAGAAAAACATCACGGGGTGGTGCGCATTTTATGGGTGTGTGTGACATTACATTCACTAGTAGGAGTGAGAAAAACATCACGGGGTGGTGCGCATTGTATGGGTGTGTGTTACATTACATTCACTAGTAGGAGTGAGAAAAACATCACGGGGTGGTGCGCATTGTATGGGTGTGTGTTACATTAGATTCACTAGTAGGAGTGAGAAAAACATCACGTGGTGGTGCGCATTGTATGGGTGTGTGTTACATTAGATTCACTAGTAGGAGTGAGAAAAACATCACGGAGTGGTGCGCATTATATGTGTGTGTGTTACATTACATTCACTAGTAGGAGTGAGAAAAACATCACGGGGTGGTGCGCATTGTATGGGTGTGTGTTACATTACATTCACTAGTAGGAGTGAGAAAAACATCACGGGGTGGTGAGCATTGTATGGGTGTGTGTTACATTAGATTCAGTAGTAGGAGTGAGAAAAACATCACGGGGTGGTGCGCATTGTATGGGTGTGTGTTACATTAGATTCACTAGTAGGAGTGAGAAAAAAATCACGGGGTGGTGCGCATTGTATGGGTGTGTGTTACATTACATTCACAAGTAGGAGCGAGAAAAACATCACGGGGTGGTGCGTATTGTATGGGTGTGTGTTACATTACATTCACCTGTAGGAGTGAGAAAAACATCACGGGGTGATGCGCATTGTATGGGTGTGTGTTACATTACATTCACTAGTAGGAGTGAGAAAAACGTCACGGGGTGGTGCGCATTGTATGGGTGTGTGTTACATTACATTCACTAGTAGGAGTGAGAAAAACATCACGGGGTGGTGCGCATTGTATGGGTGTGTGTTACATTACATTCACTAGTGGGAGTGAGAAAAACATCACGGGGTGGTGCGCATTGTATAGGTGTGTGTTACATTAGATTCACTAGTAGGAGTGAGAAAAACATCACGGGGTGGTGCGCATTGTATGGGTGTGTGTTACATTACATTCATTAGTAGGAGTGAGAAAAACATCACGGGGTGGTGCGCATTGTATGGGTGTGTGTTACATTACATTCACTAGTAGGAGTGAGAAAAACATCACGGGGTGGTGCGCATTGTATGGGTGTGTGTTACATTACATTCACTAGTAGGAGTGAGAAAAACATCACGGGGTGGTGCGCATTGTATGGGTGTGTGTTACATTACATTCAATATTGGGAGTGAGAAAAACATCACGGGGTGGTGCGCATTGTATGGGTGTGTGTTACATTAGATTCACTAGTAGGAGTGAGAAAAACATCACGGGGTGGTGCGCATTGTATGGGTGTGTGTTACATTACATTCACAAGTAGGAGCGAGAAAAACATCACGGGGTGGTGCGCATTGTATGGGTGTGTGTTACATTAGATTCACTAGTGGGAGTGAGAAAAACATCACCGGGTGGTGCGCATTGTATGGGTGTGTGTTACATTACATTCACTAGTAGGAGTGAGAAAAACATCACGGGGTGGTGTGAATCGGAGGGTCTGAATTAGGATAGGCAGTGCGTGGCAATGTAGGATGGAGAAAAGCACCGCGGGGTGGTCAGCATGGAGAGGTCAGGGAACATGCAGTGGCAGTGTAGGATAGGTTTCTGAAAAACATCGCGGGTTGGTGCGCATTGTATGGGTGTGTGTTACATTACATTCACTAGTTGGAGTGAGAAAATCATCACGGGGTGGTGCGCATTGTATGGGTGTGTGTTACATTACATTCACTAGTAGGAGTGAGAAAAACATCACGGGGTGGTGCGCATTGTATGGGTGTGGGTTACATTACATTCACTACTAGGAGTGAGAAAAACATCACGGGGTGGTGCGCATTGTATGGGTGTGTGTTACATTACATTCACTAGTAGGAGTGAGAAAAACATCACGGGGTGGTGCGCATTGTATGGGTGTGTGTTACATTACATTCACTAGTAGGAGTGAGAAAAACATCACGGGGTGGTGTGAATCGGAGGGTCTGAATTAGGATAGGCAGTGAGTGGCTATGTAGGATGGAGAAAAGCACCGCGGGGTCATCAGCATGGGGAGGTCAGGGAACATGCAGTGGCAATGTAGGATAGGTTTCTGAAAAACATCGCGGGGTGGTGCGCATTGTATGGGTGTGTGTTACATTAGATACACTAGTAGGAGTGAGAAAAACATCACGGGGTGGTGCGCATTGTATGGGTGTGTGTTACATTACATTCACTAGTAGGAGTGAGAAAAACATCACGGAGTGGTGCGCATTGTATGGGTGTGTGTTACATTACATTCACTAGTAGGAGTGAGAAAAACATCACGGGGTGGTATGAATCAGAGGGTCTGAATTAGGATAGGCAGTGAGTGGCAATGTAGGATGGAGAAAAGCACCGCGGGGTTGTCAGCATGGGGAGGTGAGGGAACATGCAGTGGCAATGTAGGATAGGTTTCTGAAAAACATCGCGGGGTAGTGCGCATTGTATGGGTGTGTGTTACATTACATTCACTAGTAGGAGTGAGAAAACCTTCACGGGGTGGTGCGCATTGTATGGGTGTGTGTTACATTACATTCACTAGTAGGAGTGAGAAAAACATCACTGGGTGGTGCGCATTTTATGGGTGTGTGTTACATTACATTCACTAGTAGGAGTAAGAAAAACATCACGGGGTGGTGCGCATTGTATGGGTATGTGTTGCATTACAATCACTAGTAGGAGTGAGAAAAACATCACGGGGTGGTTCGCATTGTATGGGTGTGTGTTACATTACATTCACTAGTAGGAGTGAGAAAAACATCACGGGGTGGTGCGCATTTTATGGGTGTGTGTGACATTACATTCACTAGTAGGAGTGAGAAAAACATCACGGGGTGGTGCGCATTGTATGGGTGTGTGTTACATTACATTCACTAGTAGGAGTGAGAAAAACATCACGGGATGGTGCGCATTGTATGGGTGTGTGTTACATTACATTCACTAGTAGGAGTGAGAAAAACATCACGGGGTGGTGCGCATTGTATGGGTGTGTGTTACATTACATTCACTAGTAGGAGTGAGAAAAACATCACGGTGTGGTGCGCATTGTACGTGTGTTACATTACATTCACTAGTAGGAGTGAGAAAAACATCACGGGGTGGTTCGCATTGTATGGGTTTGTGTTACATTACATTCACTAGTAGGAGTGAGAAAAACATCACGGGGTGGTGCGCATTGTATGGGTGTGTGTTACATTACATTCACTAGTAGGAGTGAGAAAAACATCACGGGGTGGTGCGCATTGTATGGGTGTGTGTTACATTACATTCACTAGTAGGAGTGAGAAAAACATCACGGGGTGGTGTGCATTGTATGGGTGTGTGTTACATTAGATTCACTAGTAGGAGTGAGAAAAACATCACGGGGTGGTGCGCATTGTATGGGTGTGTGTTACATTACATTCACTAGTAGGAGTGAGAAAAACATCACGGGATGGTGCGCATTGTATGGGTGTGTGTTACATTAGATTCAGTAGTAGGAGTGAGAAAAACATCACGGGGTGGTGCGCATTGTATGGGTGTGTGTTACATTAGATTCACTAGTAGGAGTGAGAAAAACATCACGGGGTGGTGCGCATTGTATGGGTGTGTGTTACATTACATTCACAAGTAGGAGCGAGAAAAACATCACGGGGTGGTGCGTATTGTATGGGTGTGTGTTACATTATATTCACTAGTAGGAGTGAGAAAAACATCACGGGGTGATGCGCATTGTATGGGTGTGTGTTACATTACATTCACTAGTAGGAGTGAGAAAAACATCACGGGGTGGTGCGCATTGTATGGGTGTGTGTTACATTAGATTCACTAGTGGGAGTGAGAAAAACATCACCGGGTGGTGCGCATTGTATGGGTGTGTGTTACATTAGATTCACTAGTAGGAGTGAGAAAAACATCACGGGGTGGTGCGCATTGTATGGGTGTGTGTTACATTAGATTCACTAGGAGGAGTGAGAAAAACATCACGGGGTGGTGCACATTTTATGGGTGTGTGTTACATTACATTCACTAGTAGGAGTGAGAAAAACATCACGGGGTGGTGCGCATTGTATGGGTGTGTGTTACATTACATTCACTAGTAGGAGTGAGAAAAACATCACGGGGTGGTGCGCATTGTATGGGTGTGTGTTACATTAGATTCACTAGTAGGAGTGAGAAAAACATCATGGGGTGGTGCGCATTGTATGGGTGTCTGTTACATTACATTCACTAGTAGGTGTGAGAAAAAAATCACGGGGTGGTGCGCATTGTATGGGTGTGTGTTACATTACATTCACTAGTAGGAGTGAAAAAAACTACACGGGGTGGTGTGAATCGGAGGGTCTGAATTAGGATAGGCAGTGCGTGGCAATGTAGGATGGAGAAAAGCACCGCGGGGTGGTCAGCATGGAGAGGTCAGGGAACATGCAGTGGCAGTGTAGGATAGGTTTCTGAAAAACATCGCGGGTTGGTGCGCATTGTATGGGTGTGTGTTACATTACATTCACTAGTTGGAGTGAGAAAATCATCACGGGGTGGTGCGCATTGTATGGGTGTGTGTTACATTACATTCACTAGTAGGAGTGAGAAAAACATCACGGGGTGGTGCGCATTGTATGGGTGTGGGTTACATTACATTCACTACTAGGAGTGAGAAAAACATCACGGGGTGGTGCGCATTGTATGGGTGTGTGTTACATTACATTCACTAGTAGGAGTGAGAAAAACATCACGGGGTGGTGTGAATCGGAGGGTCTGAATTAGGATAGGCAGTGAGTGGCAATGTAGGATGGAGAAAAGCACCGCGGGGTCATCAGCATGGGGAGGTCAGGGAACATGCAGTGGCAATGTAGGATAGGTTTCTGAAAAACATCGCGGGGTGGTGCGCATTGTATGGGTGTGTGTTACATTAGATACACTAGTAGGAGTGAGAAAAACATCACGGGGTGGTGCGCATTGTATGGGTGTGTGTTACATTACATTCACTAGTAGGAGTGAGAAAAACATCACGGAGTGGTGCGCATTGTATGGGTGTGTGTTACATTACATTCACTAGTAGGAGTGAGAAAAACATCACGGGGTGGTATGAATCAGAGGGTCTGAATTAGGATAGGCAGTGAGTGGCAATGTAGGATGGAGAAAAGCACCGCGGGGTTGTCAGCATGGGGAGGTGAGGGAACATGCAGTGGCAATGTAGCATAGGTTTCTGAAAAACATCGCGGGGTAGTGCGCATTGTATGGGTTTGTGTTACATTACATTCACTAGTAGGAGTGAGAAAACCTTCACGGGGTGGTGCGCATTGTATGGGTGTGTGTTACATTACATTCACTAGTAGGAGTGAGAAAAACATCACTGGGTGGTGCGCATTTTATGGGTGTGTGTTACATTACATTCACTAGTAGGAGTAAGAAAAACATCACGGGGTGGTGCGCATTGTATGGGTATGTGTTGCATAACAATCACTAGTAGGAGTGAGAAAAACATCACGGGGTGGTGCGCATTGTATGGGTGTGTGTTACATTAGATTCACTAGTAGGAGTGAGAAAAACATCACGGGGTGGTGCGCATTGTATGGGTGTGTGTTACATTACATTCACAAGTAGGAGTGAGAAAAACATCACGGGATGGTGCGCATTGTATGGGTGTGTGTTACATTACATTCACTAGTAGGAGTGAGAAAAACATCACGGGGTGGTGCGCATTGTATGGGTGTGTGTTACATTACATTCACTAGTAGGAGTGAGAAAAACATCACGGTGTGGTGCGCATTGTATGTGTGTTACATTACATTCACTAGTAGGAGTGAGAAAAACATCACGGGGTGGTTCGCATTGTATGGGTTTGTGTTACATTACATTCACTAGTAGGAGTGAGAAAAACATCACGGGGTGGTGCGCATTGTATGGGTGTGTGTTACATTACATTCACTAGTAGGAGTGAGAAAAACATCACGGGGTGGTGCGCATTGTATGGGTGTGTGTTACATTACATTCACTAGTAGGAGTGAGAAAAACATCACGGGGTGGTGTGCATTGTATGGGTGTGTGTTACATTAGATTCACTAGTAGGAGTGAGAAAAACATCACGGGGTGGTGCGCATTGTATGGGTGTGTGTTACATTACATTCACTAGTAGGAGTGAGAAAAACATCACGGGATGGTGCGCATTGTATGGGTGTGTGTTACATTAGATTCAGTAGTAGGAGTGAGAAAAACATCACGGGGTGGTGCGCATTGTATGGGTGTGTGTTACATTAGATTCACTAGTAGGAGTGAGAAAAACATCACGGGGTGGTGCGCATTGTATGGGTGTGTGTTACATTACATTCACAAGTAGGAGCGAGAAAAACATCACGGGGTGGTGCGTATTGTATGGGTGTGTGTTACATTATATTCACTAGTAGGAGTGAGGAAAAACATCACGGGGTGATGCGCATTGTATGGGTGTGTGTTACATTACATTCACTAGTAGGAGTGAGAAAAACATCACGGGGTGGTGCGCATTGTATGGGTGTGTGTTACATTAGATTCACTAGTGGGAGTGAGAAAAACATCACCGGGTGGTGCGCATTGTATGGGTGTGTGTTACATTAGATTCACTAGTAGGAGTGAGAAAAACATCACGGGGTGGTGCGCATTGTATGGGTGTGTGTTACATTAGATTCACTAGGAGGAGTGAGAAAAACATCACGGGGTGGTGCACATTTTATGGGTGTGTGTTACATTACATTCACTAGTAGGAGTGAGAAAAACATCACGGGGTGGTGCGCATTGTATGGGTGTGTGTTACATTACATTCACTAGTAGGAGTGAGAAAAACATCACGGGGTGGTGCGCATTGTATGGGTGTGTGTTACATTAGATTCACTAGTAGGAGTGAGAAAAACATCATGGGGTGGTGCGCATTGTATGGGTGTCTGTTACATTACATTCACTAGTAGGTGTGAGAAAAAAATCACGGGGTGGTGCGCATTGTATGGGTGTGTGTTACATTACATTCACTAGTAGGAGTGAAAAAAACTACACGGGGTGGTGTGAATCGGAGGGTCTGAATTAGGATAGGCAGTGCGTGGCAATGTAGGATGGAGAAAAGCACCGCGGGGTGGTCAGCATGGAGAGGTCAGGGAACATGCAGTGGCAGTGTAGGATAGGTTTCTGAAAAACATCGCGGGTTGGTGCGCATTGTATGGGTGTGTGTTACATTACATTCACTAGTTGGAGTGAGAAAATCATCACGGGGTGGTGCGCATTGTATGGGTGTGTGTTACATTACATTCACTAGTAGGAGTGAGAAAAACATCACGGGGTGGTGCGCATTGTATGGGTGTGGGTTACATTACATTCACTACTAGGAGTGAGAAAAACATCACGGGGTGGTGCGCATTGTATGGGTGTGTGTTACATTACATTCACTAGTAGGAGTGAGAAAAACATCACGGGGTGGTGCGCATTGTATGGGTGTGTGTTACATTACATTCACTAGTAGGAGTGAGAAAAACATCACGGGGTGGTGTGAATCGGAGGGTCTGAATTAGGATAGGCAGTGAGTGGCAATGTAGGATGGAGAAAAGCACCGCGGGGTCATCAGCATGGGGAGGTCAGGGAACATGCAGTGGCAATGTAGGATAGGTTTCTGAAAAACATCGCGGGGTGGTGCGCATTGTATGGGTGTGTGTTACATTAGATACACTAGTAGGAGTGAGAAAAACATCACGGGGTGGTGCGCATTGTATGGGTGTGTGTTACATTACATTCACTAGTAGGAGTGAGAAAAACATCACGGAGTGGTGCGCATTGTATGGGTGTGTGTTACATTACATTCACTAGTAGGAGTGAGAAAAACATCACGGGGTGGTATGAATCAGAGGGTCTGAATTAGGATAGGCAGTGAGTGGCAATGTAGGATGGAGAAAAGCACCGCGGGGTTGTCAGCATGGGGAGGTGAGGGAACGTGCAGTGGCAATGTAGGATAGGTTTCTGAAAAACATCGCGGGGTAGTGCGCATTGTATGGGTTTGTGTTACATTACATTCACTAGTAGGAGTGAGAAAACCTTCACGGGGTGGTGCGCATTGTATGGGTGTGTGTTACATTACATTCACTAGTAGGAGTGAGAAAAACATCACTGGGTGGTGCGCATTTTATGGGTGTGTGTTACATTACATTCACTAGTAGGAGTAAGAAAAACATCACGGGGTGGTGCGCATTGTATGGGTATGTGTTGCATAACAATCACTAGTAGGAGTGAGAAAAACATCACGGGGTGGTGCGCATTGTATGGGTGTGTGTTACATTACATTCACTAGTAGGAGTGAGAAAAACATCACGGGGTGGTGCACATTTTATGGGTGTGTGTGACATTACATTCACTAGTAGGAGTGAGAAAAACATCACGGGGTGGTGCGCATTGTATGGGTGTGTGTTACATTACATTCACTAGTAGGATTGAGAAAAACATCACGGGATGGTGCGCATTGTATGGGTGTGTGTTACATTACATTCACTAGTAGGAGTGAGAAAAACATCACGGGGTGGTGCGCATTGTATGGGTGTGTGTTACATTACATTCACTAGTAGGAGTGAGAAAAACATCACGGTGTGGTGCGCATTGTATGTGTGTTACATTACATTCACTAGTAGGAGTGAGAAAAACATCACGGGGTGGTTCGCATTGTATGGGTTTGTGTTACATTACATTCACTAATAGGAGTGAGAAAAACATCACGGGGTGGTGCGCATTGTATGGGTGTGTGTTACATTACATTCACTAGTAGGAGTGAGAAAAACATCACGGGGTGGTGCGCATTTTATGGGTGTGTGTGACATTACATTCACTAGTAGGAGTGAGAAAAACATCACGGGGTGGTGCGCATTGTATGGGTGTGTGTTACATTAGATTCACTAGTAGGAGTGAGAAAAACATCACGTGGTGGTGCGCATTGTATGGGTGTGTGTTACATTAGATTCACTAGTAGGAGTGAGAAAAACATCACGGAGTGGTGCGCATTATATGTGTGTGTGTTACATTACATTCACTAGTAGGAGTGAGAAAAACATCACGGGGTGGTGCGCATTGTATGGGTGTGTGTTACATTACATTCACTAGTAGGAGTGAGAAAAACATCACGGGGTGGTGCGCATTGTATGGGTGTGTGTTACATTAGATTCAGTAGTAGGAGTGAGAAAAACATCACGGGGTGGTGCGCATTGTATGGGTGTGTGTTACATTAGATTCACTAGTAGGAGTGAGAAAAAAATCACGGGGTGGTGCGCATTGTATGGGTGTGTGTTACATTACATTCACAAGTAGGAGCGAGAAAAACATCACGGGGTGGTGCGTATTGTATGGGTGTGTGTTACATTACATTCACCTGTAGGAGTGAGAAAAACATCACGGGGTGATGCGCATTGTATGGGTGTGTGTTACATTACATTCACTAGTAGGAGTGAGAAAAACGTCACGGGGTGGTGCGCATTGTATGGGTGTGTGTTACATTACATTCACTAGTAGGAGTGAGAAAAACATCACGGGGTGGTGCGCATTGTATGGGTGTGTGTTACATTACATTCACTAGTGGGAGTGAGAAAAACATCACGGGGTGGTGCGCATTGTATGGGTGTGTGTTACATTAGATTCACTAGTAGGAGTGAGAAAAACATCACGGGGTGGTGCGCATTGTATGGGTGTGTGTTACATTAGATTCAGTAGTAGGAGTGAGAAAAACATCACGGGGTGGTGCGCATTGTATGGGTGTGTGTTACATTACATTCACTAGTAGGAGTGAGAAAAACATCACGGGGTGGTGCGCATTGTATGGGTGTGTGTTACATTACATTCACTAGTAGGAGTGAGAAAAACATCACGGGGTGGTGCGCATTGTATGGGTGTGTGTTACATTACATTCAATATTGGGAGTGAGAAAAACATCACGGGGTGGTGCGCATTGTATGGGTGTGTGTTACATTAGATTCACTAGGAGGAGTGAGAAAAACATCACGGGGTGGTGCGCATTTTATGGGTGTGTGTGACATTACATTCACTAGTAGGAGTGAGAAAAACATCACGGGGTGGTGCGCATTGTATGGGTGTGTGTTACATTACAATCACTAGTAGGAGTGAGAAAAACATCACGGGGTGGTGCGCATTGTATGGGTGTGTGTTACATTAGATTCACTAGTAGGAGTGAGAAAAACATCACGTGGTGGTGCGCATTGTATGGGTGTGTGTTACATTAGATTCACTAGTAGGAGTGAGAAAAACATCACGGAGTGGTGCGCATTATATGTGTGTGTGTTACATTACATTCACTAGTAGGAGTGAGAAAAACATCACGGGGTGGTGCGCATTGTATGGGTGTGTGTTACATTACATTCACTAGTAGGAGTGAGAAAAACATCACGGGGTGGTGCGCATTGTATGGGTGTGTGTTACATTAGATTCAGTAGTAGGAGTGAGAAAAACATCACGGGGTGGTGCGCATTGTATGGGTGTGTGTTACATTAGATTCACTAGTAGGAGTGAGAAAAAAATCACGGGGTGGTGCGCATTGTATGGGTGTGTGTTACATTACATTCACAAGTAGGAGCGAGAAAAACATCACGGGGTGGTGCGTATTGTATGGGTGTGTGTTACATTACATTCACCTGTAGGAGTGAGAAAAACATCACGGGGTGATGCGCATTGTATGGGTGTGTGTTACATTACATTCACTAGTAGGAGTGAGAAAAACGTCACGGGGTGGTGCGCATTGTATGGGTGTGTGTTACATTACATTCACTAGTAGGAGTGAGAAAAACATCACGGGGTGGTGCGCATTGTATGGGTGTGTGTTACATTACATTCACTAGTGGGAGTGAGAAAAACATCACGGGGTGGTGCGCATTGTATTGGTGTGTGTTACATTAGATTCACTAGTAGGAGTGAGAAAAACATCACGGGGTGGTGCGCATTGTATGGGTGTGTGTTACATTACATTCATTAGTAGGAGTGAGAAAAACATCACGGGGTGGTGCGCATTGTATGGGTGTGTGTTACATTACATTCACTAGTAGGAGTGAGAAAAACATCACGGGGTGGTGCGCATTGTATGGGTGTGTGTTACATTACATTCACTAGTAGGAGTGAGAAAAACATCACGGGGTGGTGCGCATTGTATGGGTGTGTGTTACATTACATTCAATATTGGGAGTGAGAAAAACATCACGGGGTGGTGCGCATTGTATGGGTGTGTGTTACATTAGATTCACTAGGAGGAGTGAGAAAAACATCACGGGGTCGTGCACATTTTATGGGTGTGTGTTACATTACATTCACTAGTAGGAGTGAGCAATACATCATGGGGTGGTGCGCATTGTATGGGTGTGTGTTACATTACATTCACTAGTAGGAGTGAGAAAAACATCACGGGGTGGTGCGCATTGTATGGGTGTGTGTTACATTAGATTCACTAGTAGGAGTGAGAAAAACATCATGGGGTGGTGCGCATTGTATGGGTGTGTGTTACATTACATTCACTAGTAGGAGTGAGAAAAAAATCACGGGGTGGTGCGCATTGTATGGGTTTGTGTTACATTACATTCACTAGTAGGAGTGAGAAAAACATCACGGGGTGGTGTGAATCGGAGGGTCTGAATTAGGATAGGCAGTGCGTGGCAATGTACGAGGGAGAAAAGCACCGCGGGGTGGTCAGCATGGAGAGGTCAGGGAACATGCAGTGGCAATGTAGGATAGGTTTCTGAAAAACATCACGGAGTGGTGCGCATTGTATGGGTGTGTGTTACATTACATTCACTCGTAGGAGTGAGAAAAACATCACAGGGTGGTGCGCATTGTATGGGTGTGTGTTACATTACATTCACTAGTAGGAGTGAGAAAAACATCACGGGGTGGTGCGCATTGTATGGGTGTGTGTTACATTAGATTCAGTAGTAGGAGTGAGAAAAACATCACGGGGTGGTGCGCATTGTATGGGTGTGTGTTTCATTAGATTCACTAGTAGGAGAGAGAAAAACATCACGGGGTGGTGCGCATTGTATGGGTGTGTGTTACATTACATTCACTAGTAGGAGTGAGAAAAACATCACGGGGTGGTGCGCATTGTATGGGTGTGTGTTACATTACATTCACTAGTAGGAGTGAGAAAAACATCACGGGGTGGTGCGCATTGTATGGGTGTGTGTTACATTACATTCACTAGTAGGAGTGAGAAAAACATCACGTGGTGGTGCGCATTGTATGGGTGTGTGTTACATTACATTCACTAGTAGGAGTGAGAAAAACATCACGGGGTGGTGCGCATTGTATGGGTGTGTGTTACATTACATTCACTAGTAGGAGTGAGAAAAACATCACGGGGTGGTGCGCATTGTATGGGTATGTGTTACATTAGATTCACTAGTAGGAGTGAGAAAAACATCACGGGGTGGTGCGCATTGTATGGGTGTGTGTTACATTACATTCACTAGTAGGAGTGAGAAAAACATCACGTGGTGGTGCGCATTGTATGGGTGTGTGTTACATTACATTCACTAGTAGGAGTGAGAAAAACATCACGGGGTGGTGCGCATTGTATGGGTGTGTGTTACATTACATTCACTAGTAGCAGTGAGAAAAACATCACGGGGTGGTGCGCATTGTATGGGTGTGTGTTACATTACATTCACTAGTAGGAGTGAGAAAAACATCACGGGGTGGTGCGCATTGTATGGGTGTGTGTTACATTACATTCACTAGTAGGAGTGAGAAAAACATCACAGGCTGGTGCGCATTGTATGGGTGTGTGTTACATTACATTCACTAGTAGGAGTGAGAAAAACATCACGGGTTGGTGCGCATTGTACGGGTGTGTGTTACATTACATTTACTAGTAGGACTGAGAAAAACATCACGGGTTGGTGTGAATCGGAGGGTCTGAATTAGGATAGGCAGTGAGTGGCAATGTAGTATGGAGAAAAGCACTGCGGGGTGGTCAGCATGGGGAGGTCAGGGAACATGCAGTGGCAATGTAGGATAGGTTTCTGAAAAACACCGCGGGGTGGTGCGCATTGTATGGGTGTGTGTTACATTGCATTCACTAGTAGGAGTGAGAAAAACATCACGGGGTGGTGCGCATTGTATGGGTGTGTGTTACATTACATTCACTAGTAGGAGTGAGAAAAACATCAGGGGGTGGTGCGCATTGTATGGGTGTGTGTTACATTACATTCACTAGTAGGAGTGAGAAAAACATCACGGGGTGGTGCGCATTGTATGGGTGTGTGTTACATTACATTCACTCGTAGGTGTGAGAAATACATCACGGGGTGGTGGCATTGTATGGGTGTGTGTTACATTACATTCACTAGTAGGAGTGAGAAAAACATCACGGGGTGGTGTGAATCGGAGGGTCTGAATTAGGATAGGCAGTGAGTGGCAATGTAGGATGGAGAAAAGCACCGCGGGGTGGTCAGCATGGGGCGGTCAGGGAACATGCAGTGGCAATGTAGGATAGGTTTCTGAAAAACATCGCGGGGTGGTGCGCATTGTATGGGTGTGTGTTACATTAGATTCACTAGTAGGAGTGAGAAAAACATCACGGGGTGGTGCGCATTGTATGGGTGTGTGTTATATTACATTCACTAGTAGAAGTGAGAAAAACATCACGGTGTGGTGCGCATTGTATGGGTGTGTGTTACATTAGATTCACTAGTAGGAGTGAGAAAAACATCACGGGGTGGTGCGCATTGTATGGGTGTGTGTTACATTACATTCACTAGTAGGAGTGAGAAAAACATCACGGGGTGGTGCGCATTGTATGGGTGTGTGTTACATTACATTCACTAGTAGGAGTGAGAAAAACATCACGGGGTGGTGCGCATTGTATGGGTGTGTGTTACATTACATTCACTAGTAGGAGTGAGAAAAACATCACGGGGTGGTGCGCATTGTATGGGTGTGTGTTACATTAGATTCACTAGTAGGAGTGAGAAAAACATCACGGGGTGGTGCGCATTGTATGGGTGTGTGTTACATTAGATTCACTAGTAGGAGTGAGAAAAACATCACGGGGTGGTGCGCATTGTATGGGTGTGTGTTACATTACATTCACTAGTAGGAGTGAGAAAAACATCACGGGGTGGTGCGCATTGTATGGGTGTGTGTTACATTACATTCACTAGTAGGAGTGAGAAAAACATCACGGGGTGGTGCGCATTGTATTGGTGTGTGTTACATTACATTCACTAGTAGGTGTGAGAAAAACATCACGGGGTGGTGCGCATTGTATGGGTGTGTGTTACATTACATTCACTAGTAGGAGTGAGAAAAACATCACGGGGTGGTGTGAATCGGAGGGTCTGAATTAGGATAGGCAGTGAGTGGCAATGTAGGATGGAGAAAAGCACCGCGGGATGGTCAGCATGGGGAGGTCAGGGAACATGCAGTGGCAATGTAGGATAGGTTTCTGAAAAACATCGCGGGGTGGTGCGCATTGTATGGGTGTGTGTTACATTAGATTCACTAGTCGGAGTGAGAAAAACATCACGGGGTGGTGCGCATTGTGTGGGTGTGTGTTACATTACATTCACTAGTAGGAGTGAGAAAAACATCACGGGGTGGTGCGCATTGTATGGGTGTGTGTTACATTACATTCACTAGTAGGAGTGAGAAAAACATCACGGGGTGGTGCGCATTGTATGGGTGTGTGTTACATTACATACACTAGTAGGAGTGAGAAACACATCACGGGTTGGTGTGCATTGTAAGGGTGTGTGTTACATTACATTCAGTAGTAGGAGTGTGAAAAACATCACGGGGTGGTGCGCATTGTATGGGTGTGTGTTACATTACATTCACTAGTAGGAGTGAGAAAAACATCACTAGGTGGTGCGCATTGTATGGGTGTGTGTTACATTAGATTCACTAGTAGGAGTGACAAAAACATCACGGGGTGGTGCGCATGGTATGGGTGTGTGTTACATTACATTCATTAGTGGGAGTGAGAAAAATATCACGGGGTGGTGCGCACTGTATGGGTGTGTGTTACATTACATTCACTAGTAGGAGTGAAAAAAACATCACGGGGTGGTGCGCATTGTATGGGTGTGTGTTACATTACATTCACTAGTAGGAGTGAGAAAAACATCACGGGGTGGTGCGCATTGTATGGGTGTGTGTTACATTACATTCACTAGTAGGAGTGAGAAAAACATCACGGGGTGGTGCGCATTGTATGGGTGTGTGTTACATTACATTCACTAGTACGAGTGAGAAAAACATCACAGGGTGGTGCGCATTGTATGGGTGTGTGTTACATTACATTCACTAGTAGGAGTGAGAAAAACATCACGGGGTGGTGCGCATTGTATGGGTGTGTGTTACATTACATTCACTAGTAGGAGTGAGAAAAACATCACGGGGTGGTGCGCATTGTACGGGTGTGTGTTACATTACATTTACTAGTAGGACTGAGAGAAACATCACGTGTTGGTGTGAATCGGAGGGTCTGAATTAGGATAGGCAGTGAGTGGCAATGTAGGATGGAGAAAAGCACTGCGGGGTGGTCAGCATGGGGAGGTCAGGGAACATGCAGTGGCAATGTAGGATAGGTTTCTGAAAAACACCGCGGGGTGGTGCGCATTGTATGGGTGTGTGTTACATTACATTCACTAGTAGGAGTGAGAAAAACATCACGGGGTGGTGCGCATTGTATGGGTGTGTGTTACATTACATTCACTAGTAGGAGTGAGAAAAACATCACGGGGTGGTGCGCATTGTATGGGTGTGTGTTACATTACATTCACTAGTAGGTGTGAGAAATACATCACGGGGTGGTGGCATTGTATGGGTGTGTGTTACATTTCATTCACTAGTAGGAGTGAGAAAAACATCACGGGGTGGTGTGAATCGGAGGGTCTGAATTAGGATAGGCTGTGAGTGGCAATGTAGGATGGAGAAAAGCACCGCGGGGTGGTCAGCATGGGGAGGTCAGGGAACATGCAGTGGCAATGTAGGATAGGTTTCTGAAAAACATCGCGGGGTGGTGCGCATTGTATGGGTGTGTGTTACATTAGATTCACTAGTAGGAGTGAGAAAAACATCACGGGGTGGTGCGCATTGTATGGGTGTGTGTTACATTACATTCACTAGTAGGAGTGAGAAAAACATCACGGGGTGGTGCGCATTGTATGGGTCTATGTTGCATTACATTCACTAGTAGGAGTGAGAAAAACATCACGGGGTGGTGCGCATTGTATGGGTGTGTGTTACATTACATTCACTAGTAGGAGTGAGAAAAACATCACGGGGTGGTGCGCATTGTATGGGTGTGTGTTACATTAGATTCACTAGTAGGAGTGAGAAAAACATCACGGGGTGGTGCGCATTGTATGGGTTTGTGTTACATTAGATTCACTAGTAGGAGTGAGAAAAACATCACGAGGTGGTGCGCATTGTATGGGTGTGTGTTACATTACATTCACTAGTAGGAGTGAGAAAAACATCACGGGGTGGTGCGCATTGTATGGGTGTGTGTTACATTACATTCACTAGTAGGAGTGAGAAAAACATCACCGGGTGGTGCGCATTGTATGGGTGTGTGTTACATTACATTCACTAGTAGGAGTGAGAAAAACATCACGGGGTGGTGCGCATTGTATGGGTGTGTGTTACATTACGTACACTAGTAGGAGTGAGAAAAACATCACGGGGTGGTGCGCATTGTATGGATGTGTGTTACATTACATTCACTAGTAGCAGTGAGAAAAACATCACGGGGTGGTGCGCATTGTATGGGTGTGTGTTACATTACATTCACTAGGAGGAGTGAGAAAAACAACACGGGGTGGTGCGCATTGTATGGGTGTGTGTTACATTACATTCACTAGCAGGAGTGAGAAAAACATCACGGGGTGGTGCGCATTGTATGGGTGTGTGTTACATTACATTCAGTAGCAGGAGTGAGAAAAACATCACGGGGTGGTGCGCATTGTATGGGTGTGTGTTACATTACATTCACTAGTAGGAGTGAGAAAAACATCAATGGGTGGTGCGCATTGTATGGATGTGTGTTACATTACATTCACTACTAGGAGTGAGAAAAACATCACGTGGTGGTGTGCATTGTATGGGTGTGTGTTACATTACATTCACTAGCAGGAGTGAGAAAAACATCACGGGGTGGTGCGCATTGTATGGGTGTGTGTTACATTACATTCACTAATAGGAGTGAGAAAAACATCACGGGGTGGTGCGCATTGTATGGGTGTGTGTTACATTACATTCACTAGTAGGAGTGAGAAAAACATCACGGGGTGGTGCGCATTGTATGGGTGTGTGTTACATTACATTCACTAGTAGGAGTGAGAAAATCATCACGGGTTGGTGTGCATTGTAAGGGTCTGTGTTACATTACATTCACTAGTAGGAGTGAGAAAACATCACAGGGTGGTGCGCATTGTATGGGTGTGTGTTACATTACATTCACTAGTAGGAGTGAGAAAAACATCACGGGGTGGTGTGAATCGGAGGGTCTGAATCAGGATAGGCAGTGAGTGGCAATGTAGGATGGAGAAAAGCACCGCGGGGTGGTCAGCATGGGGATGTCAGGGAACATGCAGTGGCAATGTAGGATAGGTTTCTGAAAAACATCGCGGGGTGTGCGCATCGTATGGGTGTGTGTTACATTACATTCACTAGTAGGAGTGAGAATAACATCACGGGGTTTTGCGCATTGTATGGGTGTGTGTTACATTTCTTTCACTAGTAGGAGTGAGAAAAACATCACGGGGTGGTGCGCATTGTATGGGTGTGTGTTACATTACATTCACTAGTAGGAGTGAGAAAAACATCACGGGGTGGTGCGCATTGTATGGGTGTGTGTAACATTACATTCACTAGTAGGAGTGAGAAAAACATCACGGGGTGGTACGCATTGTATGGGTGTGTGTTACATTACATTCACTAGTAGGAGTGAGAAAAACATCACGGGGTGGTGCGCATTGTATCGGTGTGTGTTACATTACATTCACTAGTAGGAGTGAGAAAAACATCACGGGGTGGTGCGCATTGTATGGGTGTGTGTTACATTACATTCACTAGTAGGTGTGAGAAAAACATCACGGGGTGGTGCGCATTGTATGGGTGTGTGTTACATTACATTCACTAGTAGGAGTGAGAAAAACATCACGGGGTGGTGTGAATCGGAGGGTCTGAATTAGGATAGGCAGTGAGTGGCAATGTAGGATGGAGAAAAGCACCGCGGGATGGTCAGCATGGGGAGGTCAGGGAACATGCAGTGGCAATGTAGGATAGGTTTCTGAAAAACATCGCGGGGTGGTGCGCATTGTATGGGTGTGTGTTACATTAGATTTACTAGTAGGAGTGAGAAAAACATCACGGGGTGCTGCGCATTGTATGGGTGTGTGTTACATTACATTCACTAGTAGGAGGAAAAAAACATCACGGGGTGGTGCGCATTGTATGGGTGTGTGTTACATTACATTCAGTAGCAGGAGTGAGAAAAACATCACGGGGTGGTGCGCATTGTATGGGTGTGTGTTACTTTACATTCAGTAGCAGGAGTGAGAAAAACATCACGGGGTGGTGCGCATTGTATGGGTGTGTGTTACATTACATTCACTAGTAGGAGTGAGAAAAACATCACGGGGTGGTGCGCATTGTATGGGTGTGTGTTACATTACATTCACTAGTAGGAGTGAGAAAAACAACACGGGGTGGTGCGCATTGTATGGGTGTGTGTTACATTACATTCACTAGTAGGAATGAGAAAAACATCACTGGGTGTTGCGCATTGTATGGATGTGTGTTACATTACATTCACTACTAGGAGTGAGAAAAACATCACGGGGTTGTTCGCATTGTATGGGTGTGTGTTACATTACATTCACTAGAAGGAGTGAGAAAAACATCACGGGGTGGTGCGCATTGTATGGGTGTGTGTTACATTACATTCACTAATAGGAGTGAGAAAAACATCACAGGGTGCTGCGCATTGTATGGGTGTGTGTTACATTACATTCACTAGTAGGAGTGAGAAAAACATCACGGGGTGGTGCGCATTGTATGGGTGTGTGTTACATTACATTCACTAGTAGGAGTGAGAAACACATCAAGGGTTGGTGTGCATTGTAAGGGTGTGTGTTACATTACATTCAGTAGTAGGAGTGTGAAAAACATCACGGGGTGGTGCGCATTGTATGGGTGTGTGTTACATTACATTCACTAGTAGGAGTGAGAAAAACATCACTAGGTGGTGCGCATTGTATGGGTGTGTGTTACATTAGATTCACTAGTAGGAGTGAGAAAAACATCACGGGGTGGTGCGCATGGTATGGGTGTGTGTTACATTACATTCATTAGTGGGAGTGAGAAAAACATCACGGGGTGGTGCGCATTGTATGGGTGTGTGTTACATTACATTCACTAGTAGGAGTGAGAAAAACATCACGGGGTGGTGCGCATAATATGGGTGTGTGTTACATTACATTCACTAGTAGGAGTGAGAAAAACATCACGGGGTGGTGTGAATCGGAGGGTCTGAATTGGGATAGGCAGTGAGTGGCAATGTAGGATGGAGAAAAGCACCGCGGGGTGGTCAGCATGGGGAAGTCAGGGAACATGCAGTGGCAATGTAGGATAGGTTTCTGAAAAACATCGCGGGGTGGTGCGCATTGTATGGGTGTGTGTTACATTACATTCACTAGTAGGAGTGAGAAAAACATCACGGGGTGGTGCGCATTGTATGGGTGTGTGTTACATTACATTCACTAGTAGGAGTGAGAAAAACAGCACGGGGTGGTGCGCATTGTATGGGTGTGTGTTACATTACATTCACTAGTAGGAGTGAGAAAAACATCACGGGGTGGTGCGCATTGTATGGGTGTGCGTTACATTACATTCACTAGTAGGAGTGAGAAAACATCACGGGGTGGTGCGCATTGTATGGGTGTGTGTTACATTAGATTTACTATTAGGAGTGAAGAAAACATCACGGGGTGGGGCGAAATGTATGGGTGTGTGTTACATTAGATTCACTAGTAGGAGTGAGAAAAACATCACGGGGTGGTGCGCATGGTATGGGTGTGTGTTACATTACATTCACTAGTGGGAGTGAGAAAAACATCAGGGGGTGGTGCGCACTGTATGGGTGTGTGTTACATTACATTCACTAGTAGGAGTGAGAAAAACATCACGGGGTGGTGCGCATTGTATGGGTGTGTGTTACATTACATTCACTAGTAGGAGTGAGAAAAACATCACGGGGTGGTGCGCATTGTATGGGTGTGTGTTACATTACATTCACTAGTAGCAGTGAGAAAAACATAACGGGGTGGTGCGCATTGTATGGGAGTGTGTTACATTACATTCACTAGTAGGAGTGAGAAAAACATCACTCGGTGGTGCGCATTGTATGCGTGTGTGTTACATTACATTCACTAGTAGGAGTGAGAAAAACATCACGGGGTGGTGCGCATTGTATGGGTGGGTGTTACATTACATTCACTAGTAGGAGTGAGAAAAACATCACTGGGTGGTGCGCATCGTATGGATGTGTGTTACATTACATTCACTACTAGGAGTGAGAAAAACATCACGGGGTGGTGCGCATTGTATGGGTGTGTGTTACATTACATTCACTAGCAGGAGTGAGAAAAACATCACGGGGTGGTGCGCATTGTATGGGTGTGTGTTACATTACATTCACTAATAGGAGTGAGAAAAACATCACGGGGTGGTGCGCATTGTATGGGTGTGTGTTACATTACATTCACTAGTAGGAGTGAGAAAAACATCACTGGGTGCTGCGCATTGTATGGATGTGTGTTACATTACATTCACTACTAGGAGTGAGAAAAACATCACGGGGTGGTGCGCATTGTATGGGTGTGTGTTACATTACATTCACTAGCAGGAGTGAGAAAAACATCACGGGGTGGTGCGCATTGAATGGGTGTGTGTTACATTACATTCACTAATAGGAGTGAGAAAAACATCCCAGGGTGGTTCGCATTGTATGGGTGTTTGTTACATTACATTCACTAGTAGGAGTGAGAAAAACATCACGGGGTGGTTCGCATTGTATGGGTATGTGTTACATTACATTCACTAGTAGGAGTGAGAAAAACATCACGGGTTGGTGTGCATTGTATGGGTGTCTGTTGCATTACATTCACTAGTAGGAGTGAGAAAAACATCACGGGGTGGTGCGCATTGTATGGGTGTGTGTTACATTACATTCACTAGTAGCAGTGAGAAAAACATCACGGGGTGGTGCGCATTGTATGGGAATGTGTTACATTACATTCACTAGTAGGAGTGAGAAAAACATCACTGGGTGGTGCGCATTGTATGCGTGTGTGTTACATTACATTCACTAGTAGGAGTGATAAAAACATCACGGGGTGGTGCGCATTGTATGGGTGTGTGTTACATTACATTCACTAGTAGGAGTGAGAAAAACATCACGGGGTGGTGCGCATTGTATGGGTGTGTGTTACATTACATTCACTAGTAGCAGTGAGAAAAACATCACGGGGTGGTGCGCATTGTATGGGAGTGTGTTACATTACATTCACTAGTAGGAGTGAGAAAAACATCACTGGGTGGTGCGCATTGTATGCGTGTGTGTTACATTACATTCACTAGTAGGAGTGATAAAAACATCACGGGGTGGTGCGCATTGTATGGGTGGGTGTTACTTTACATTCATTAGTAGGCGTGAGAAAAACATCACGGGGTGGTGCGCATCGTATGGGTGTGTGTTACATTACATTCACTAGTAGGAGTGAGAAAAACATCACGGGGTGGTGCGCATTGTATGGGTGTGTGTTACATTACATTCACTAGTAGGAGTGAGAAAAACATCACGGGGTGGTTCGCATTGTATGGGTGTGTGTTACATTACATTCACTAGTAGGAGTGAGAAAAACATCACGGGGTGGTGCGCATTGTATTGGTGTGTGCTACATTACATTCACTAGTAGCAGAGAGAAAAACATCACGGGGTGGTGCGCATTGTATGGGAGTGTGTTACATTACATTCACTAGTAGGAGTGAGAAAAACATCACTGGGTGGTGCGCATTGTATGCATGTGTGTTACATTACATTCACTAGTAGGTGTGAGAAAAACATCACGGGTTGGTGCGCATTGTATGGGTGTGTGTTACATTACATTCACTAGTAGGAGTGAGAAAAACATCATGGGGTGGTGTGAATCGGAGGGTCTGAATTAGGATAGGCAGTGAGTAGCAATGTAGGATGGAGAAAAGCACCGCCGGATGGTCAGCATGGGGAGGTCAGGGAACATGCAGTGGCAACGTAGGATAGGTTTCTGAAAAACATCGCGGGGTGGTGCGCATTGTATGGGTGTGTGTTACATTAGATTCACTAGTAGGAGTGAGAAAAACATCACGGGGTGGTGCGCATTGTATGGGTGTGTGTTACATTACATTCACTAGTAGGAGTGAGAAAAACATCACGGGGTGGTGCGCATTGTATGGGTGTGTGTTACATTACATTCACTAGTAGGAGTGAGAAAAACATCACGGGGTGGTCGGCATTGTATGGGTGTGTGTTACATTACATTCACTAGCAGGAGTGAGAAAAACATCACGGGGTGGTGCGCATTGTATGGGTGTGTGTTACATTACATTCACTAGTAGGAGTGAGAAAAACATCACGGGGTGGGGCGCATTGTATGGTTGTGTGTTACATTACATTCACTAGTAGGAGTGAGAAAAACATCACGGGTGGTGCGCATTGTATGCGTGTGTGTTACATTACATTCACTAGTAGGAGTGAGAAAAACATCACGGGGTGGTGCGCATTGTATGGGTGTGTGTTACATTACATTCACTAGTAGGAGTGAGAAAAACATCACGGGGTGGTGCGCATTGTATTTGTGTGTGTTACATTACATTCACTAGTAGGAGTGAGAAAAACATCACGGGGTGGTGCGCATTGTATGGGTGTGTGTTACATTACATTCACTAGTAGGAGTGAGAAAAACATCACGGGGTGGTGTGAATCGTAGGGTCTGAATTAGGATAGGCAGTGAGTGGCAATGTAGGATGGAGAAAAGCACCGCGGGGTGGTCAGCATGGAGAGGTCAGGGAACATGCAGTGGCAATGTAGGATAGGTTTCTGAAAAACATCGCGGGGTGGTGCGCATTGTACGGGTGTGTGTTACATTACATTCACTAGTAGGAGTGAGAAAAACATCACGGGGTGGTGCGCATTGTATGGGTGTGTGTTACATTTCATTCACTAGTAGGAGTGAGAAAAACATCACGGGGTGGTGCGCATTGTATGGGTGTGTGTTACATTACATTCACTAGTAGGAGTGAGAAAAACATCACGGGGTGGGGCGCATTGTATGGTTGTGTGTTACATTACATTCACTAGTAGGAGTGAGAAAAACATCACGGGGTGGTTCGCATTGTATGGGTGTGTGTTACATTACATTCACTAGTAGGAGTGAGAAAAACATCACGGGGTGGTGCGCATTGTATGGGTGTGTGTTACATTACATTCACTAGTAGGAGTGAGAAAAACATCACGGGGTGGTGCGCATTGTATGGGTGTGTGTTACATTACATTCACTAGTAGGTGTGAGAAAAACATCACGGGGTGGTGCGCATTGTATGGGTGTGTGTTACATTACATTCACTAGTAGGAGTGAGAAAAACATCACGGGGTGGTGTGAATCGGAGGGTCTGAATTAGGATAGGCAGTGAGTGGCAATGTAGGATGGAGAAAAGCACCGCGGGATGGTCAGCATGGGGAGGTCAGGGAACATGCAGTGGCAATGTAGGATAGGTTTCTGAAAAACATCGCGGGGTGGTGCGCATTGTATGGGTGTGTGTTACATTAGATTCACTAGTAGGAGTGAGAAAAACATAACGGGGTGGTGCACATTGTATGGGTGTGTGTTACATTACATTCACTAGTAGGAGTGAGAAAAACATCACGGGGTGGTGCGCATTGTATGGGTGTTTGTTACATTAGATTCACTAGTAGGAGTGAGAATAACATCACGGGGTGGTGCGCATTGTATGGGTGTGTGTTACATTACATTCACTAGTAGGAGTGAGAAAAACATCACGGGGTGGTGCGCATTGTATGGGTGTGTGTTACATTACATTCACTAGTAGGAGTGAGAAAAACATCACGGGGTGGTGCGCATTGTATGGGTGTGTGTTACATTACATTCACTAGTAGGAGTGAGAAAAACATCACGGGGTGGTGCGCATTGTATGGGTGTGTGTTACATTACATTCACTAGTAGGAGTGAGAAAAACATCACGGGGTGGTGCGCATTGTATGGGTGTGTGTTACATTACATTCACTAGTAGGAGTTAGAAAAACATCACGGGGTGGTGCGCATTGTATGGGTGTGTGTTACATTACATTCACTAGTAGGAGTGAGAAAAACATCACGGGGTGGTGCGCATTGTATGGGTGTGTGTTACATTACATTCACTAGTAGCAGTGAGAAAAACATCACGGGGTGGTGCGCATTGTATGGGTGTGTGTTACATTACATTCACTAGCAGGAGTGAGAAAAACATCATGGGGTGGTGCGCATTGTATTGGTGTGTGTTACATTACATTCACTAGCAGGAGTGAGAAAAACATCACGGGGTGGTGCGCATTGTATGGGTGTGTGTTACATTACATTCAGTAGCAGGAGTGAGAAAAACATAACGGGGTGGTGCGCATTGTATGGGTGTGTGTTACATTACATTCACTAGTAGGAGTGAGAAAAACATCACTGGGTGGTGCCCATTGTATGGATGTGTGTTACATTACATTCACTACTAGGAGTGAGAAAAACATCACGGGGTGGTGCGCATTGTATGGGTGTGTGTTACATTACATTCACTAGCAGGAGTGAGAAAAATATCACGGGGTGGTGCACATTGTATGGGTGTGTGTTACATTACATTCACTAATAGGAGTGAGAAAAACATCACGGGGTGGTGCGCATTGTATGGGTGTGTGTTACATTACATTCACTAGTAGGAGTGAGAAAAACATCACGGGGTGGGGCGCATTGTATGGTTGTGTGTTACATTACATTCACTAGTAGGAGTGAGAAAAACATCACGTGGTGGTGCGCATTGTATGCGTGTGTGTTACATTACATTCACTAGTAGGAGTGAGAAAAACATCACGGGGTGGTGCGCATTGTATGGGTGTGTGTTACATTACATTCACTAGTAGGAGTGAGAAAAACATCACGGGGTGGTGCGCATTGTATGGGTGTGTGTTACATTACATTCACTAGTAGGAGTGAGAAAAACATCACGGGGTGGTGCGCATTGTATGGGTGTGTGTTACATTACATTCACTAGTAGGAGTGAGAAAAACATCACGGGGTGGTGTGAATCGTAGGGTCTGAATTAGGATAGGCAGTGAGTGGCAATGTAGGATGGAGAAAAGCACCGCGGGGTGGTCAGCATGGAGAGGTCAGGGAACATGCAGTGGCAATGTAGGATAGGTTTCTGAAAAACATCGCGGGGTGGTGCGCATTGTACGGGTGTGTGTTACATTACATTCACTAGTAGGAGTGAGAAAAACATCACGGGGTGGTGCGCATTGTATGGGTGTGTGTTACATTTCATTCACTAGTAGGAGTGAGAAAAACATCACGGGGTGGTGCGCATTGTATGGGTGTGTGTTACATTACATTCACTAGTAGGAGTGAGAAAAACATCACGGGGTGGGGCGCATTGTATGGTTGTGTGTTACATTACATTCACTAGTAGGAGTGAGAAAAACATCACGGGGTGGTTCGCATTGTATGGGTGTGTGTTACATTACATTCACTAGTAGGAGTGAGAAAAACATCACGGGGTGGTGCGCATTGTATGGGTGTGTGTTACATTACATTCACTAGTAGGAGTGAGAAAAACATCACGGGGTGGTGCGCATTGTATGGGTGTGTGTTACATTACATTCACTAGTAGGTGTGAGAAAAACATCACGGGGTGGTGCGCATTGTATGGGTGTGTGTTACATTACATTCACTAGTAGGAGTGAGAAAAACATCACGGGGTGGTGTGAATCGGAGGGTCTGAATTAGGATAGGCAGTGAGTGGCAATGTAGGATGGAGAAAAGCACCGCGGGATGGTCAGCATGGGGAAGTCAGGGAACATGCAGTGGCAATGTAGGATAGGTTTCTGAAAAACATCGCGGGGTGGTGCGCATTGTATGGGTGTGTGTTACATTAGATTCACTAGTAGGAGTGAGAAAAACATAACGGGGTGGTGCGCATTGTATGGGTGTGTGTTACATTACATTCACTAGTAGGAGTGAGAAAAACATCACGGGGTGGTGCGCATTGTATGGGTGTTTGTTACATTAGATTCACTAGTAGGAGTGAGAATAACATCACGGGGTGGTGCGCATTGTATGGGTGTGTGTTACATTACATTCACTAGTAGGAGTGAGAAAAACATCACGGGGTGGTGCGCATTGTATGGGTGTGTGTTACATTACATTCACTAGTAGGAGTGAGAAAAACATCACGGGGTGGTGCGCATTGTATGGGTGTGTGTTACATTACATTCACTAGTAGGAGTGAGAAAAACATCACGGGGTGGTGCGCATTGTATGGGTGTGTGTTACATTACATTCACTAGTAGGAGTGAGAAAAACATCACGGGGTGGTGCGCATTGTATGGGTGTGTGTTACATTACATTCACTAGTAGGAGTGAGAAAAACATCACGGGGTGGTGCGCATTGTATGGGTGTGTGTTACATTACATTCACTAGTAGGAGTGAGAAAAACATCACGGGGTGGTGCGCATTGTATGGGTGTGTGTTACATTACATTCACTAGTAGCAGTGAGAAAAACATCACGGGGTGGTGCGCCTTGTATGGGTGTGTGTTACATTACATTCACTAGCAGGAGTGAGAAAAACATCATGGGGTGGTGCGCATTGTATTGGTGTGTGTTACATTACATTCACTAGCAGGAGTGAGAAAAACATCACGGGGTGGTGCGCATTGTATGGGTGTGTGTTACATTACATTCAGTAGCAGGAGTGAGAAAAACATAACGGGGTGGTGCGCATTGTATGGGTGTGTGTTACATTACATTCACTAGTAGGAGTGAGAAAAACATCACTGGGTGGTGCCCATTGTATGGATGTGTGTTACATTACATTCACTACTAGGAGTGAGAAAAACATCACGGGGTGGTGCGCATTGTATGGGTGTGTGTTACATTACATTCACTAGCAGGAGTGAGAAAAATATCACGGGGTGGGGCGCATTGTATGGGTGTGTGTTACATTACATTCACTAATAGGAGTGAGAAAAACATCACGGGGTGGTGCGCATTGTATGGGTGTGTGTTACATTACATTCACTAGTAGGAGTGAGAAAAACATCACGGGGTGGTGCGCATTGTATGGGTGTGTGTTACATTACATTCACTAGTAGGAGTGAGAAAAACATCACTGGGTGGTGCGCATTGTATGGGTGTGTATTACATTAGATTTACTAGTAGGAGTGAAAAAAACATCACGGGGTGGTGCGAAATGTATGGGTGTGTGTTACATTAGATTCACTAGTAGGAGTGAGAAAAACATCACGGGGTGGTGCGCATGCTTTGGGTGTGTGTTACATTACATTCACTAGTAGGAGTGAGAAAAACATCACGGGGTGGTGCGCATTGTATGGGTGTGTGTTACATTACATTCACTAGTAGGAGTGAGAAAAACATCACGGGGTGGTGCGCATTGTATGGGTGTGTGTTACATTACATTCACTAGTAGGTGTGAGAAAAACATCACGGGGTGGTGCGCATTGTATGGGTGTGTGTTACATTACATTCACTAGTAGGAGTGAGAAAAACATCACGGGGTGGTGTGAATCGGAGGGTCTGAATTAGGATAGGCAGTGAGTGGCAATGTAGGATGGAGAAAAGCACCGCGGGATGGTCAGCATGGGGAGGTCAGGGAACATGCAGTGGCAATGTAGGATAGGTTTCTGAAAAACATCGCGGGGTGGTGCGCATTGTATGGGTGTGTGTTACATTAGATTCACTAGTAGGAGTGAGAAAAACATCACGGGGTGGTGTGCATTTTATGGGTGTGTGTTACATTACATTCACTAGTAGGTGTGAGAAAAACATCACGGGGTGGTGCGCATTGTATGGGTGTTTGTTACATTACATTCACTAGTAGGAGTGAGAAAAACATCACGGGGTGGTGTGAATCGGAGGGTCTGAATTAGGATAGGCAGTGAGTGGCAATGTAGGATGGAGAAAAGCACCGCGGGGTGGTCAGCATGGGGAGGTCAGGCAACATGCAGTGGCAATGTAGGATAGGTTTCTGAAAAACATCGCGGGGTGGTGCGCATTGTATGGGTGTGTGTTACATTAGATTCACTAGTACGAGTGAGATAAACATCACGGGGTGGTGCGCATTGTATGGGTGTGTGTTACATTACATTCACTAGTAGGAGTGAGAAAAACATCACGGGGTGGTGCGCATTGTATGGTTGTGTGTTACATTACATTCACTAGTAGGAGTGAGAAAAACATCACCGGGTTGTGCGCATTGTATGGGTGTGTGTTACATTACATTCACTAGCAGGAGTGAGAAAAACATCATGGGGTGGTGCGCATTGTATGGGTGTGTGTTACATTACATTCAGTAGCAGGAGTGAGAAAAACATCACGGGGTGGTGCGCATTGTATGGGTGTGTGTTACATTACATTCACTAGTAGGAGTGAGAAAAACAACACGTGGTGGTGCGCATTGTATGGGTGTGTGTTACATTACATTCACTAGTAGGAATGAGAAAAACATCACTGGGTGTTGCGCATTGTATGGATGTGTGTTACATTACATTCACTACTAGGAGTGAGAAAAACATCACGGGGTTGTGCGCATTGTATGGGTGTGTGTTACATTACATTCACTAGCAGGAGTGAGAAAAACATCACGGGGTGGTGCGCATTGTATGGGTGTGTGTTACATTACATTCACTAATAGGAGTGAGAAAAACATCACAGGGTGCTGCGCATTGTATGGGTGTGTGTTACATTACATTCACTAGTAGGAGTGAGAAAAACATCACGGGGTGGTGCGCATTGTATGGGTGTGTGTTACATTACATTCACTAGTAGGAGTGAGAAACACATCAAGGGTTGGTGTGCATTGTAAGGGTGTGTGTTACATTACATTCAGTAGTAGGAGTGTGAAAAACATCACGGGGTGGTGCGCATTGTATGGGTGTGTGTTACATTACATTCACTAGTAGGAGTGAGAAAAACATCACTAGGTGGTGCGCATTGTATGGGTGTGTGTTACATTAGATTCACTAGTAGGAGTGAGAAAAACATCACGGGGTGGTGCGCATGGTATGGGTGTGTGTTACATTACATTCATTAGTGGGAGTGAGAAAAACATCACGGGGTGGTGCGCATTGTATGGGTGTGTGTTACATTACATTCACTAGTAGGAGTGAGAAAAACATCACGGGGTGGTGCGCATAATATGGGTGTGTGTTACATTACATTCACTAGTAGGAGTGAGAAAAACATCACGGGGTGGTGTGAATCGGAGGGTCTGAATTGGGATAGGCAGTGAGTGGCAATGTAGGATGGAGAAAAGCACCGCGGGGTGGTCAGCATGGGGAAGTCAGGGAACATGCAGTGGCAATGTAGGATAGGTTTCTGAAAAACATCGCGGGGTGGTGCGCATTGTATGGGTGTGTGTTACATTACATTCACTAGTAGGAGTGAGAAAAACATCACGGGGTGGTGCGCATTGTATGGGTGTGTGTTACATTACATTCACTAGTAGGAGTGAGAAAAACATCACGGGGTGGTGCGCATTGTATGGGTGTGTGTTACATTACATTCACTAGTAGGAGTGAGAAAAACATCACGGGGTGGTGCGCATTGTATGGGTGTGTGTTACATTACATTCACTAGTAGGAGTGAGAAAAACATCACGGGGTGGTGCGCATTGTATGGGTGTGTGTTACATTACATTCACTAGTAGGTGTGAGAAAAATATCACGGGGTGGTGCGCATTGTATGGGTGTGTGTTACATTACATTCACTAGTAGGAGTGAGAAAAACATCCAGGGGTGGTGTGAATCGGAGGGTCTGAATTAGGATAGGCAGTGAGTGGCAATGTAGGATGGAGAAAAGCACCACGGGATGGTCAGGTTGGGGAGGTCAGGGAACATGCAGTAGCAATGTAGGATAGGTTTCTGAAAAACATCGCGGGGTGGTGCGCATTGTATGGGTGTGTGTTACATTAGATTCACTAGTAGGAGTGAGAAAAACATCACGGGGTGGTGCGCATTGTATGGGTGTGTGTTACATTACATTCACTAGTAGGAGTGAGAAAAACATCACGGGTTCGTGCGCATTGTATGGGTGTGTGTTACATTACATTCACTAGTAGGAGTGAGAAAAACATCACGGGGTGGTGCGAACTGTATGGGTGTGTTTTACATTACATTCACTAGTAGGAGTGAGAAAAACATCACGGGGTGGTGCGCATTGTATGGGTGTGTGTTACATTACATTCACTAGTAGGAGTGAGAAAAACATCATGGGGTGGTGCGCATTGTATGGGTGTGCGTTACATTACATTCACTAGTAGGAGTGAGAAAACATCACGGGGTGGTGCGCATTGTATGGGTGTGTGTTACATTAGATTCACTAGTAGGAGTGAGAAAAACATCACGGGGTGGTGCGCATTGTATGGGTGTGTGTTACATTACATTCACTAGTAGGAGTGAGAAAAACATCACGGGGTGGTGCGCATTGTATGGGTGTGTGTTACATTACATTCACTAGTAGGAGTGAGAAAAACATCACCGGGTTGTGCGCATTGTATGGGTGTGTGTTACATTACATTCACTAGCAGGAGTGAGAAAAACATCACGGGGTGGTGCGCATTGTATGGGTGTGTGTTACATTACATTCAGTAGCAGGAGTGAGAAAAACATCACGGGGTGGTGCGCATTGTATGGGTGTGCGTTACATTACATTCACTAGTAGGAGTGAGAAAAACATCACTGGGTGGTGCCCATTGTATGGATGTGTGTTACATTACATTCACTACTAGGAGTGAGAAAAACATCACGGGGTGGTGCGCATTGTATGGGTGTGTGTTACATTACATTCACTAGCAGGAGTGAGAAAAATATCACGGGGTGGTGCACATTGTATGGGTGTGTGTTACATTACATTCACTAATAGGAGTGAGAAAAACATCACGGGGTGGTGCGCATTGTATGGGTGTGTGTTACATTACATTCACTAGTGGGAGTGAGAACAACATCACGGGGTAGTGCGCACTGTATGGGTGTGTGTTACATTACATTCACTAGTAGGAGTGAGAAAAACATCACGGGGTGGTGCGCATTGTATGGGTGTGTGTTACATTACATTCACTAGTAGGAGTGAGAAAAACATCACGGGGTGGTGCGCATTGTATGGGTGTGTGTTACATTACATTCACTAGTAGGAGTGAGAAAAACATCACGGGGTGGTGCGCATTGTATGGGTGTGTGTTACATTACATTCACTAGTAGGAGTGAGAAAAACATCACGGGGTGGTGTGAATCGTAGGGTCTGAATTAGGATAGGCAGTGAGTGGCAATGTAGGATGGAGAAAAGCACCGCGGGGTGGTCAGCATGGAGAGGTCAGGGAACATGCAGTGGCAATGTAGGATAGTTTTCTGAAAAACATCGCAGGGTGGTGCGCATTGTATGGGTGTGTGTTACATAACATTCACTAGTAGGAGTGAGAAAAACATCACGGGGTGGTGCGCATTGTATGGGTGTGTGTTACATTTCATTCACTAGTAGGAGTGAGAAAAACATCACGGGGTGGTGCGCATTGTATGGGTGTGTGTTACATTACATTCACTAGTAGGAGTGAGAAAAACATCACGGGGTGGTGTGCATTTTATGGGTGTGTGTTACATTACATTCACTAGTAGGTGTGAGAAAAACATCACGGGGTGGTGCGCATTGTATGGGTGTGTGTTACATTACATTCACTAGTAGGAGTGAGAAAAACATCACGGGGTGGTGTGAATCGGAGGGTCTGAATTAGGATAGGCAGTGAGTGGCAATGTAGGATGGAGAAAAGCACCGCGGGGTGGTCAGCATGGGGAGGTCAGGGAACATGCAGTGACAATGTAGGATAGGTTTCTGAAAAACATCGCGGGGTGGTGCGCATTGTATGGGTGTGTGTTACATTAGATTCACTAGTAGGAGTGAGAAAAACATCACGGGGTGGTGCGCATTGTATGGGTGTGTGTTACATTACATTCACTAGTAGGAGTGAGAAAAACATCACGGGGTGGTGCGCATTGTATGGGTGTGTGTTACATTACATTCACTAGTTGGAGTGAGAAAAACATCACCGGGTTGTGCGCATTGTATGGGTGTGTGTTACATTACATTCACTAGCAGGAGTGAGAAAAACATCACGGGGTGGTGCGCATTGTATGGGTGTGTGTTACATTACATTCAGTAGCAGGAGTGAGAAAAACATCACGGGGTGGTGCGCATTGTATGGGTGTGTGTTACATTACATTCACTAGTAGGAGTGAGAAAAACATCACTGGGTGGTGCGCATTTTATGGATGTGTGTTACATTACATTCACTACTAGGAGTGAGAAAAACATCACGGGGTAGTGCGCATTGTATGGGTGTGTGTTACATTACATTCACTAGTAGGAGTGAGAAAAACATCACGGGGTGGTGCGCATTGTATGGGTGTGTGTTACATTACATTCACTAGTAGGAGTGATAAAAACATCACGGGTTGGTGTGCATTGTAAGGGTGTGTGATACATTACATTCACTAGTAGGAGTGTGAAAAACATCACGGTGTGGTGTGCATTGTATGGGTGTGTGTTACATTACATTCACTAGTAGGAGTGAGAAAAACATCACTAGGTGGTGCGCATTGTATGTGTGTGTGTTACATTAGGTTTACTAGTAGGAGTGAAAAAAACATCACGGGGTGGTGCGCAATGTATGGGTGTGTGTTACATTAGATTCACTAGTAGGAGTGAGAAAAACATCTCGGGGTGGTGCGCATGGTATGGGTGTGTGTTACATTACATTCACTAGTGGGAGTGAGAAAAACATCACGGGGTAGTGCGCACTGTATGGGTGTGTGTTACATTACATTCACTAATAGGAGTGAGAAAAACATCACGGGGTGGTGCGAATTGTATGGGTGTGTGTTACATTACATTCACTAGTAGGAGTGAGAAAAACATCACGGGGTGGTGCGCATTGTATGGGTGTGTGTTACATTACATTCACTAGTAGGAGTGAGAAAAACATCACGGGGTGGTGCGCATTGTATGGGTGTGTGTTACATTACATTCACTAGTAGGAGTGAGAAAAACATCACGGGGTGGTGTGAATCGTAGGGTCTGAATTAGGATAGGCAGTGAGTGGCAATGTAGGATGGAGAAAAGCACCGCGGGGTGGTCAGCATGGAGAGGTCAGGGAACATGCAGTGGCAATGTAGGATAGGTTTCTGAAAAACATCGCAGGGTGGTGCGCATTGTATGGGTGTGTGTTACATTACATTCACTAGTAGGAGTGAGAAAAACATCACGGGGTGGTGCGCATTGTATGGGTGTGTGTTACATTTCATTCACTAGTAGGAGTGAGAAAAACATCACGGTGTGGTGCGCATTGTATGGGTGTGTGTTACATTACATTCACTAGTAGGAGTGAGAAAAACATCACGGGGTGGGGCGCATTGTATGGTTGTGTGTTACATTACATTCACTAGTAGGAGTGAGAAAAACATCACGGGGTGGTTCGCATTGTATGGGTGTGTGTTACATTACATTCACTAGTCGGAGTGAGAAAAACATCACGGGGTGGTGCGCATTGTATGGGTGTGTGTTACATTACATTCACTAGTAGGAGTGAGAAAAACATCACGGGGTGGTGCGCATTGTATGGGTGTGTGTTACATTACATTCACTAGTAGGTGTGAGAAAAACATCACGGGGTGGTGCGCATTGTATGGGTGTGTGTTACATTACATTCACTAGTAGGAGTGAGAAAAACATCACGGGGTGGTGTGAATCGGAGGGTCTGAATTAGGATAGGCAGTGCGTGGCAATGTAGGATGGAGAAAAGCAACGCGGGATGGTCAGCATGGGGAGGTCAGGGAACATGCAGTGGCAATGTAGGATAGGTTTCTGAAAAAAATCGCGGCGTGGTGCGCATTGTATGGGTGTGTGTTACATTAGATTCACTAGTAGGAGTGAGAAAAACATAACGGGGTGGTGCGCATTGTATGGGTGTGTGTTACATTACATTCACTAGTAGGAGTGAGAAAAACATCACGGGGTGGTGCGCATTGTATGGGTGTTTGTTACATTAGATTCACTAGTAGGAGTGAGAAAAACATCACGGGGTGGTACGCATTGTATGGGTGTGTGTTACATTACATTCACTAGTAGGAGTGAGAAAAACATCACGGGGTGGTGCGCATTGTATGGGTGTGTGTTACATTACATTCACTAGTAGGAGTGAGAAAAACATCAAAGGGTGGTGCGCATTGTATTGGTGTGTGTTACATTACATTCACTAGTAGGAGTGAGAAAAACATCACGGGTTGGTGCGCATTGTATGGGTGTGTGTTACATTACATTCACTAGTAGGAGTGAGAAAAACATCACGGGGTGGTGCGCATTGTATGGGTGTGTGTTACATTACATTCACTAGTAGGAGTGAGAAAAACATCACGGGGTGGTGCGCATTGTATGGGTGTTGTTACATTACATTCACTAGTAGGAGTGAGAAAAACATCACGGGGTGGTGCGCATTGTATGGGTGTGTGTTACATTACATTCACTAGTAGCAGTGAGAAAAACATCACGGGGTGGTGCGCATTGTATGGGTGTGTGTTACATTACATTCACTAGCAGGAGTGAGAAAAACATCATGGGGTGGTGCGCATTGTATTGGTGTGTGTTACATTACATTCACTAGTAGGAGTGAGAAAAACATCACGGGGTGGTGCGCATTGTATGGGTGTGTGTTACATTACATTCACTAGTAGGAGTGAGAAAAACATCACGGGGTGGTGCGCATTGTATGGGTGTGTGTTACATTACATTCACTAGTAGGAGTGAGAAAAACATCACGGGATGGTGTGAATCGTAGGGTCTGAATTAGGATAGGCAGTGAGTGGCAATGTAGGATGGAGAAAAGCACCGCGGGGTGGTCAGCATGGAGAGGTCAGGGAACATGCAGTGGCAATGTAGGATAGGTTTCTGAAAAACATCGCAGGGTGGTGCGCATTGTATGGGTGTGTGTTACATAACATTCACTAGTAGGAGTGAGAAAAACATCACGGGGTGGTGCGCATTGTATGGGTGTGTGTTACATTACATTCACTAGTAGGAGTGAGAAAAACATCACGGGGTGGTGTGCATTTTATGGGTGTGTGTTACATTACATTCACTAGTAGGTGTGAGAAAAACATCACGGGGTGGTGCGCATTGTATGGGTGTGTGTTACATTACATTCACTAGTAGGAGTGAGAAAAACATCACGGGGTGGTGTGAATCGGAGGGTCTGAATTAGGATAGGCAGTGAGTGGCAATGTAGGATGGAGAAAAGCACCGCGGGGTGGTCAGCATGGGGAGGTCAGGGAACATGCAGTGACAATGTAGGATAGGTTTCTGAAAAACATCGCGGGGTGGTGCGCATTGTATGGGTGTGTGTTACATTAGATTCACTAGTAGGAGTGAGAAAAACATCACGGGGTGGTGCGCATTGTATGGGTGTGTGTTACATTACATTCACTAGTAGGAGTGAGAAAAACATCACGGGGTGGTGCGCATTGTATGGGTGTGTGTTACATTACATTCACTAGTTGGAGTGAGAAAAACATCACCGGGTTGTGCGCATTGTATGGGTGTGTGTTACATTACATTCACTAGCAGGAGTGAGAAAAACATCACGGGGTGGTGCGCATTGTATGGGTGTGTGTTACATTACATTCAGTAGCAGGAGTGAGAAAAACATCACGGGGTGGTGCGCATTGTATGGGTGTGTGTTACATTACATTCACTAGTAGGAGTGAGAAAAACATCACTGGGTGGTGCGCATTTTAAGGATGTGTGTTACATTACATTCACTACTAGGAGTGAGAAAAACATCACGGGGTGGTGCGCATTGTATGGGTGTGTGTTACATTACATTCACTAGTAGGAGTGAGAAAAACATCACGGGGTGGTGCGCATTGTATGGGTGTGTGTTACATTACATTCACTAGTAGGAGTGATAAAAACATCACGGGTTGGTGTGCATTGTAAGGGTGTGTGATACATTACATTCACTAGTAGGAGTGTGAAAAACATCACGGTGTGGTGTGCATTGTATGGGTGTGTGTTACATTACATTCACTAGTAGGAGTGAGAAAAACATCACTAGGTGGTGCGCATTGTATGTGTGTGTGTTACATTAGGTTTACTAGTAGGAGTGAAAAAAACATCACGGGGTGGTGCGCAATGTATGGGTGTGTGTTACATTAGATTCACTAGTAGGAGTGAGAAAAACATCACGGGGTGGTGCGCATGGTATGGGTGTGTGTTACATTACATTCACTAGTGGGAGTGAGAAAAACATCACGGGGTAGTGCGCACTGTATGGGTGTGTGTTACATTACATTCACTAGTAGGAGTGAGAAAAACATCACGGGGTGGTGCGAATTGTATGGGTGTGTGTTACATTACATTCACTAGTAGGAGTGAGAAAAACATCACGGGGTGGTGCGCATTGTATGGGTGTGTGTTACATTACATTCACTAGTAGGAGTGAGAAAAACATCACGGGGTGGTGCGCATTGTATGGGTGTGTGTTACATTACATTCACTAGTAGGAGTGAGAAAAACATCACGGGGTGGTGTGAATCGTAGGGTCTGAATTAGGATAGGCAGTGAGTGGCAATGTAGGATGGAGAAAAGCACCGCGGGGTGGTCAGCATGGAGAGGTCAGGGAACATGCAGTGGCAATGTAGGATAGGTTTCTGAAAAACATCGCAGGGTGGTGCGCATTGTATGGGTGTGTGTTACATTACATTCACTAGTAGGAGTGAGAAAAACATCACGGGGTGGTGCGCATTGTATGGGTGTGTGTTACATTTCATTCACTAGTAGGAGTGAGAAAAACATCACGGTGTGGTGCGCATTGTATGGGTGTGTGTTACATTACATTCACTAGTAGGAGTGAGAAAAACATCACGGGGTGGGGCGCATTGTATGGTTGTGTGTTACATTACATTCACTAGTAGGAGTGAGAAAAACATCACGGGGTGGTTCGCATTGTATGGGTGTGTGTTACATTACATTCACTAGTCGGAGTGAGAAAAACATCACGGGGTGGTGCGCATTGTATGGGTGTGTGTTACATTACATTCACTAGTAGGAGTGAGAAAAACATCACGGGGTGGTGCGCATTGTATGGGTGTGTGTTACATTACATTCACTAGTAGGTGTGAGAAAAACATCACGGGGTGGTGCGCATTGTATGGGTGTGTGTTACATTACATTCACTAGTAGGAGTGAGAAAAACATCACGGGGTGGTGTGAATCGGAGGGTCTGAATTAGGATAGGCAGTGCGTGGCAATGTAGGATGGAGAAAAGCAACGCGGGATGGTCAGCATGGGGAGGTCAGGGAACATGCAGTGGCAATGTAGGATAGGTTTCTGAAAAAAATCGCGGCGTGGTGCGCATTGTATGGGTGTGTGTTACATTAGATTCACTAGTAGGAGTGAGAAAAACATAACGGGGTGGTGCGCATTGTATGGGTGTGTGTTACATTACATTCACTAGTAGGAGTGAGAAAAACATCACGGGGTGGTGCGCATTGTATGGGTGTTTGTTACATTAGATTCACTAGTAGGAGTGAGAAAAACATCACGGGGTGGTACGCATTGTATGGGTGTGTGTTACATTACATTCACTAGTAGGAGTGAGAAAAACATCACGGGGTGGTGCGCATTGTATGGGTGTGTGTTACATTACATTCACTAGTAGGAGTGAGAAAAACATCAAAGGGTGGTGCGCATTGTATTGGTGTGTGTTACATTACATTCACTAGTAGGAGTGAGAAAAACATCACGGGTTGGTGCGCATTGTATGGGTGTGTGTTACATTACATTCACTAGTAGGAGTGAGAAAAACATCACGGGGTGGTGCGCATTGTATGGGTGTGTGTTACATTACATTCACTAGTAGGAGTGAGAAAAACATCACGGGGTGGTGCGCATTGTATGGGTGTTGTTACATTACATTCACTAGTAGGAGTGAGAAAAACATCACGGGGTGGTGCGCATTGTATGGGTGTGTGTTACATTACATTCACTAGTAGCAGTGAGAAAAACATCACGGGGTGGTGCGCATTGTATGGGTGTGTGTTACATTACATTCACTAGCAGGAGTGAGAAAAACATCATGGGGTGGTGCGCATTGTATTGGTGTGTGTTACATTACATTCACTAGCAGGAGTGAGAAAAACATCACGGGGTGGTGCGCATTGTATGGGTGTGTGTTACATTACATTCAGTAGCAGGAGTGAGAAAAACATAATGGGGTGGTGCGCATTGTATGGGTGTGTGTTACATTACATTCACTAGTAGGAGTGAGAAAAACATCACTGGGTGGTGCCCATTGTATGGATGTGTGTTACATTACATTCACTACTAGGAGTGAGAAAAACATCACGGGGTGGTGCGCATTGTATGGGTGTGTGTTACATTACATTCTCTAGCAGGAGTGAGAAAAATATCACGGGGTGGTGCGCATTGTATGGGTGTGTGTTACATTACATTCACTAATAGGAGTGAGAAAAACATCACGGGGTGGTGCGCATTGTATGGGTGTGTGTTACATTACATTCACTAGTAGGAGTGAGAAAAACATCACGGGGTGGTGCGCATTGTATGGGTGTGTGTTACATTACATTCACTAGTAGGAGTGAGAAAAACATCACTGGGTGGTGCGCATTGTATGGGTGTGTGTTACATTAGATTTACTAGTAGGAGTGAAAAAAACATCACGGGGTGGTGCGAAATGTATGGGTGTGTGTTACATTAGATTCACTAGTAGGAGTGAGAAAAACATCACGGGGTGGTGCGCATGCTTTGGGTGTGTGTTACATTACATTCACTAATAGGAGTGAGAAAAACATCACGGGGTGGTGCGCATTGTATGGGTGTGTGTTACATTACATTCACTAGTAGGAGTGAGAAAAACATTACGGGGTGGTGCGCATTGTATGGGTGTGTGTTACATTACATTCACTAGTAGGAGTGAGAAAAACATCACGGGGTGGTGCGCATTGTATGGGTGTGTGTTACATTACATTCACTAGTAGCAGTGAGAAAAACATCACGGGGTGGTGCGCATTGTATGGGAGTGTGTTACATTACATTCACTAGTAGGAGTGAGAAAAACATCACTGGGTGGTGCGCATTGAATGCGTGTGTGTTACATTACATTCACTAGTAGGAGTGATAAAAACATCACGGGGTGGTGCGCATTGTATGGGTGGGTGTTACTTTACATTCATTAGTAGGCGTGAGAAAAACATCACGGGGTGGTGCGCATTGTATGGGTGTGTGTTACATTACATTCACGAGTAGGAGTGAGAAAAACATCACGGGGTGGTGCGCATTGTATGGGTGTGTGTTACATTACATTCACTAGTAGGAGTGAGAAAAACATCACGGGGTGGTGCGCATTGTATGGGTGTGTGTTACATTACATTCACTAGTAGGAGTGAGAAAAACATCACGGGGTGGTGTGAATCGGAGGGTCTGAATTAGGATAGGCAGTGAGTGGCAATGTAGGATGGAGAAAAGCACCACGGGGTGGTCAGCATGGGGAGGTCAGGGAACATACAGTGGCAATGTAGGATAGGATTCTGAAAAACATCACGGGGTGGTGCGCATTGTATGGGTGTGTGTTACATTACATTCACTAGTAGGAGTGAGAAAAACATCACGGGGTGGTGCGCATTGTATGGGTTTGTGTTACATTTCATTCACTAGTAGGAGTGAGAAAAACATTACAGGGTGGTGCGCATTGTATGGGTGTGTGTTACATTACATTCACTAGTAGGAGTTAGAAAAACATCACGGGGTGGGGTGCATTGTATGGGTGTGTGTTACATTACATTCACTAGTAGGAGTGAGAAAAACATCAAGGGGTGGTGCGCATTGTATGGGTGTGTGTTACATTACATTCACTAGTAGGAGTGAGAAAAACATCACGGGGTGGTGCGCATTGTATGAGTGTGTGTTACATTACATTCACTAGTAGGAGTGAGAAAAACATCACGGGGTGGTGCGCATTGTATGGGTGTGTGTTACATTACATTCACTAGTAGGAGTGAGAAAAACATCACGGGGTGGGGCGCATTGTATGGGTGTGTGTTACATTACATTCACTAGTAGGAGTGAGAAAAACATCACGGGGTGGAGCGCATTGTATGGGTGTGTGTTACATTACATTCACTAGTAGGAGTGAGAAAAACATCACGGGGTGGTGCGCATTGTATGGGTGTGTGTTACATTACATTCACTAGTAGGAGTGAGAAAAACATCACGGGGTGGTGCGCATTGTATGGGTGTGTGTTACATTACATTCACTAGTAGGAGTGAGAAAAACATCACGGGGTGGTGCGCATTGTATGGGTGTGTGTTACATTACATTCACTAGTAGGAGTGAGAAAAACATCACGGGGTGGTGCGCATTGTATGGGTGTGTGTTACATTACATTCACTAGTAGGTGTGAGAAAAACATCACGGGGTGGTGCGCATTGTATGGGTGTGTGTTACATTACATTCAGTAGTAGGAGTGAGAAAAACATCACGGGGTGGTGTGAATCGGAGGGTCTGAATTAGGATAGGCAGTGAGTGGCAATGTAGGATAGAGAAAAGCACCGCGGGATGGTCAGCATGGGGAGGTCAGGGAACATGCAGTGGCAATGTAGGATAGGTTTCTGAAAAACATCGCGGGGTGGTGCGCATTGTATGGATGTGTGTAACATTAGATTCACTAGTAGGAGTGAGAAAAACATCACGGGGTGGTGCGCATTGTATGGGTGTGTGTTACATTACATTCACTAGTAGGAGTGAGAAAAACATCACGGGGTGGTGCGCATTGTATGGGTGTGTGTTACATTACATTCACTAGTAGGAGTGAGAAAAACATCACGGGGTGGTGCGCATTGTATGGGTGTGTGTTACA
Organism: Cavia porcellus; assembly: GCF_034190915.1. Classification (NCBI taxonomy): domain Eukaryota; kingdom Metazoa; phylum Chordata; class Mammalia; order Rodentia; family Caviidae; genus Cavia; species Cavia porcellus. Next base: position 12,058 of record NW_026947668.1, on the reverse strand, counting down.
TTACATTCACTAGTAGGAGTGAGAAAAACATCACGGGGTGGTGTGAATCGTAGGGTCTGAATTAGGATAGGCAGTGAGTGGCAATGTAGGATGGAGAAAAGCACCGCGGGGTGGTCAGCATGGGGAGGTCAGGGAACATGCAGTGACAATGTAGGATAGGTTTCTGAAAAACATCGCGGGGTGGTGCGCATTGTATGGGTGTGTGTTACATTAGATTCACTAGTAGGAGTGAGAAAAACATCACGGGGTGGTGCGCATTGTATGGGTGTGTGTTACATTACATTCACTAGTAGGAGTGAGAAAAACATCACGGGGTGGTGCGCATTGTATGGGTGTGTGTTACATTACATTCACTAGTTGAAGTGAGAAAAACATCACCGGGTTGTGCGCATTGTATGGGTGTGTGTTACATTACATTCACTAGCAGGAGTGAGAAAAACATCACGGGGTGGTGCGCATTGTATGGGTGTGTGTTACATTACATTCAGTAGCAGGAGTGAGAAAAACATCACGGGGTGGTGCGCATTGTATGGGTGTGTGTTACATTACATTCACTAGTAGGAGTGAGAAAAACATCACTGGGTGGTGCGCATTTTATGGATGTGTGTTACATTACATTCACTACTAGGAGTGAGAAAAACATCACGGGGTGGTGCGCATTGTATGGGTGTGTGTTACATTACATTCACTAGTAGGAGTGAGAAAAACATCACGGGGTGGTGCGCATTGTATGGGTGTGTGTTACATTACATTCACTAGTAGGAGTGATAAAAACATCACGGGTTGGTGTGCATTGTAAGGGTGTGTGATACATTACATTCACTAGTAGGAGTGTGAAAAACATCACGGTGTGGTGTGCATTGTATGGGTGTGTGTTACATTACATTCACTAGTAGGAGTGAGAAAAACATCACTAGGTGGTGCGCATTGTATGTGTGTGTGTTACATTAGGTTTACTAGTAGGAGTGAAAAAAACATCACGGGGTGGTGCGCAATGTATGGGTGTGTGTTACATTAGATTCACTAGTAGGAGTGAGAAAAACATCACGGGGTGGTGCGCATGGTATGGGTGTGTGTTACATTACATTCACTAGTGGGAGTGAGAAAAACATCACGGGGTAGTGCGCACTGTATGGGTGTGTGTTACATTACATTCACTAGTAGGAGTGAGAAAAACATCACGGGGTGGTGCGAATTGTATGGGTGTGTGTTACATTACATTCACTAGTAGGAGTGAGAAAAACATCACGGGGTGGTGCGCATTGTATGGGTGTGTGTTACATTACATTCACTAGTAGGAGTGAGAAAAACATCACGGGGTGGTGCGCATTGTATGGGTGTGTGTTACATTACATTCACTAGTAGGAGTGAGAAAAACATCACGGGGTGGTGTGAATCGTAGGGTCTGAATTAGGATAGGCAGTGAGTGGCAATGTAGGATGGAGAAAAGCACCGCGGGGTGGTCAGCATGGAGAGGTCAGGGAACATGCAGTGGCAATGTAGGATAGGTTTCTGAAAAACATCGCAGGGTGGTGCGCATTGTATGGGTGTGTGTTACATTACATTCACTAGTAGGAGTGAGAAAAACATCACGGGGTGGTGCGCATTGTATGGGTGTGTGTTACATTTCATTCACTAGTAGGAGTGAGAAAAACATCACGGTGTGGTGCGCATTGTATGGGTGTGTGTTACATTACATTCACTAGTAGGAGTGAGAAAAACATCACGGGGTGGGGCGCATTGTATGGTTGTGTGTTACATTACATTCACTAGTAGGAGTGAGAAAAACATCACGGGGTGGTTCGCATTGTATGGGTGTGTGTTACATTACATTCACTAGTCGGAGTGAGAAAAACATCACGGGGTGGTGCGCATTGTATGGGTGTGTGTTACATTACATTCACTAGTAGGAGTGAGAAAAACATCACGGGGTGGTGCGCATTGTATGGGTGTGTGTTACATTACATTCACTAGTAGGTGTGAGAAAAACATCACGGGGTGGTGCGCATTGTATGGGTGTGTGTTACATTACATTCACTAGTAGGAGTGAGAAAAACATCACGGGGTGGTGTGAATCGGAGGGTCTGAATTAGGATAGGCAGTGCGTGGCAATGTAGGATGGAGAAAAGCAACGCGGGATGGTCAGCATGGGGAGGTCAGGGAACATGCAGTGGCAATGTAGGATAGGTTTCTGAAAAAAATCGCGGCGTGGTGCGCATTGTATGGGTGTGTGTTACATTAGATTCACTAGTAGGAGTGAGAAAAACATAACGGGGTGGTGCGCATTGTATGGGTGTGTGTTACATTACATTCACTAGTAGGAGTGAGAAAAACATCACGGGGTGGTGCGCATTGTATGGGTGTTTGTTACATTAGATTCACTAGTAGGAGTGAGAAAAACATCACGGGGTGGTACGCATTGTATGGGTGTGTGTTACATTACATTCACTAGTAGGAGTGAGAAAAACATCACGGGGTGGTGCGCATTGTACGGGTGTGTGTTACATTACATTCACTAGTAGGAGTGAGAAAAACATCAAAGGGTGGTGCGCATTGTATTGGTGTGTGTTACATTACATTCACTAGTAGGAGTGAGAAAAACATCACGGGTTGGTGCGCATTGTATGGGTGTGTGTTACATTACATTCACTAGTAGGAGTGAGAAAAACATCACGGGGTGGTGCGCATTGTATGGGTGTGTGTTACATTACATTCACTAGTAGGAGTGAGAAAAACATCACGGGGTGGTGCGCATTGTATGGGTGTTGTTACATTACATTCACTAGTAGGAGTGAGAAAAACATCACGGGGTGGTGCGCATTGTATGGGTGTGTGTTACATTACATTCACTAGTAGCAGTGAGAAAAACATCACGGGGTGGTGCGCATTGTATGGGTGTGTGTTACATTACATTCACTAGCAGGAGTGAGAAAAACATCATGGGGTGGTGCGCATTGTATTGGTGTGTGTTACATTACATTCACTAGCAGGAGTGAGAAAAACATCACGGGGTGGTGCGCATTGTATGGGTGTGTGTTACATTACATTCAGTAGCAGGAGTGAGAAAAACATAATGGGGTGGTGCGCATTGTATGGGTGTGTGTTACATTACATTCACTAGTAGGAGTGAGAAAAACATCACTGGGTGGTGCCCATTGTATGGATGTGTGTTACATTACATTCACTACTAGGAGTGAGAAAAACATCACGGGGTGGTGCGCATTGTATGGGTGTGTGTTACATTACATTCTCTAGCAGGAGTGAGAAAAATATCACGGGGTGGTGCGCATTGTATGGGTGTGTGTTACATTACATTCACTAATAGGAGTGAGAAAAACATCACGGGGTGGTGCGCATTGTATGGGTGTGTGTTACATTACATTCACTAGTAGGAGTGAGAAAAACATCACGGGGTGGTGCGCATTGTATGGGTGTGTGTTACATTACATTCACTAGTAGGAGTGAGAAAAACATCACTGCGTGGTGCGCATTGTATGGGTGTGTGTTACATTAGATTTACTAGTAGGAGTGAAAAAAACATCACGGGGTGGTGCGAAATGTATGGGTGTGTGTTACATTAGATTCACTAGTAGGAGTGAGAAAAACATCACGGGGTGGTGCGCATGCTTTGGGTGTGTGTTACATTACATTCACTAATAGGAGTGAGAAAAACATCACGGGGTGGTGCGCATTGTATGGGTGTGTGTTACATTACATTCACTAGTAGGAGTGAGAAAAACATTACGGGGTGGTGCGCATTGTATGGGTGTGTGTTACATTACATTCACTAGTAGGAGTGAGAAAAACATCACGGGGTGGTGCGCATTGTATGGGTGTGTGTTACATTACATTCACTAGTAGCAGTGAGAAAAACATCACGGGGTGGTGCGCATTGTATGGGAGTGTGTTACATTACATTCACTAGTAGGAGTGAGAAAAACATCACTGGGTGGTGCGCATTGAATGCGTGTGTGTTACATTACATTCACTAGTAGGAGTGATAAAAACATCACGGGGTGGTGCGCATTGTATGGGTGGGTGTTACTTTACATTCATTAGTAGGCGTGAGAAAAACATCACGGGGTGGTGCGCATTGTATGGGTGTGTGTTACATTACATTCACGAGTAGGAGTGAGAAAAACATCACGGGGTGGTGCGCATTGTATGGGTGTGTGTTACATTACATTCACTAGTAGGAGTGAGAAAAACATCACGGGGTGGTGCGCATTGTATGGGTGTGTGTTACATTACATTCACTAGTAGGAGTGAGAAAAACATCACGGGGTGGTGTGAATCGGAGGGTCTGAATTAGGATAGGCAGTGAGTGGCAATGTAGGATGGAGAAAAGCACCACGGGGTGGTCAGCATGGGGAGGTCAGGGAACATACAGTGGCAATGTAGGATAGGATTCTGAAAAACATCACGGGGTGGTGCGCATTGTATGGGTGTGTGTTACATTACATTCACTAGTAGGAGTGAGAAAAACATCACGGGGTGGTGCGCATTGTATGGGTTTGTGTTACATTTCATTCACTAGTAGGAGTGAGAAAAACATTACAGGGTGGTGCGCATTGTATGGGTGTGTGTTACATTACATTCACTAGTAGGAGTTAGAAAAACATCACGGGGTGGGGTGCATTGTATGGGTGTGTGTTACATTACATTCACTAGTAGGAGTGAGAAAAACATCAAGGGGTGGTGCGCATTGTATGGGTGTGTGTTACATTACATTCACTAGTAGGAGTGAGAAAAACATCACGGGGTGGTGCGCATTGTATGAGTGTGTGTTACATTACATTCACTAGTAGGAGTGAGAAAAACATCACGGGGTGGTGCGCATTGTATGGGTGTGTGTTACATTACATTCACTAGTAGGAGTGAGAAAAACATCACGGGGTGGGGCGCATTGTATGGGTGTGTGTTACATTACATTCACTAGTAGGAGTGAGAAAAACATCACGGGGTGGAGCGCATTGTATGGGTGTGTGTTACATTACATTCACTAGTAGGAGTGAGAAAAACATCACGGGGTGGTGCGCATTGTATGGGTGTGTGTTACATTACATTCACTAGTAGGAGTGAGAAAAACATCACGGGGTGGTGCGCATTGTATGGGTGTGTGTTACATTACATTCACTAGTAGGAGTGAGAAAAACATCACGGGGTGGTGCGCATTGTATGGGTGTGTGTTACATTACATTCACTAGTAGGAGTGAGAAAAACATCACGGGGTGGTGCGCATTGTATGGGTGTGTGTTACATTACATTCACTAGTAGGTGTGAGAAAAACATCACGGGGTGGTGCGCATTGTATGGGTGTGTGTTACATTACATTCAGTAGTAGGAGTGAGAAAAACATCACGGGGTGGTGTGAATCGGAGGGTCTGAATTAGGATAGGCAGTGAGTGGCAATGTAGGATGGAGAAAAGCACCGCGGGATGGTCAGCATGGGGAGGTCAGGGAACATGCAGTGGCAATGTAGGATAGGTTTCTGAAAAACATCGCGGGGTGGTGCGCATTGTATGGATGTGTGTAACATTAGATTCACTAGTAGGAGTGAGAAAAACATCACGGGGTGGTGCGCATTGTATGGGTGTGTGTTACATTACATTCACTAGTAGGAGTGAGAAAAACATCACGGGGTGGTGCGCATTGTATGGGTGTGTGTTACATTACATTCACTAGTAGGAGTGAGAAAAACATCACGGGGTGGTGCGCATTGTATGGGTGTGTGTTACATTACATTCACTAGTAGGAGTGAGAAAAACATCACGGGGTGGTGTGAATCGTAGGGTCTGAATTAGGATAGGCAGTGAGTGGCAATGTAGGATGGAGAAAAGCACCGCGGGGTGGTCAGCATGGGGAGGTCAGGGAACATGCAGTGGCAATGTAGGATAGGTTTCTGAAAAACATCGCAGGGTGGTGCGCATTGTATGGGTGTGTGTTACATTACATTCACTAGTAGGAGTGAGAAAAACATCACGGGGTGGTGCGCATTGTATGGGTGTGTGTTACATTTCATTCACTAGTAGGAGTGAGAAAAACATCACGGGGTGGTGCGCATTGTATGGGTGTGTGTTACATTACATTCACTAGTAGGAGTGAGAAAAACATCACGGGGTGGTTCGCATTGTATGGTTGTGTGTTACATTACATTCACTAGTAGGAGTGAGAAAAACATCACGGGGTGGTGCGCATTGTATGGGTGTGTGTTACATTACATTCACTAGTAGGAGTGAGAAAAACATCACGGGGTGGTGCGCATTGTATGGGTGTGTGTTACATTACATTCACTAGTAGGTGTGAGAAAAACATCACGGGGTGGTGCGCATTGTATGGGTGTGTGTTACATTACATTCACTAGTAGGAGTGAGAAAAACATCACGGGGTGGTGTGAATCGGAGGGTCTGAATTAGGATAGGCAGTGAGTGGCAATGTAGGATGGAGAAAAGCACCGCGGGATGGTCAGCATGGGGAGGTCAGGGAACATGCAGTGGCAATGTAGGATAGGTTTCTGAAAAACATCGCCGGGTGGTGCGCATTGTATGGTGTGTGTTACATTAGATTCACTAGTAGGAGTGAGAAAAACATAACGGGGTGGTGCGCATTGTATGGGTGTGTGTTACATTACATTCACTAGTAGGAGTGAGAAAAACATTACGGGGTGGTGCGCATTGTATGGGTGTTTGTCACATTAGATTCACTAGTAGGAGTGAGAAAAACATCACGGGGTGGTGCGCATTGTATGGGTGTGTGTTACATTACATTCACTAGTAGCAGTGAGAAAAACATCACGGGGTGGTGCGCATTGTATGGGTGTGTGTTACATTACATTCACTAGTAGCAGTGAGAAAAACATCACGGGGTGGTGCGCATTGTATGGGTGTGTGTTACATTACATTCACTAGTAGGAGTGAGAAAAACATCACGGGGTGGTGCGCATTGTATGGGTGTGTGTTACATTACATTCACTTGTAGGAGTGAGAAAAACATCACGGGGTGGTGCGCATTGTATGGGTGTGTGTTACATTACATTCACTAGTAGGAGTGAGAAAAACATCACGGGGTGGTGCGCATTGTATGGGTGTGTGTTACATTACATTCACTAGTAGGAGTGAGAAAAACATCACGGGGTGGTGCGCATTGTATGGGTGTGTGTTACATTACATTCACTAGTAGCAGTGAGAAAAACATCACGGGGTGGTGCGCATTGTATGGGTGTGTGTTACATTACATTCACTAGCAGGAGTGAGAAAAACATCATGGGGTGGTGCGCATTGTATTGGTGTGTGTTACATTACATTCACTAGCAGGAGTGAGAAAAACATCACGGGGTGGTGCGCACTGTATGGGTGTGTGTTACATTACATTCAGTAGCAGGAGTGAGAAAAACATAACGGGGTGGTGCGCATTGTATGGGTGTGTGTTACATTACATTAACTAGTAGGAGTGAGAAAAACATCACTGGGTGGTGCCCATTGTATGGATGTGTGTTACATTACATTCACTACTAGGAGTGAGAAAAACATCACGGGGTGGTGCGCATTGTATGGGTGTGTGTTACATTACATTCACTAGCAGGAGTGAGAAAAATATCACGGGGTGGTGCGCATTGTATGGGTGTGTGTTACATTACATTCACTAATAAGAGTGAGAAAAACATCACGGGGTGGTGCGCATTGTATGGGTGTGTGTTACATTACATTCACTAGTAGGAGTGAGAAAACATCACGGGGTGGTGCGCATTGTATGGGTGTGTGTTACATTACATTCACTAGTAGGAGTGAGAAAAACATCACTGGGTGGTGCGCATTGTATGGGTGTGTGTTACATTAGATTTACTAGTAGGAGTGAAAAAAACATCACGGGGTGGTGCGAAATGTATGGGTGTGTGTTACATTAGATTCACTAGTAGGAGTGAGAAAAACATCACAGGGTGGTGCGCATGCTTTGGGTGTGTGTTACATTACATTCACTAATAGGAGTGAGAAAAACATCACGGGGTGGTGCGCATTGTATGGGTGTGTGTTACATTACATTCACTAGTAGGAGTGAGAAAAACATCACGGGGTGGTGCACATTGTATGGGTGTGTGTTACATTACATTCACTAGTAGGAGTGAGAAAAACATCACGGGGTGGTGCGCATTGTATGGGTGTGTGTTACATTACATTCACTAGTAGCAGTGAGAAAAACATCACGGGGTGGTGCGCATTGTATGGGAGTGTGTTACATTACATTCACTAGTAGGAGTGAGAAAAACATCACTGGGTGGTGCGCATTGAATGCGTGTGTGTTACATTACATTCACTAGTAGGAGTGATAAAAACATCACGGGGTGGTGCGCATTGTATGGGTGGGTGTTACTTTACATTCATTAGTAGGCGTGAGAAAAACATCACGGGGTGGTGCGCATTGTATGGGTGTGTGTTACATTACATTCACGAGTAGGAGTGAGAAAAACATCACGGGGTGGTGCGCATTGTATGGGTGTGTGTTACATTACATTCACTAGTAGGAGTGAGAAAAACATCACGGGGTGGTGCGCATTGTATGGGTGTGTGTTACATTACATGCACTAGTAGGAGTGAGAAAAACATCACGGGGTGGTGTGAATCGGAGGGTCTGAATTAGGATAGGCAGTGAGTGGCAATGTAGGATGGAGAAAAGCACCACGGGGTGGTCAGCAAGGGGAGGTCAGGGAACATACAGTGGCAATGTAGGATAGGTTTCTGAAAAACATCGCGGGGTGGTGCGCATTGTATGGGTGTGTGTTACATTACATTCACTAGTAGGAGTGAGAAAAACATCACGGGGTGGTGCGCATTGTATGGGTGTGTGTTACATTACATTCACTAGTAGGAGTGAGAAAAACATCACGGGGTGGGGCGCATTGTATGGGTGTGTGTTACATTACATTCACTAGTAGGAGTGAGAAAAACATCACGGGGTGGTGCGCATTGTATGGGTGTGTGTTACATTACATTCACTAGTAGGAGTGAGAAAAAGATCACGGGGTGGTGCGCATTGTATGAGTGTGTGTTACATTACATTCACTAGTAGGAGTGAGAAAAACATCACGGGGTGGTGCGCATTGTATGGGTGTGTGTTACATTACATTCACTAGTAGGAGTGAGAAAAACATCACGGGGTGGGGCGCATTGTATGGGTGTGTGTTACATTACATTCACTAGTAGGAGTGAGAAAAACATCACGGGGTGGAGCGCATTGTATGGGTGTGTGTTACATTACATTCACTAGTAGGAGTGAGAAAAACATCACGGGGTGGTGCGCATTGTATGGGTGTGTGTTACATTACATTCACTAGTAGGAGTGAGAAAAACATCACGGGGTGGTGCGCATTGTATGGGTGTGTGTTACATTACATTCACTAGTAGGAGTGAGAAAAACATCACGGGGTGGTGCGCATTGTATGGGTGTGTGTTACATTACATTCACTAGTAGGAGTGAGAAAAATATCACGGGGTGGTGCGCATTGTATGGGTGTGTGTTACATTACATTCAGTAGTGGCAGTGAGAAAAACATCACGGGGTGGTGTGAATCGGAGGGTCTGAATTAGGATAGGCAGTGAGTGGCAATGTAGGATGGAGAAAAGCACCGCGGGATGGTCAGCATGGGGAGGTCAGGGAACATGCAGTGGCAATGTAGGATAGGTTTCTGAAAAACATCGCGGGGTGGTGCGCATTGTATGGGTGTGTGTTACATTAGATTCACTAGTAGGAGTGAGAAAAACATCACGGGGTGGTGCGCATTGTATGGGTGTGTGTTACATTACATTCACTAGTAGGAGTGAGAAAAACATCACGGGGTGGTGCGCATTGTATGGGTGTGTGTTACATTACATTCACTAGTAGGAGTGAGAAAAACATCACGGGGTGGTATGAATCGGAGGGTCTGAATTAGGATAGGCAGTGAGTGGCAATGTAGGATGGAGAAAAGCACCGCGGGGTGGTCAGCATGGGGAGGTCAGGGAACATGCAGTGGCAATGTAGGATAGGTTTCTGAAAAACATCGCGGGGTGGTGCGCATTGTATGGGTGTGTGTTACATTACATTCACTAGTAGGAGTGAGAAAAACATCACGGGGTTGTGCGCATTGTATGGGTGTGTGTTACATTACATTCACTAGTAGGAGTGAGAAAAACATCACTGGGTGGTGCCCATTGTATGGATGTGTGTTACATTACATTCACTACTAGGAGTGAGAAAAACATCACGGGGTGGTGTGCATTGTATGGGTGTGTGTTACATTACATTCACTAGCAGGAGTGAGAAAAACATCACGGGGTGGTGTGCATTGTATGGGTGTGTGTTACATTACATTCACTAATAGGAGTGAGAAAAACATCACGGGGTGGTGCGCATTGTATGGGTGTGTGTTACATTACATTCACTAGTAGGAGTGAGAAAAACATCACGGGGTGGTGCGCATTGTATGGGTGTGTGTTACATTACATTCACTAGTAGGAGTGAGAAAAACATCACTGGGTGGTGCGCATTGTATGGGTGTGTGTTACATTAGATTTACTAGTAGGAGTGAAAAAAACATCACAGGGTGGTGCGAAATGTATGGGTGTGTGTTACATTAGATTCACTAGTAGGAGTGAGAAAAACATCACGGGGTGGTGCGCATTGTATGGGTGTGTGTTACATTACATTCACTAATAGGAGTGAGAAAAACATCACGGGGTGGTGCGCATTGTATGGGTGTGTGTTACATTACATTCACTAGTAGGAGTGAGAAAAACATCACGGGGTGTTGCGCATTGTATGGGTGTGTGTTACATTACATTCACTAGTAGGAGTGAGAAAAACATCACTGTGTGGTGCGCATTGTATGGGTGTGTGTTACATTAGATTTACTAGTAGGAGTGAAAAAAACATCACGGGGTGGTGCGAAATGTATGGGTGTGTGTTACATTAGATTCACTAGTAGGAGTGAGAAAAACATCACGGGGTGGTGCGCATGGTATGGGTGTGTGTTACATTACATTCACTAGTGGGAGTGAGAAAAACATCACTGGGTGGTGCGCATTGTATGCGTGTGTGTTACATTACATTCAATAGTAGGAGTGAGAAAAACATCACGGGGTGGTGCGCATTGTATGGGTGTGTGTTACATTACATTCACTAGTAGGAGTGAGAAAAACATCACTGGGTGGTGCGCATTGTATGCGTGTGTGTTACATTACATTCACTAGTAGGAGTGAGAAAAACATCACGGGGTGGTGCGCATTGTATGGGTGTGTGTTACATTACATTCACTAGTAGGAGTGAGAAAAACATCACGGGGTGGTGCGCATTGTATGGGTGTGTGTTACATTACATTCACTAGTAGGAGTGAGAAAAACATCACGGGGTTGTGTGAATCGGAGGGTCTGAATTAGGATAGGCAGTGAGTGGCAATGTAGGATGGAGAAAAGCACTGCGGGGTGGTCAGCATGGGGAGGTCAGGGAACATGCAGTGGCAATGTAGGATAGGTTTCTGAAAATCATCGCGGGGTGGTGTGCAGTGTATGGGTGTGTGTTACATTAGATTCACTAGTAGGAGTGAGGAAAACATCACGGGGTGGTGCGCATTGTATGGGTGTGTGTTACATTACATTCACTAATAGGAGTGAGAAACACATCACGGGGTGGTGCGCATTGTATGGGTGTGTGTTACATTACATTCACTAGTAGCAGTGAGAAAAACATCACGGGGTGGTGCGCATTGTATGGGTGTGTGTTACATTACATTCACTAGTAGCAGTGAGAAAAACATCACTGGGTGGTGCGCATTGTATGGGTGTGTGTTATATTACATTCACTAATAGGAGTGAGAAAAACATCACGAGGTGGTGCGCATTGTATGGGTGTGTGTTACATTACATTCACTAGTAGGAGTGAGAAAAACAACACGGTGTGGTGCGCATTGTATGGGTGTGTGTTACATTACATTCACTAGTAGGAGTGAGAAAAACATCACGGGGAGGTGCGCATTGTATGGGTGTGTGTTAAATTACATTCATTAGTAGGAGTGAGAAAAACATCACAG